>NC_138299.1:159028563-159046063 GCF_965601325.2 Salmo salar | reverse complement strand
AGGACAATACATCTACTGTTGAATATGTAGAGAGGACAATACATCTACTGTTGAATATGTAGAGAGGACAATACATCTACTGTTGAATATGTAGAGAGGACAATACATCGACTGCTGAATATGTAGAGAGGACAATACATCGACTGCTGAATATGTAGAGAGGACAATACATCTACTGCTGAATATGTAGAGAGGACAATACATCTACTGTTGAATATGTAGAGAGGACAATACATCTACTGCTCAATATGTAGAGAGGACAATACATCTACTGTTGAATATGTAGAGAGGACAATACATCTACTGTTGAATATGTAGAGAGGACAATACATCTACTGTTGAATATGTAGAGAGGACAATACATCTACTGTTGAATATGTAGAGAGGACAATACATCTGTTGTTGAATATGTAGAGAGGACAATACATCTACTGCTGAATATGTAGAGAGGACAATACATCTACTGTTGAATATGTAGAGAGGACAATACATCTACTGTTGAATATGTAGAGAGGACAATACATCTACTGCTGAATATGTAGAGAGGACAATACATCTACTGTTGAATATGTAGAGAGGACAATACATCTGTTGTTGAATATGTAGAGAGGACAATACATCTACTGCTGAATATGTAGAGAGGACAATACATCTACTGTTGAATATGTAGAGAGGACAATACATCTACTGTTGAATATGTAGAGAGGACAATACATCTACTGTTGAATATGTAGAGAGGACAATACATCTACTGTTGAATATGTAGAGAGGACAATACATCGACTGCTGAATATGTAGAGAGGACAATACATCTACTGCTGAATATGTAGAGAGGACAATACATCTACTGTTGAATATGTAGAGAGGACAATACATCTACTGTTGAATATGTAGAGAGGACAATACATCTACTGTTGAATATGTAGAGAGGACAATACATCTACTGTTGAATATGTAGAGAGGACAATACATCTACTGTTGAATATGTAGAGAGGACAATACATCTACTGTTGAATATGTAGAGAGGACAATACATCTACTGTTGAATATGTAGAGAGGACAATACATCTGTTGTTGAATATGTAGAGAGGACAATACATCTGTTGTTGAATATGTAGAGAGGACAATACATCTACTGCTGAATATGTAGAGAGGACAATACATCTACTGCTGAATATGTAGAGAGGACAATACATCTACTGTTGAATATGTAGAGAGGACAATACATCTACTGTTGAATATGTAGAGAGGACAATACATCTACTGCTGAATATGTAGAGAGGACAATACATCTACTGCTGAATATGTAGAGAGGACAATACATCTACTGTTGAATATGTAGAGAGGACAATACATCTACTGTTGAATATGTAGAGAGGACAATACATCTACTGTTGAATATGTAGAGAGGACAATACATCTACTGTTGAATATGTAGAGAGGACAATACATCTACTGCTGAATATGTAGAGAGGACAATACATCTACTGCTGAATATGTAGAGAGGACAATACATCTACTGCTGAATATGTAGAGAGGACAATACATCTACTGTTGAATATGTAGAGAGGACAATACATCTACTGTTGAATATGTAGAGAGGACAATACATCTACTGTTGAATATGTAGAGAGGACAATACATCTACTGTTGAATATGTAGAGAGGACAATACATCTACTGCTGAATATGTAGAGAGGACAATACATCTACTGCTGAATATGTAGAGAGGACAATACATCTACTGCTGAATATGTAGAGAGGACAATACATCTACTGCTGAATATGTAGAGAGGACAATACATCTACTGCTGAATATGTAGAGAGGACAATACATCTACTGCTGAATATGTAGAGAGGACAATACATCTACTGCTGAATATGTAGAGAGGACAATACATCTACTGTTGAATATGTAGAGAGGACAATACATCTACTGTTGAATATGTTAATATATATACATACACACACACATACAGCTCAAAAAAATAAAGGGAACACTTAAACAACACAATGCATCTCCAAGTCAATCACACTTCTGTGAAATCAAACTGTCCACTTAGGAAGCAACACTGATTGACAATACATTTCACATGCTGTTGTGCAAATGGAATAGACAACAGGTGGAAATTATAGGCAATTAGCAAGACACCCCCAATAAAGGAGTGGTTCTGCAGGTGGGGACCACAGACCACTTCTCAGTTCCTATGCTTCCTGGCTGATGTTTTGGTCACTTTTGAATGCTGGCGGTGCTTTCACTCTAGTGGTAGCATGAGACGGAGTCTACAACCCACACAAGTGGCTCAGGTAGTGCAGCTCATCCAGGATGGCACATCAATGCGAGCTGTGGCAAGAAGGTTTGCTGTGTCTGTCAGCGTAGTGTCCAGAGCATGGAGGCGCTACCAGGAGACAGGCCAGTACATCAGGAGACGTGGAGGAGGTCGTAGGAGGGCAACAACATAGCAGCAGGACCGCTACCTCCGCCTTTGTGCAAGGAGGAGCAGGAGGAGCACTGCCAGAGCCCTGCAAAATGACCTCCAGCAGGCCACAAATGTGCATGTGTCTGCTCAAACGGTCAGAAACAGCCTCCATGAGGGTGGTATGAGGGCCCGACGTCCACAGGTGGGGGTTGTGCTTACAGCCCAACACCGTGCAGGACGTTTGGCATTTGCCAGAGAACACCAAGATTGGCAAATTCGCCACTGGCGCCCTGTGCTCTTCACAGATCAAAGCAGGTTCACACTGAGCACGTGACAGACGTGACAGAGTCTGGAGACGCTGTGGAGAACGTTCTGCTGCCTGCAACATCCTCCAGCATGACCGGTTTGGTGGTGGGTCAGTCATGGTGTGGGGTGGCATTTCTTTGGGGGGCCGCACAGCCCTCCATGTGCTCGCCAGAGGTAGCCTGACTGCCATTAGGTACCGAGATGAGATCCTCAGACCCCTTGTGAGTTCATATGCTGGTGCGGTTGGCCCTGGGTTCCTCCTAATGCAAGACAATGCTAGACCTCATGTGGCTGGAGTGTGTCAGCAGTTCCTGCAAGAGGAAGGCATTGATGCTATGGACTGGCCCGCCTGTTCCCCAGACCTGAATCCAATTGAGCACATCTGGGACATCATGTCTCGCTCCATCTACCAACGCCACGTTGCACCACAGACTGTCCAGGAGTTGGCAGATGCTTTAGTCCAGGTCTGGGAGGAGATCCCTCAGGAGACCATCCGCCACCTCATCAGGAGCACGCCCAGGCGTTGTAGGGAGGTCATACAGGCACGTGGAGGCCACACACACTACTGAGCCTCATTTTGACTTGTTTACATCAAAGTTGGATCAGCCTGTAGTGTGGTTTTCCACTTTGATTTTGAGTGTGACTCCAAATCCAGACCTCCATGGGTTGATAAATTGGATTTCCATTGATTATTTTTGCGTGATTTTGTAGTATTTAATAAGATTATTTCTTTCATTCAGATCTAGGATGTGTTGTTTAAGTGTTCCCTTTATTTTTTGGAGCAGTATATACATATATCTCAGACTAACCTGGAGAAATAAAAGGTTAGATAAATCACGACACCCGACAGACACCCCCCCCCCCCCCCCCGACAGACAGAGACAGACCCCCCCCGACAGACAGACACCCCCCCCCCCGACAGACAGACAGACAGACCCCCCCCCCCCCGACAGACAGAGACAGACCCCCCCCCCCCGACAGCCAGACAGACCCCCCCCGACAGACAGAGACAGACCCCCCCCCGACAGACAGACCACCCCCCCCCCCAGACAGACAGACACCCCCCTTCCCCGACAGACCCCCCCCCGACAGACAGACCACCCCCCCCCCCCAGACAGACAGACACCCCCCCCCCCCCCGACAGCCAGACAGACCCCCCCCCGACAGACAGACCCCCCCCCCGACAGACAGACCCCCCCCGACAGACAGACACCCCCCGACAGACAGACACCCCCCCCCCCCCGACAGACATACCCTCCCCGACAGACAGACCCCCCCCTCCCCGACAGACAGACAGACAGACAGACCCCCCCCCCCTCCCCTCCGACAGACATGACATACATTTATATTCAACAGAATAGTTGTGTCTGAATAAAGGATAAGAACACTTACTTCAGTCCAGCCTTGATAAAGCTGTTCCATTCAGCTGCTGTGATGTCTTCTGGAAAAGTCTGAGGGGGGAAAAAAAAGTTTGCTTCTGAGTTACCAATGTAGTCCTGCTCAGTTGGTAGAGCATGGCACTTGTAACGCCAGGGTTGTGGGTTCAATTCCCACGGGGGGGGGGGGGACCAGTACGAAAACGTATGCACTCCCTGCTGTAAGAGCGTCTCCTAAATGACTAAAATGTAAAATGTACAACAGAAACAACGTCATTTAAGTTGACATATCAACAAAAAAATGATCATGGCCTCTGGTCAACAATAGTGCATTATATAAGAAATAGGGAGTCATTTGGGATGCGGACAACATGTATTTTAGCATGATAAGACTGTGGACCCACCAGTAGTACTGTTAGTCTATTCAGTATGTTGTCCTCCTGTGTGAGTGGTGCCGTGTTCTGTTCTCTGTTGTGACCGTAGGAAGAGCTCAGCCACCGGATGGCAGCAGAGAGGACGGACGTCCTCCACACCTCTAGCTCCTCGGGACAGACAGACAGCACAGCACTGATGGGGTCCACCAGCTGCCATCTGAAGGGAGGGACAGAGAGAGAGAAAAATACACTTTGTTGATACATGGTCCCCTGTAACCCTAGTAGATGTGTGTATTTAACTGAAATTTGGCCGACTTTCTAATAAATGGCACCAGGGGGGGGGGGGGGGATGACTGACGTTTTACGGGCTCCTAACCAAAACGTGCGATATCGTGTTGTTTCCCAGTCATTGTTCGTTACTTATTTTATACATAATGTTGCTGCTACCGTCTCTTATGACCAAAAAGAGCTTCTCACCTCGAACTGGAAGAAGATTTTTAAAAAATAATAAAAATTACGAGTCCGACGCGAAGGATATATTGCTTCTCCGAGACCAGGCCCAAATCCCCGTGAAGAAAAAAACTGAAATACAGGGGGCGGAGATCGGGTTGTCTTGTGAAAATTTGTCGGCGAGTGGGTAACCCGCCTCTACCATCCATTCTATTGGCCAACGTGCAATCACTGGAGAATAAACTGGATGATCTCCGTTTGAGACTACGCGTTGGCAGGACAGAACAGCTACCTCTGGTAAGACGAGAGGTGGGGGTGTGTGCCTATTTGTCAATAACAGCTGGTACTCAATATCTAATATTAAGGAAGTCTCGAGGTATTGCTCGCCTGAGGTAGAGTACCTCATGATAAGCTGTAGACCACACTATTTACCAAGAGAGTTTTCATCTATATTTTTCGTAGGCGTCTATTTACCACCACAAACCGATGCTGGCACTAAGACCTCACTCAACCAACTGTATAAGGCCATAAGCAAACAAGAAAATGCTCATCCAGAAGTGGCGCTCCTAGTGGCCGGGGACTTTAATGCAGGGAAACTTAAATCAGTTTTACCTCACTTCCACCAGCAAGTCACATGTGCAACCAGAGGGAAAAATAAATCCTAGACCACCTTTACTCTACACACAGAGACGCATTCAAGCTCTCCCTCCATTTGGAAAATCTAACCATAATTCTACCCTCCTGATTCCTGCTTGCAAGCAAAAACTAAAGCAGGAAGTACCAGTGACTCGCTCAATACGGAAGTGGTCAGACGACACAGTGACCGTACGTACATATCACAACCAGAAGCCATGGAATACAGGCAACATCCGTACCAAGTTAAAGGCTAGAGCTGCCGCTTTCAAGGAGCGGGACACTAATCCGGACACTTATAAGAAATCCCGCTATATCCTTCAGATGAACCATCAAAACAGGCAAAGCGTCAATACAGGACTAAGATTAAATCCTACTACACCGGCTCTGACACTCATCGGATGTGGCAAGGCTTGCAAACTATTAGACTACAAAAGGGAAACCTAGCCGCGAGCTGGCCAGTGATGCGAGCCTACTAAACGGGCTAAATACCTTTTATGCTCGCTTCGAGGCTAGCAACACTGAAACATGTATGAGAGAACCAGCTGTTCCGGACGACTGTGTGATCACGCTCTTCGTAGCAGATGTGAGCAAGACCTTTAAACAGGTCAACATTCACAAGGCCGCTGGGCCAGATGGATTACCAGGACGTGGACTCAGAGCATGAGCGGATCAACTGGTAAGTGTCTTCACTGACATTTTCAACCTGTCCCTGACCCAGTCTGTAATACCTACATGTTTCAAGCAGACCACCATAGTCCCTGTGCCCAAGGAAGCGAAGGTAACCTGCCTAAATGACTACCGCCCTGTAGCACTCACGCCGGTAGCCATGAAGTGCTTTGAAAGGCTGGTCATGGCTGACAACACCATTATCCCAGAAATCGTAGACCCACTTCAATTCACATACCGCCCCCAACAGATCCACAAATGACAATCTCAATCGCACTGCACACTGCCCTTTCCCACCTGGACAAAAGGAACACCTATGTGAGAATGCTATTCATTGACTACAGCTCAGCGTTCGACGCCATAGTGCCCACAAAGCTCATCACTAAGCTAAGGACCGTGGGCCTAAACACCTCTCTATGCAACTGGATCCTGGACTTCCTGACGGGCCGCCCCCAGGTGGTAAGGGTAGGCAACAACATCTGCCACACAGATCCGAGGAATGGTGCGTGTTTTGTCCCCTCCTGTACTCAAAAGACTAGAAATCATGGTGAATAACAATCTAACACAGGATGCAGTTGAAATAGCAATAGCCTTCAATTCCTACTTTATTGACTCTGTCAAGGTACTGACACAGAACCCCTCCACTGGTTTATTGGGCTCAGTGCTAGTGAATGACGCTCAACCTGTCTTCATCATAAGGGTCAAAGGTGAACAAGGTGATTAGCTCACTAAAGAACTCTAAATCCAAAGATGTGTTTGGGCTGGACTCTACCTTTCTTAAAAACTACAAAGAGTCACTCATTGGCCCCATTACTAAGGTCACCAACACATCTATTGGTCTGGGGGTGTTTCCAAGGGTATGGAAGTCAGCCATAATAACGGACATCTTTAAATCGGGCGACCCTGCTGATGTGAGTAACTACAGGCCCATTAGTATACTACCTGTGGTGTCGAAGGTTGTTGAAAAGTGTGTAGCAGAACAACTGATTTCCCACCTCAACAACAGCCCCTTCACATTACACTCCATGCAGTTTGGCTTCAGAGCGAAACACTCCACAGAAACGGCCAACTGCTTTCTTCTGGAAAATGTGAAGTCCAAGATGGACAAAGGGGGCGTTGTTGGGGCTGTGTTTCTGGACCTAAGGAAGGCTTTCGATACTGTTAACCATGAGATTCTCATCACAAAATTGTCCAAGTTCAACTTTTCCCCCGATGCCTTGAGATGGATGAAATCATACCTTGAAGGCAGAACTCAGTGTGTCAGAGTGAGCAATGAGCTGTCGCCCACTCTTAGCTATGATGTGGGCGTGCCCCAAGGGTCAATACTGGGGCCCCTCCTGTTCAGCCTGTACATTAATGATCTGCCTTCCATCTGCACGGGGTCTGAAGTTCAAATGTATGCAGATGATACAGTGATATATGTGCAAAGAGCAAACAACAAGCTGCACAAGAACTCACTACTGTAATGGTCCAGGTTACAAAGTGGCTCAGTGACTCGTGTTTGCATCTCAATGTGAAAAAAACAGTTTGCATGTTCTTCACAAAGAGGGCAACAGATGCTACTGAGCCAGATGTCTATGTATCAGGGGAGAAGCTCCAGGTGGTATCTGATTTTAAGTACCTTGGCATCATACTTGATTCCAACCTCTCTTTTAAAAAGCAGGTGAAAAAGGTAATTCAAATAACCAAATTCAACCTAGCTAATTTCCGATTTATACGAAATTGTTTGACCACAGAGGTAGCAAAACTGTATTTCAAATCGATGATACTCCCCCACTTAACATACTGCTTGACTAGTTGGACCCAAGCTTGCTATACAACATTAAAACCTATTCAGTCTGTCTACAAACAGGCTCTCAAAGTGCTCGATAGAAAGCCCAATAGCCATCATCACCGTTACATCCTCAGAAAGCATGAGCTCCTGAGTTGGGAAAATCTGGTGCAATACACCGACGCATGTCTTGTATTCCAGATCCTAAATGGTCTGGCTCCCCCTCCACTCAGTACTTTAGTTAAACAGAAAACCCAAACATATGGCAGCAGATCCACAAGGTCTGCCATGAAAGGTGACTGTATAGTTCCCTTAAGGAAAAGCACCTTTAGTAAATCCGCTTTCTCTGCGAGAGCTTCCCATGTCTGGAATACACTGCCATCAGACACACATAACTGCACCACATATCACACTTTCACAAAATGCATGAAGACATGGCTAAAGGGCAATCAGACTTGTGAACATAATCCCTAGCTGTGTATTGCCACTTTGTCTTGTTGCTTTTTGTTCTATGTTGCTCTGTCTGTATGCTACATCTTGCTTGTCCTATGTTGCTCTGTCTGTATGCTACATCTTGCTTGTTCTATGTTGCTCTGTCTGTATGCTACATCTTGCTTGTTCTATGTTGCTCTGTCTGTATGCTACATCTTGCTTGTTCTATGTTGCTCTGTCTGTATGCTACATCTTGCTTGTCCTATGTTGCTCTGTCTGTATGCTATGTCTTGCTTGTCCTATGTTTCTCTGTCTGTATGCTATGTCTTGCTTGTCCTATGTTACTCTGCGTGTGCTCACTGTTCAATGATTGTCTATATTGTAATTGTTTTTAATAACCTGCCCAGGGACTGCGGTTGAAAATTAGCCGGCTGGCTAAAACCGGCACTTTTACTGAAACGTTGATTAATGTGCACTGTCCCTGTAAAAATAAAATCAACTCAAACTCAACTCCCTGTTCACCCATGACTGCATGGCCAAGCATGACTCCAACACCATTATAAAGTTTGCTGACGACACAACAGTGGTAAGCCTGATGACCGACAACAATGAGACAGCCTATAGGGAGGTGGTCAGAGACCTGGCAGTGTGGTGACAAGACAACAACCTCTCCTTCAACGTGATCAAGACAAAGGAGCTGATTGTGGACTACAGGAAAAGGAGGACCGAACATATTCACATCGACAGGGCTGTAGTAGAGCGGATTGAGAGTTAAGTTCCTTGGTGTCCACATCACCAACAAACTATCATGGTCCAAACACAGACCGAGACCGTCGTGAAGAGGGCCAAGCTTCCTGCCATCCAGGACCTATATTATAGGCAGTGTCAGAGGAAAACCCCCCAAAAATTGTCAGAGACTCCAGTCACCCAAGTCATAGACTGTTCTCTCTGCTACCGCACAGCAAGCGATACCGGAGCGCCAAGTCAAGGTCCAAAACGCTCCTTAACAGCTTCTACCTCCAAGCCATAAGACTGCTGAACAGTTAATTAAATGTCCACCCGGACTATTTACACTGACCGCCCCCTTCGTTTTTACACTGCTGCTACTCTCTGTTTACTATCTATGCATATTCACTTTACCCCTACCTACATGAACATATTACCTCAATTACATGGACTAACCGGTACCCCCTGTATATAGTCTCATTACTAACCTGTACCCCTGTATATAGCCTCATTACTAACCTGTACCCCCTGTATATAGCCTCATTACTAACCTGTACCCCTGTATATAGCCTCATTACTAACCTGTACCCCCTGTATATAGCCTCATTACTAACCTGTACCCCCTGTATATAGCCTCATTACTAACCTGTACCCCCTGTATATAGCCTCATTACTAACCTGTACCCCCTGTATATAGTCTCATTACTAACCTGTACCCCCTGTATATAGTCTCATTACTAACCTGTACCCCCTGTATATAGTCTCATTACTAACCTGTACCCCTGTATATAGTCTCATTACTAACCTGTACCCCTGTATATAGCCTCATTACTAACCTGTACCCCTGTATATAGCCTCATTACTAACCTGTACCCCTGTATATAGCCTCATTACTAACCTGTACCCCTGTATATAGCCTCATTACTAACCTGTACCCCTGTATATAGCCTCATTACTAACCTGTACCCCTGTATATAGCCTCATTACTAACCTGTACCCCTGTATATAGCCTCATTACTAACCTGTACCCCCTGTATATAGTCTCATTACTAACCTGTACCCCTGTATATAGTCTCATTACTAACCTATACCCCCTGTATAGTCTCATTACTAACCTATACCCCCTGTATAGTCTCATTACTAACCTGTACCCCCTGTATATAGTCTCATTACTAACCTGTACCCCTTGTATATAGCCTCATTACTAACCTGTACCCCCTGTATATAGCCTCATTACTAACCTGTACCCCCTGTATATAGTCTACTTACTAACCTGTACCCCCTGTATATAGCCTCATTACTAACCTGTACCCCTGTATATAGTCTCATTACTAACCTGTACCCCTGTATATAGTCTCATTACTAACCTGTACACCCAGACATTGACTCTGTACCCTCTGTATATAGTCTCATTACTAACCTGTACCCCTGTATATAGTCTCATTACTAACCGGTACCCCTATATATAGCCTCATTACTAACCTGTACCCCCTGTATATAGCCTCATTACTAACCTGTACCCCCTGTATATAGCCTCATTACTAACCTGTACCCCTATATATAGCCTCATTACTAACCTGTACCCCTATATATAGCCTCATTACTAACCTGTACCCCCTGTATATAGCCTCATTACTAACCGGTACCCCCTGTATATAGCCTCATTACTAACCTGTACCCCCTGTATATATCCTCGCTATTGTTATTTTATTGTTTCTCTTACATTTCTTACTCTGGTTAATTAGTAAATATTTATTGTATTGTTGGTTAAGGGCTTGTAAGTAAGCATTTCAAAGTAAGGTCTACACCTGTTGTATTCGGCTATGGTTTTACTGAGGTAATACCTGTACAAACACATTACCTCTCAAAGCCGTCTAGTTTCTGCAGGGCAGCAGGCAAGGAGGTGACGAGCTCTCTGATGTCCTTGACCTTAGTCGCCAGCGTGACCAGACTAGACAGAGCCTCCACAACCTCCACAGCCTCCAGGGCCTCCCCTGTGTCCTGCCCCAGCACAGAGAGGCTCAGCCTGGGGAACAGGGCCTTCTTCAGGGTCTTCAGCACCGCTGTCTGAACTGTGGGACAACATGGACATGTCAAACAACACGGTGACTGTGATAGTTAAGAACCAACCATACATTTTTCACTTGTTAAGTCAAGCATTAAAATGTCAATGGAGAGAGACTAAATAAGTGGAAGTAAGGATTCTCCCCGACGGAGGCATACATATAGTAACAATGAGGCTGACACCGCAAACAAGACCACGACCACCTACCTTCTTTAGGCCTGGCCGGGTCCTCCCTGGCTGCAGCCTGCAGGTAACTGTTGACCAGCGGTAGGAATCTCTCTGTCTGGTCTGTGAGTTTCTCCACGTTCTGCGGCTGCAGGCACCACACCTCGAAGCAGAGCCTGTGAGAAGAGCAGTTCAGCAGCAGGGCTACCCCGATGGCCTGGGTGGCTGCAGTAACAGGTCCCTGGAGACAATGGAGCAGGACGTCAGTGTGGAGTAGTTTAGCGTTGCCTGGCTGGGTCCTCAGGGCCTGCAGGAGGAAGTTCTCCAGAGACGGGCTAGAGCAGGAGAGGAGCAGGGTGGCCAGGCCTTGGAGGTGGGCCTGGGAGAGGAGGACAGGAGAACCGGATGAAGAGGTGTTGGTGGAGGAGGTCTCGGTGAGGATCTGTAGAGCTGTGCGTCCGTAGACACTGAGCTCTGCTGCTCTGGAGCTCTTCTCTCCCTCCCTGTCACCCTCCCCCGGGGTGATGAGGGTCTCCTTGGGGAGGAGGAGAAGGGAAGAGACCAGCTCCTGGAGGAGAGGGGGTTCCATGTAGGCATGCAGGGCCATGAAGGCTCTCACAGGCCGGGACGCCTCGTCGACCTCCCGCCTCTCCCCCAGCTCTCTGAGCAGAGCCCTTGAAACAGCCTTCAGGTAGGGGGAGAGGAGATAGAGGGAGTCCAGGGGTCGAAGGGCGGCGGCAGAGGTCTGTAATAGACCCAGGATGCAGTCAGACAGTTGTGCACAAAGCAGCTTCAGCCTGACAGGGTTGAGGGAGGTAGGAGGGACGGAGGACAACTCCAGAGACAGGAACCACTGCTCCATACACGGGTGCTTCAGGATGGAACTCAGCACTGACAACACCATCTACACACACAGATCAGGGAAAAGATTACAGTATATCACATCACCAGAACAAAACGACAACGAGAAATATCCCAAATCCACCTGGGATAAGTTACTAAGTTACAGTAAACAAAGAAGAACAAGACTACAACTCTAAAGATATCCCTGACGAAGGTCACGGAGTCCTGGTCCTCCTTTCTTTTTGATATGGCACGAAGAGTTGAAATTCTGACTACTATATATCTGGTATACCACCTCCAGTAGAAGGGCTACTGGTCCTACCAGGCTGTGGTTGTCCTCCGCTTCAGAAGACGGGTTGAACTCCAGGAAGAGCTCTGATCCATTCAGGAGGTCCACAGCTTTGGGTTCTGCTGCCTTGGCTGGATCTACTACAGTGGCTGAGTCCTGGTCCATAGCTATAGGCTCCGTCTCTGCCGCCACCTTGGGATCCACAGCCATGGTTTCTGCCGTCTCCGCTTCCTTCTGATCAGCCACCATGGTCTCAGTCTCGGTTTCCAAAGTTGGTTCCTGTGGGCTCTGAAGCCTCAACACCAACCCCTGGAGAATTCCCATTAGGACACTGAGCGCCAGCAGCCCTGTGTTTTTAGACAACTGTGGAGAGACAGGAGGAGGCTACGCGTTAGGAGAGAGAGAGACGGGAGGCGGCTACGCGTTAGGAGAGAGAGAGACGGGAGGCGGCTACGCGTTAGGAGAGAGAGAGACGGGAGGCGGCTACGCGTTAGGAGAGAGAGAGACGGGAGGCGGCTACGCGTTAGGAGAGAGAGAGACGGGAGGCGGCTACGCGTTAGGAGAGAGAGAGACGGGAGGAGGCTACGCGTTAGGAGAGAGAGAGACGGGAGGCGGCTACGCGTTAGGAGAGAGAGAGACGGGAGGCGGCTACGCGTTAGGAGAGAGAGACGGGAGGCTACGCGTTAGGAGAGAGAGAGACGGGAGGAGGCTACGCGTTAGGAGAGAGAGAGACGGGAGGCGGCTACGCGTTAGGAGAGAGAGACGGGAGGAGGCTACGCGTTAGGAGAGAGAGACGGGAGGAGGCTACGCGTTAGGAGAGAGAGACGGGAGGAGGCTACGCGTTAAGAGAGAGAGAGACGGGAGGCTACGCGTTAGGAGAGAGAGACGGGAGGCGGCTACGCGTTAGGAGAGAGAGAGACGGGAGGCGGCTACGCGTTAGGAGAGAGAGAGCGGGAGGCGGCTACGCGTTAGGAGAGAGAGAGACGGGAGGAGGCTACGCGTTAGGAGAGAGAGACGGGAGGCGGCTACGCGTTAGGAGAGAGAGAGACGGGAGGCGGCTACGCGTTAGGAGAGAGAGACGGGAGGCGGCTACGCGTTAGGAGAGAGAGAGACGGGAGGCGGCTACGCGTTAGGAGAGAGAGACGGGAGGCGGCTACGCGTTAGGAGAGAGAGAGACGGGAGGAGGCTACGCGTTAGGAGAGAGAGACGGGAGGCGGCTACGCGTTAGGAGAGAGAGACGGGAGGCGGCTACGCGTTAGGAGAGAGAGAGACGGGAGGCGGCTACGCGTTAGGAGAGAGAGACGGGAGGCGGCTACGCGTTAGGAGAGAGAGACGGGAGGCGGCTACGCGTTAGGAGAGAGAGACGGGAGGCGGCTACGCGTTAGGAGAGAGAGACGGGAGGCGGCTACGCGTTAGGAGAGAGAGAGACGGGAGGCGGCTACGCGTTAGGAGAGAGAGAGACGGGAGGCTGCTACGCGTTAGGAGAGAGAGAGACGGGAGGCGGCTACGCGTTAGGAGAGAGACGGGAGGAGGCTACGCGTTAGGAGAGAGACGGGAGGAGGCTACGCGTTAGGAGAGAGACGGGAGGAGGCTACGCGTTAGGAGAGAGACGGGAGGAGGCTACGCGTTAGGAGAGAGACGGGAGGAGGCTACGCGTTAGGAGAGAGACGGGAGGAGGCTACGCGTTAGGAGAGAGACGGGAGGAGGCTACGCGTTAGGAGAGAGACGGGAGGAGGCTACGCGTTAGGAGAGAGACGGGAGGAGGCTACGCGTTAGGAGAGAGACGGGAGGAGGCTACGCGTTAGGAGAGAGACGGGAGGAGGCTACGCGTTAGGAGAGAGACGGGAGGAGGCTACGCGTTAGGAGAGAGACGGGAGGAGGCTACGCGTTAGGAGAGAGACGGGAGGAGGCTACGCGTTAGGAGAGAGACGGGAGGAGGCTACGCGTTAGGAGAGAGACGGGAGGAGGCTACGCGTTAGGAGAGAGACGGGAGGAGGCTACGCGTTAGGAGAGAGACGGGAGGAGGCTACGCGTTAGGAGAGAGACGGGAGGAGGCTACGCGTTAGGAGAGAGACGGGAGGAGGCTACGCGTTAGGAGAGAGAGAGACGGGAGGAGGCTACGCGTTAGGAGAGAGACGGGAGGAGGCTACGCGTTAGGAGAGAGAGAGACGGGAGGAGGCTACGCGTTAGGAGAGAGACGGGAGGAGGCTACGCGTTAGGAGAGAGACGGGAGGAGGCTACGCGTTAGGAGAGAGAGAGACGGGAGGAGGCTACGCGTTAGGAGAGAGAGAGACGGGAGGAGGCTACGCGTTAGGAGAGAGAGAGACGGGAGGAGGCTACGCGTTAGGAGAGAGAGAGACGGGAGGAGGCTACGCGTTAGGAGAGAGAGAGACGGGAGGAGGCTACGCGTTAGGAGAGAGAGAGACGGGAGGAGGCTACGCGTTAGGAGAGAGAGAGACGGGAGGAGGCTACGCGTTAGGAGAGAGAGAGACGGGAGGAGGCTACGCGTTAGGAGAGAGAGAGACGGGAGGAGGCTACGCGTTAGGAGAGAGAGAGACGGGAGGAGGCTACGCGTTAGGAGAGAGACGGGAGGAGGCTACGCGTTAGGAGAGAGACGGGAGGAGGCTACGCGTTAGGAGAGAGACGGGAGGAGGCTACGCGTTAGGAGAGAGACGGGAGGAGGCTACGCGTTAGGAGAGAGACGGGAGGAGGCTACGCGTTAGGAGAGAGACGGGAGGAGGCTACGCGTTAGGAGAGAGACGGGAGGAGGCTACGCGTTAGGAGAGAGACGGGAGGAGGCTACGCGTTAGGAGAGAGACGGGAGGAGGCTACGCGTTAGGAGAGAGACGGGAGGAGGCTACGTGTTAGGAGAGAGACGGGAGGAGGCTACGTGTTAGGAGAGAGACGGGAGGAGGCTACGTGTTAGGAGAGAGACGGGAGGAGGCTACGTGTTAGGAGAGAGACGGGAGGAGGCTACGTGTTAGGAGAGAGACGGGAGGAGGCTACGTGTTAGGAGAGAGACGGGAGGAGGCTACGTGTTAGGAGAGAGACGGGAGGAGGCTACGTGTTAGGAGAGAGACGGGAGGAGGCTACGTGTTAGGAGAGAGACGGGAGGAGGCTACGTGTTAGGAGAGAGACGGGAGGAGGCTACGTGTTAGGAGAGAGACGGGAGGAGGCTACGTGTTAGGAGAGAGACGGGAGGAGGCTACGTGTTAGGAGAGAGACGGGAGGAGGCTACGTGTTAGGAGAGAGACGGGAGGAGGCTACGCGTTAGGAGCTAGTCATGGTAGATGCGGCTCGATAAAGCAGCGCTCATACAGCTTAGCCGAGTGTTTCTCTGTACCATGCTGAAGTTGTCCACAGTGGTTTTGATGTACAGTAGGATCTGCTTGGCTGCAACAGGATACTCTGCCATCTCCATAGTGACCAGACTCTTCTCTAGCCTCCGTCTGAAGGAGTCTTCTAGCAGGGCAGAGGCCCCTTGGGTGTAGGCCGTCTTCAGGAGACCAGTAAAGGTCACAGGACTAGGAGAGACAGGGAAAGGGCTTTCACAGGACTGGAACTGTCAGACAGAGGGAGAGACCATAAAACAGGAAGTTGTTGCGGATACATAAAAATCATCGTTGTAATTAGCACTATTAAATAATATAACACTTTTACAATAACCTTATAATGAACATGATAATAACACTATTACATGTAATAAGACTGATGTTAAGATAATAACAGTTATTATCTGTATGATGGTGATGAGAGGGAGGAGTTCTAACCAGGTGTTCCCGGGCCTGCTGGGGTAGCCATGTTGTGTAGTAGTGATGAAGGTGAATGATGGAGTGATGGGGAGGACCAGGGTCTTCTGAGGAGTTCAGCTCTTTATCGTACTGGAGAAGAGCCAGGCTGAGGGGCAGAGGGTCTCTCTGACAGTGGAGCACATCACATAGGACTGCTGCCATGTAGTCGTATACTACACCTAAATACACAACATTACATTATACACCATCCCTCGGGTCAAATACACAACATTATACACCATCCCTCGGGTCAAATACACAACATTATACACCATCCCTCGGGTCAAATACACAACATTATACACCATCCCTCGGGTCAAATACACAACATTATACACCATCCCTCGGGTCAAATACACAACATTATACACCATCCCTCGGGTCAAATACACAACATTACATTATACACCATCCCTCGGGTCAAATACACAACATTACATTATACACCATCCCTCGGGTCAAATACACAACATTATACACCATCCCTCGGGTCAAATACACAACATTATACACCATCCCTCGGGTCAAATACACAACATTATACACCATCCCTCGGGTCAAATACACAACATTATACACCATCCCTCGGGTCAAATACACAACATTATACACCATCCCTCGGGTCAAATACACATTATACACCATCCCTCGGGTCAAATACACAACATTATACACCATCCCTCGGGTCAATACACAACATTATACACCATCCCTCGGGTCAAATACACAACATTATACACCATCCCTCGGGTCAAATACACAACATTACATTATACACCATCCCTCGGGTCAAATACACAACATTACATTATACACCATCCCTCGGGTCAAATACACAACATTACATTATACACCATCCCTCGGGTCAAATACACAACATTACATTATACACCATCCCTCGGGTCAAATACACAACATTACATTATACACCATCCCTCAGGTCAAATACACAACATTATACACCATCCCTCGGGTCAAATACACAACATTATACACCATCCCTCGGGTCAAATACACAACATTACATTATACACCATCCCTCGGGTCAAATACATAACATTATACACCATCCCTCGGGTCAAATACACAACATTACATTATACACATCTATGAATACACACAAACAAGGCTTTGAGTGTTTGAACGAGCCACAGACAGTCAGCCAGACAGCCAGACCCAGACAGTCAGTCA
>NC_138299.1:158898563-159023563 GCF_965601325.2 Salmo salar | reverse complement strand
AGGGATGTTCTCTGTTTAGTGAGTCCTCCAGATCAGAGGTAGTAGGGACGACCAGGGATGTTCTCTGTTTAGTGAGTCCTCCAGATCAGAGGCAGTAGGGATGACCAGGGATATTCTCTGTTTAGTGAGTCCTCCAGATCAGAGGCAGTAGGGATGACCAGGGATGTTCTCTGTTTAGTGAGTCCTCCAGATCAGAGGCTGTAGGGACGACCAGAGATGTTCTCTGTTTAGTGAGTCCTCCAGATCAGAGGCAGTAGGGATGACCAGGGATGTTCTCTGTTTAGTGAGTCCTCCAGATCAGAGGCAGTAGGGATGACCAGGGATGTTCTCTGTTTAGTGAGTCCTCCAGATCAGAGGCAGTAGGGATGACCAGGGATGTTCTCTGTTTAGTGAGTCCTCCAGATCAGAGGTAGTAGGGACGACCAGGGATGTTCTCTGTTTAGTGAGTCCTCCAGATCAGAGGCAGTAGGGATGACCAGGGATGTTCTCTGTTTAGTGAGTCCTCCAGATCAGAGGCAGTAGGGATGACCAGGGATGTTCTCTGTTTAGTGAGTCCTCCAGATCAGAGGCAGTAGGGACGACCAGGGATGTTCTCTGTTTAGTGAGTCCTCCAGATCAGAGGCAGTAGGGATGACCAGGGATGTTCTCTGTTTAGTGAGTCCTCCAGATCAGAGACAGTAGGGACGACCAGGGATGTTCTCTTGATAAGTGTGTGAATTTGACCATTTTCCTGTTCTGCTAAGCATTCTACATGTAACGAGTACTTTTAGGTGTCAAGGAAAATGTACAGACATTATTTTCATTCTGAATGTAGTGAAGTAAAAGTTATCAATAGTAAAAAAATATATATATATATAAATAGTAAAGTACAGATACCCCCAAAAAAATGACATAAGTAGTACTTTAAAGTATTTTTTACTTAAGTACTTTACACCACTGGTCAAAAGTAGTACACTATGTTAGAGAACGGAGTGCCATTTAGGACAAAGCCAGTGTGTGATTGAAACCCGGACGGAACTGAGGCAGTAGGTCTGCTCACCTTCACCACCAGTTTCTTGGTGGAGATCTTCAGGTGGCTGTTGGTGCTGCTCACAAACATCTTGAGGAGCAAGAAGAACACAGACATCTCCCCAGAGCCTGTCTCCACATGATCCTGACAGAGACAACACAAGGAGCAAAATGGAATGACTACAAGGTTATGAAAAGGAGACTTCACAAATAACCAGGGACAAAACTTTCACTGGGGAGACATGACCCCCCCCCCCCCCCCCCCCCCACACACACACATTCTGAAATTGCATTTTTGTCCCCCCCCCCCCCCACAGTTTTATTATTGCACTGTGATGCAAAAAGAGGCATGCTGAAGGATCATACAGACACCTCAGAGCGTGAGACACAGAGTAGGTGAACGGATGATCTCCGCATGTGTGGTTCCCACCGTGAAGCATGGAGGAGGAGGTGTGATGGTGCTTTGCTGGTGACACTATTAGTGATTTGTTTAGATTTCAAGGCACGCTTAACCAGCATGGCTATCACAGCATTCTGCAGCGATATGCCATCCCATCTGGTTTGGGCTTAGTGGGACTATCATTTGTTTTTCAACAGGACAATGACCCAACACACCTCCAGGCTGTGTAAGGGCTATTTGACCAAGAAGCAGGGTGCTGCATCAGATGACCTGGCCTCCACAATTACCCGACCTCAACCCAATTGAGATGGTTTGGATGAGTTGGACCGCAGAGTGAAGGAAAAGCAGCCAACAAGTGCTCAGCATATGTGAGAACTCCAAGACTGTTGGAAAAGCATTCCAGGTGAAGATGGTTGAGAGAATGCCAAGAGTGTGCAAAACTGTCATCAAGGCAAAGAGTGACAATTTTTTATTTTTACATATTTTTTTTTAACATAATTCCATATGTGTAATTTCATAGTTTTGATGTCTTCACTATTATTCTACAATGAAAATAGTAAAAATAAAGACCGGTACTGTATATGTATATATATATCACTAGATTTGATTTATTACCAGATTAAGGGTACACTGTGCAACTTTCATAGGGTTTGGATGCCCTATATGGAATACTATACGACTACAGGAGTCTGTATTGACAACATGCCCACGTCAGGGGAGATACCTATTTAGGCAATCCCTAGCTGCTGGGCTGCTCAGTCCTGGCCCTGGGGGGGGTCTGACCTGGGCCAGGACTGAGGTTGACACTCTGGCTTCGACCTAACACACCTGGAACCAATAATGAATGTTTCTCTAAGATCCTAAAGCTGAGTGGGGTGTGTTGGGTTGCTGTAGGGCGGTGGGCCCTTAGGGGGCAGGACGGGGCGATCCAGCTATATTGTGTACAAGTAAAAAGAGCACTACAGCTTATGCCTATGATATGAATCACAGCGCCTTCCCGGCGCCACCGGCCCGCCCCGGCGCCCCGGCCCGCCCTCTGGCGCCACCGGCCCGCCCTCTGGCGCCACCGGCCCGCCCTCTGGCGCCACCGGCCCGCCCTCTGCGCCCCGGCCCGCCCCGGCGCACCGGCCCGCCCTCTGGCGCCACCGGCCCGCCCTCTGGCGCCCTCTGGCAACTTCTCACCATTACAATAACAGGGGGAGGTTAACAAATTACCTGAGAGAGCCCCCCCAGATCCCTGCAAGGTTATGTCCCTACCACTTCCAAAAACCAAAGTTGGGCCCCTGAAAATAACAGCCATTTACTGTTGCCATAGTCTCACCTTTCCTTTGAAACCCCTCTAGGAGATGGCAGACAGTACAACCCCTGGTCTGTTCCATGCTCCTTATAGGGGATATTAGCTCCCCTGAACCAGGTGAACCAGGTGATAACTTGCTGGTCTAGAAGCTCCCCTGAACCAGGTGATAACTTGCTGGTCTGGATGCTCACCTGTACCAGGTGAAGCAGGTCTAGAAGTTCCCCTGAACCAGGTCTAGAAGCTCCCCTGAACCAGGTGAAGCAGGTCTAGAAGTTCCCCTGAACCAGGTCTAGAAGCTCCCCTGAACCAGGTGATAACAGCAAACACACCCCGATCTATAACGGTCTCACCTGAACTCTGAACCAGGAGAATCTGCTGGCCGGCAGGTCAAGGGCCAGTTGTAGTATCTGGTGTTGAAGGACTGGAGGGACCTCCTCTCTCATACCTTTCTCTGACACGATACCTGGAGAGAGAGACAAAATACAATACCTTTAAAACTAAACATTTACTTGGACATGATCCCTGAAGATTGACACAATCAGTGGATGATTTCACAGGCCTTTTTGGATAGCAGTATGGATACTCAGAACGATGGGATAATACAGAAGTTGTGTTAATGTAGTAACAGAACGGAAGGCAAATTAATGGATTTTAACATTCTGTTAGTACATCAAGGCGGCAACTTCCATATTTTTAACAGATCAATCAATCGATGAATCAATCGATCGTCCATCCATAGAGTTTATAGAGCAGTACCTTTGAGCAGCTTGCTGAAGTCAAACTTGCTCTGGCTGACCAGATGGGGTACCACCTTCTGGTAGAGACACATGACCTGAAGGATGAGGGCCTTCAGGAGGATGACCTCTGGAGACTCGGGGACTGACGGGGCTGGAGGAGAAAGGAGAGACAGAGACAGATGGGAGAGACAGACAGACAGACAGACAGACAGACGGGAAAGACAGACAGACGGGAAAGACGAGACAGACGGGAGAGACAGACAGACAGACAGACAGACAGACGGGAAAGACAGACAGACGGGAGAGACAGACAGACAGACGGGAAAGACAGACAGACAGACGGGAAAGACGAGACAGACAGACAGACAGACGGGAAAGACGAGACAGACAGACGGGAAAGACAGACAGACAGATAGATGGGAAAGACAGACAGACAGATAGATGGGAAAGACAGACAGACAGATAGATGGGAAAGACAGAGAGATGGGAAAGAGAGAGAGACAGACAGATGAGACAGACAGTAGAGACAGACAGTAGAGACAGACAGATGCGACAGACAGATGCGACAGACAGATGCGACAGACAGTAGAGACAGACAGTAGAGACAGACAGTAGAGACAGACAGACAGATGAGACAGACAGTAGAGACAGACAGATGAGACAGACAGTAGAGACAGACAGATGAGACAGACAGTAGAGACAGACAGTAGAGACAGACAGTAGAGACAGACAGTAGAGACAGACAGTAGAGACAGACAGACAGATGCGACAGACAAACAGATGCGACAGACAAACAGACAGACGCACGGGAAGAGAGAGACAGGAGAGAGTCAGTCAGTCACCCCTTGTTCAATTAAAGAGAGTTAGTCAGGACAATATAGAAATGAGGAAAAACACCATATTGGTTAAGGACTAGGTCTATTTCCACGATGTATGAAGAGAGAGTTAGAATTATAATTCTAAGGAAGAGAACAATCCACTGACTGTAAATATATTAGAATATAAGACATCTACCAGGTTGTTGAACTTTAGCTGCCTCCTCTTTGACATCTCCTTCCTTCTTCCCTTCCTTCCCTCCTTTCTCCTTCTTGGTCAGCGACTGCCATTTGGACACGATGCTGGTCATGTCCGGTAGAACCTACAGAGAGAACATGGACGCCCCCCCCCCTGAGTTCAGTTGATCTCCTTCACTCTGTTGACGTTGTGCAGCAGTCAGTGTGAGAGAACCTGTTTGCTGGTGCAGAGTGGTCATTCAGTCAGATAAAAGGTGCTTATCATTGGCTCTACATGGGCAGTATTGCATTTAGTTTAGTAGCTAGGAGGTCTACTGTATGTTGTCTACCCCAGTAGGTCCACAGTTCTACAGTAGGTCCACAGTCCTACAGTAGGTCCACAGTTCTACAGTAGGTCCACAGTTCTACAGTAGGTAGGAGGTCGACTGTATGTTGTCTTTCCCAGTAGCTCCACAGTAGTACAGTAGGTCCACAGTAGTACAGTAGGTTTACAGTACTACAGTAGGACTACAGTACTAAATCTACAGAATCACTTTTATTCTCCAAGTACATTTACACAAACCTGGAATTTCACTAAGTGAATTAGTGCTGCCAGCAATAGATACATATACAGACAGACTACAGACAGACAGACAAGGCAGACAGACTACAGACAGGAGTTTAGACAAAGTCAACATACAGTATATACAATATAACTACAGTAAACATAAAAGTCTATGTTACCTCCCTGTACTGCTGTGTGAAGTCCTGTACCGCTGTGTGAAGTCCTGTACGTTACCTCCCTGTACCGCTGTGTGAAGTCCTGTATGTTACCTCCCTGTACCGCTGTGTGAAGTCCTGTATGTTACCTCCCTGTACCGCTGTGTGAAGTCCTGTATGTTACCTCCCTGTACCGCTGTGTGAAGTCCTGTACCGCTGTGTGAAGTCCTGTATGTTACCTCCCTGTACCGCTGTGTGAAGTCCTGTATGTTACCTCCCTGTACTGCTGTGTGAAGTCCTGTATGTTACCTCCCTGTACCGCTGTGTGAAGTCCTGTACCGCTGTGTGAAGTCCTGTATGTTACCTCCCTGTACTGCTGTGTGAAGTCCTGTATGTTACCTCCCTGTACCGCTGTGTGAAGTCCTTTATGTTACCTCCCTGTACTGCTGTGTGAAGGCCTGTATGTTACCTCCCTGTACCGCTGTGTGAAGTCCTGTACCGCTGTGTGAAGTCCTGTATGTTACCTCCCTGTACTGCTGTGTGAAGTCCTGTATGTTACCTCCCTGTACCGCTGTGTGAAGTCCTGTATGTTACCTCCCTGTACCGCTGTGTGAAGTCCTGTATGTTACCTCCCTGTACCGCTGTGTGAAGTCCTGTATGATACCTCCCTGTACCGCTGTGTGAAGTCCTGTATGTTACCTCCCTGTACCGCTGTGTGAAGTCCTGTATGATACCTCCCTGTACCGCTGTGTGAAGTCCTGTATGTTACCTCCCTGTACCGCTGTGTGAAGTCCTGTATGTTACCTCCCTGTACCGCTGTGTGAAGTCCTGTATGTTACCTCCCTGTACCGCTGTGTGAAGTCCTGTATGTTACCTCCCTGTACCGCTGTGTGAAGTCCTGTATGATACCTCCCTGTACCGCTGTGTGAAGTCCTGTACCGCTGTGTGAAGTCCTGTATGTTACCTCCCTGTACTGCTGTGTGAAGTCCTGTATGTTACCTCCCTGTACCGCTGTGTGAAGTCCTGTATGTTACCTCCCTGTACTGCTGTGTGAAGTCCTGTATGTTACCTCCCTGTACCGCTGTGTGAAGTCCTGTATGTTACCTCCCTGTACCGCTGTGTGAAGTCCTGTACCGCTGTGTGAAGTCCTGTATGTTACCTCCCTGTACCGCTGTGTGAAGTCCTGTATGATACCTCCCTGTACCGCTGTGTGAAGTCCTGTATGATACCTCCCTGTACTGCTGTGTGAAGTCCTGTACCGCTGTGTGAAGTCCTGTACCGCTGTGTGAAGTCCTGTACCGCTGTGTGAAGTCCTGTATGTTACCTCCCTGTACTGCTGTGTGAAGTCCTGTATGTTACCTCCCTGTACCGCTGTGTGAAGTCCTGTATGTTACCTCCCTGTACTGCTGTGTGAAGTCCTGTATGTTACCTCCCTGTACCGCTGTGTGAAGTCCTGTATGATACCTCCCTGTACCGCTGTGTGAAGTCCTGTATAATACCTCCCTGTACCGCTGTGTGAAGTCCTGTATGTTACCTCCCTGTACCGCTGTGTGAAGTCCTGTATGTTACCTCCCTGTACTGCTGTGTGAAGTCCTGTATGTTACCTACCTGTACCTCCCTGTACTGCTGTGTGAAGTCCTGTACCGCTGTGTGAAGTCCTGTATGTTACCTCCCTGTACCGCTGTGTGAAGTCCTGTATGTTACCTCCCTGTACCGCTGTGTGAAGTCCTGTATGTTACCTCCCTGTACCGCTGTGTGAAGTCCTGTATGTTACCTCCCTGTACCGCTGTGTGAAGTCCTGTATGTTACCTCCCTGTACCGCTGTGTGAAGTCCTGTATGTTACCTCCCTGTACCGCTGTGTGAAGTCCTGTACTGCTGTGTGAAGTCCTGTATGTTACCTCCCTGTACTGCTGTGTGAAGTCCTGTATGTTACCTCCCTGTACCGCTGTGTGAAGTCCTGTATGTTACCTCCCTGTACCGCTGTGTGAAGTCCTGTATGTTACCTCCCTGTACCGCTGTGTGAAGTCCTGTATGTTACCTCCCTGTACTGCTGTGTGAAGTCCTGTATGTTACCTCCCTGTACCGCTGTGTGAAGTCCTGTATGTTACCTCCCTGTACCGCTGTGTGAAGTCCTGTACCGCTGTGTGAAGTCCTGTATGTTACCTCCCTGTACTGCTGTGTGAAGTCCTGTATGTTACCTCCCTGTACCGCTGTGTGAAGTCCTGTACCGCTGTGTGAAGTCCTGTATGTTACCTCCCTGTACCGCTGTGTGAAGTCCTGTATGTTACCTCCCTGTACCGCTGTGTGAAGTCCTGTATGTTACCTCCCTGTACTGCTGTGTGAAGTCCTGTATGTTACCTCCCTGTACCGCTGTGTGAAGTCCTGTACCGCTGTGTGAAGTCCTGTATGTTACCTCCCTGTACCGCTGTGTGAAGTCCTGTACTGCTGTGTGAAGTCCTGTATGTTACCTCCCTGTACCGCTGTGTGAAGTCCTGTATGTTACCTCCCTGTACCGCTGTGTGAAGTCCTGTATGATACCTCCCTGTACCGCTGTGTGAAGTCCTGTACTGCTGTGTGAAGTCCTGTATGTTACCTCCCTGTACCGCTGTGTGAAGTCCTGTATGTTACCTCCCTGTACCGCTGTGTGAAGTCCTGTACCGCTGTGTGAAGTCCTGTATGTTACCTCCCTGTACTGCTGTGTGAAGTCCTGTATGTTACCTCCCTGTACCGCTGTGTGAAGTCCTGTATGTTACCTCCCTGTACCGCTGTGTGAAGTCCTGTACCGCTGTGTGAAGTCCTGTATGATACCTCCCTGTACCGCTGTGTGAAGTCCTGTATGATACCTCCCTGTACCGCTGTGTGAAGTCCTGTATGATACCTCCCTGTACCGCTGTGTGAAGTCCTGTATGTTACCTCCCTGTACTGCTGTGTGAAGTCCTGTATGTTACCTCCCTGTACCGCTGTGTGAAGTCCTGTACCGCTGTGTGAAGTCCTGTATGTTACCTCCCTGTACCGCTGTGTGAAGTCCTGTATGATACCTCCCTGTACCGCTGTGTGAAGTCCTGTATGATACCTCCCTGTACTGCTGTGTGAAGTCCTGTACCGCTGTGTGAAGTCCTGTACCGCTGTGTGAAGTCCTGTATGTTACCTCCCTGTACTGCTGTGTGAAGTCCTGTATGTTACCTCCCTGTACCGCTGTGTGAAGTCCTGTATGTTACCTCCCTGTACCGCTGTGTGAAGTCCTGTATGTTACCTCCCTGTACCGCTGTGTGAAGTCCTGTATGATACCTCCCTGTACCGCTGTGTGAAGTCCTGTATGATACCTCCCTGTACCGCTGTGTGAAGTCCTGTATGTTACCTCCCTGTACCGCTGTGTGAAGTCCTGTATGTTACCTCCCTGTACCGCTGTGTGAAGTCCTGTATGTTACCTCCCTGTACCGCTGTGTGAAGTCCTGTATGTTACCTCCCTGTACCGCTGTGTGAAGTCCTGTATGTTACCTCCCTGTACCGCTGTGTGAAGTCCTGTATGTTACCTCCCTGTACCGCTGTGTGAAGTCCTGTATGTTACCTCCCTGTACCGCTGTGTGAAGTCCTGTATGTTACCTCCCTGTACCGCTGTGTGAAGTCCTGTATGTTACCTCCCTGTACCGCTGTGTGAAGTCCTGTATGTTACCTCCCTGTACCGCTGTGTGAAGTCCTGTATGTTACCTCCCTGTACCGCTGTGTGAAGTCCTGTATGTTACCTCCCTGTACCGCTGTGTGAAGTCCTGTATGTTACCTCCCTGTACCGCTGTGTGAAGTCCTGTATGTTACCTCCCTGTACCGCTGTGTGAAGTCCTGTATGTTACCTCCCTGTACCGCTGTGTGAAGTCCTGTATGTTACCTCCCTGTACCGCTGTGTGAAGTCCTGTACCGCTGTGTGAAGTCCTGTATGTTACCTCCCTGTACTGCTGTGTGAAGTCCTGTATGTTACCTCCCTGTACTGCTGTGTGAAGTCCTGTATGTTACCTCCCTGTACTGCTGTGTGAAGTCCTGTATGTTACCTCCCTGTACTGCTGTGTGAAGTCCTGTATGTTACCTCCCTGTACCGCTGTGTGAAGTCCTGTATGTTACCTCCCTGTACCGCTGTGTGAAGTCCTGTATGTTACCTCCCTGTACCGCTGTGTGAAGTCCTGTATGTTACCTCCCTGTACCGCTGTGTGAAGTCCTGTATGTTACCTCCCTGTACCGCTGTGTGAAGTCCTGTATGTTACCTCCCTGTACTGCTGTGTGAAGTCCTGTATGTTACCTCCCTGTACCGCTGTGTGAAGTCCTGTACCGCTGTGTGAAGTCCTGTATGTTACCTCCCTGTACCGCTGTGTGAAGTCCTGTACCGCTGTGTGAAGTCCTGTATGTTACCTCCCTGTACCGCTGTGTGAAGTCCTGTACTGCTGTGTGAAGTCCTGTATGTTACCTCCCTGTACCGCTGTGTGAAGTCCTGTATGTTACCTCCCTGTACCGCTGTGTGAAGTCCTGTATGTTACCTCCCTGTACCGCTGTGTGAAGTCCTGTATGTTACCTCCCTGTACCGCTGTGTGAAGTCCTGTACCGCTGTGTGAAGTCCTGTATGTTACCTCCCTGTACCGCTGTGTGAAGTCCTGTACCGCTGTGTGAAGGCCTGTATGTTACCTCCCTGTACTGCTGTGTGAAGTCCTGTATGTTACCTCCCTGTACTGCTGTGTGAAGTCCTGTACCGCTGTGTGAAGTCCTGTATGATACCTCCCTGTACTGCTGTGTGAAGTCCTGTATGTTACCTCCCTGTACCGCTGTGTGAAGTCCTGTATGTTACCTCCCTGTACCGCTGTGTGAAGTCCTGTATGTTACCTCCCTGTACCGCTGTGTGAAGTCCTGTATGTTACCTCCCTGTACCGCTGTGTGAAGTCCTGTATGTTACCTCCCTGTACCGCTGTGTGAAGTCCTGTATGTTACCTCCCTGTACCGCTGTGTGAAGTCCTGTATGTTACCTCCCTGTACCGCTGTGTGAAGTCCTGTATGTTACCTCCCTGTACTGCTGTGTGAAATCCTGTACCGCTGTGTGAAGTCCTGTATGTTACCTCCCTGTACCGCTGTGTGAAGTCCTGTATGTTACCTCCCTGTACCGCTGTGTGAAGTCCTGTATGTTACCTCCCTGTACCGCTGTGTGAAGTCCTGTATGTTACCTCCCTGTACCGCTGTGTGAAGTCCTGTATGTTACCTCCCTGTACTGCTGTGTGAAGTCCTGTATGTTACCTCCCTGTACCGCTGTGTGAAGTCCTGTATGTTACCTCCCTGTACCGCTGTGTGAAGTCCTGTATGTTACCTCCCTGTACCGCTGTGTGAAGTCCTGTATGTTACCTCCCTGTACCGCTGTGTGAAGTCCTGTATGTTACCTCCCTGTACTGCTGTGTGAAGGCCTGTATGTTACCTCCCTGTACCGCTGTGTGAAGTCCTGTACCGCTGTGTGAAGTCCTGTATGTTACCTCCCTGTACCGCTGTGTGAAGTCCTGTATGTTACCTCCCTGTACTGCTGTGTGAAGTCCTGTATGTTACCTCCCTGTACCGCTGTGTGAAGTCCTGTATGTTACCTCCCTGTACCGCTGTGTGAAGTCCTGTACCGCTGTGTGAAGTCCTGTATGTTACCTCCCTGTACTGCTGTGTGAAGTCCTGTATGTTACCTCCCTGTACCGCTGTGTGAAGTCCTGTACCGCTGTGTGAAGTCCTGTATGTTACCTCCCTGTACCGCTGTGTGAAGTCCTGTATGTTACCTCCCTGTACCGCTGTGTGAAGTCCTGTATGTTACCTCCCTGTACCGCTGTGTGAAGTCCTGTATGTTACCTCCCTGTACCGCTGTGTGAAGTCCTGTATGTTACCTCCCTGTACCGCTGTGTGAAGTCCTGTATGTTACCTCCCTGTACCGCTGTGTGAAGTCCTGTATGTTACCTCCCTGTACCGCTGTGTGAAGGCCTGTATGTTACCTCCCTGTACCGCTGTGTGAAGTCCTGTATGTTACCTCCCTGTACCGCTGTGTGAAGTCCTGTATGTTACCTCCCTGTACCGCTGTGTGAAGTCCTGTATGTTACCTCCCTGTACCGCTGTGTGAAGTCTGTTACCTTGCCGAGTGCCTCCCTGTACCGCTGTGTGAAGTCCTGTACCGCTGTGTGAAGTCCTGTATGTTACCTCCCTGTACCGCTGTGTGAAGTCCTGTATGTTACCTCCCTGTACTGCTGTGTGAAGTCCTGTATGTTACCTCCCTGTACCGCTGTGTGAAGTCCTGTATGTTACCTCCCTGTACCGCTGTGTGAAGTCCTGTATGTTACCTCCCTGTACTGCTGTGTGAAGTCCTGTACCGCTGTGTGAAGTCCTGTATGTTACCTCCCTGTACTGCTGTGTGAAGTCCTGTATGTTACCTCCCTGTACCGCTGTGTGAAGTCCTGTATGTTACCTCCCTGTACCGCTGTGTGAAGTCCTGTATGTTACCTCCCTGTACTGCTGTGTGAAGTCCTGTATGTTACCTCCCTGTACCGCTGTGTGAAGTCTGTTACCTTGCCGAGTGCCTCCCTGTACCGCTGTGTGAAGTCCTGTATGTTACCTCCCTGTACCGCTGTGTGAAGTCCTGTATGTTACCTCCCTGTACCGCTGTGTGAAGTCCTGTATGTTACCTCCCTGTACCGCTGTGTGAAGTCCTGTATGTTACCTCCCTGTACTGCTGTGTGAAGTCCTGTATGTTACCTCCCTGTACCGCTGTGTGAAGTCCTGTATGTTACCTCCCTGTACCGCTGTGTGAAGTCCTGTATGTTACCTCCCTGTACTGCTGTGTGAAGTCCTGTACCGCTGTGTGAAGTCCTGTATGTTACCTCCCTGTACTGCTGTGTGAAGTCCTGTATGTTACCTCCCTGTACCGCTGTGTGAAGTCCTGTATGTTACCTCCCTGTACCGCTGTGTGAAGTCCTGTATGTTACCTCCCTGTACCGCTGTGTGAAGGCCTGTATGTTACCTCCCTGTACCGCTGTGTGAAGTCCTGTATGTTACCTCCCTGTACCGCTGTGTGAAGGCCTGTATGTTACCTCCCTGTACCGCTGTGTGAAGTCCTGTATGTTACCTCCCTGTACCGCTGTGTGAAGTCCTGTATGTTACCTCCCTGTACCGCTGTGTGAAGTCTGTTACCTTGCCGAGCGCCTCCCTGTACTGCTGTGTGAAGTCCTCCATGGTGGCTGGGGTGTATAGATCAGAGGCGAGCCACACAGAGCGGTCCAGACACAACTCCATGTTCCTCTGAGCTCTCTTCAGAAGGAAGGGCATGAGGGACAAGGTCGTGTGCTGCACCACCGCGTTGGCAAACTGGGACAGACACACAGAGGAAAGATGGGTAAACAGCCCAGAGCTGGAAACATTGGGCAACAGTTATCACCACCAAAGTGAAAAGTCTGCTAAATAACCATTATTCTGTAACACGCGAGGCGCCCGTGAACTCACGTTGATGCCCTGCGTGAAGAAGGCCTTGTTACAGACGGGAGGAAGTGATGTCACCAGCACCATGGACAGGAGGCGGGGCAGAGGGACAACCTCTCTGGTCTGGAAGGCCTTGGATACCTCTGGCTGAGACTCGTAGATCTGAAAAGACAGGAGAGAGTAGTCACAACAGCTAGCAAAATGACAGTGCCTATGATCGACGAGACAAGGGACGGCCAATGGTGACAGTCTCGGCAGATTCCCATTTTGTTTGTTGATTTCTGTATGCCGTCTCACTGCGATGTCTGATCTCTATACATTTACACAATAGAATACAGCTTAGAATTCTCTATGTTGTTGGTACCAAACGTTACAGACAGAACTGTCCCCGAGGTTTGAAACGTAACAAAATAACTTTATAAAACCCAATAATACAATGAAACAAACAGTTTCATAAAAACCTTCTTGAGCAGAGTGATGTTGTCCGTCCAGGCAGATTTGAGGCGAGGGGTGAAGGAGTACTGTGTCTCCTTGAAGAACCTGGGCAGGATGTCAGGGCTGACCCTGAGTATATTGACCACCAGATCAGAGACCAGGTCATCCTCTGTAGCCTGTTTCAGCCCCACCACAAACTGCAGGAGCACAATGTTACCAGCCCTGTACAGACAGACACACAACAACAAGATCAGGTCTATGTCTACTGTACAGACAGACACACAACAACAAGATCAGGTCTATGTCTACTGTACAGACAGACACACAACAACAAGATCAGGTCTATGTCTACTGTACAGACAGACACACAACAAGATCAGGTCTATGTCTACTGTACAGACAGACACACAACAACAAGATCAGGTCTATGTCTACTGTACAGACAGACACACAACAACAAGATCAGGTCTATGTCTACTGTACAGACAGACACACAACAACAAGATCAGGTCTATGTCTACTGTACAGACAGACACACAACAACAAGATCAGATCTATGTCTACTGTACAGACAGACACACAACAACAAGATCAGATCTATGTCTACTGTACAGACAGACACACAACAAGATCAGGTCTATGTCTACTGTACAGACAGACACACAACAACAAGATCAGGTCTATGTCTACTGTACAGACAGACACACAACAACAAGATCAGGTCTATGTCTACTGTACAGACAGACACACAACAACAAGATCAGGTCTATGTCTACTGTACAGACAGACACACAACAACAAGATCAGGTCTATGTCTACTGTACAGACAGACACACAACAACAAGATCAGGTCTATGTCTACTGTACAGACAGACACACAACAAGATCAGGTCTATGTCTACTGTACAGACAGACACACAACAAGATCAGGTCTATGTCTACTGTACAGACAGACACACAACAAGATCAGGTCTATGTCTACTGTACAGACAGACACACAACAACAAGATCAGGTCTATGTCTACTGTACAGACAGACACACAACAACAAGATCAGGTCTATGTCTACTGTACAGACAGACACACAACAACAAGATCAGGTCTATGTCTACTGTACAGACAGACACACAACAACAAGATCAGGTCTATGTCTACTGTACAGACAGACACACAACAACAAGATCAGGTCTATGTCTACTGTACAGACAGACACACAACAAGATCAGGTCTATGTCTACTGTACAGACAGACACACAACAACAAGATCAGGTCTATGTCTACTGTACAGACAGACACACAACAACAAGATCAGGTCTATGTCTACTGTACAGACAGACACACAACAACAAGATCAGGTCTATGTCTACTGTACAGACAGACACACAACAACAAGATCAGGTCTATGTCTACTGTACAGACAGACACACAACAACAAGATCAGGTCTATGTCTACTGTACAGACAGACACACAACAACAAGATCAGGTCTATGTCTACTGTACAGACAGACACACAACAACAAGATCAGGTCTATGTCTACTGTACAGACAGACACACAACAACAAGATCAGGTCTATGTCTACTGTACAGACAGACACACAACAACAAGATCAGGTCTATGTCTACTGTACAGACAGACACACAACAACAAGATCAGGTCTATGTCTACTGTACAGACAGACACACAACAACAAGATCAGGTCTATGTCTACTGTACAGACAGACAGACACACAACAACAAGATCAGGTCTATGTCTACTGTACAGACAGACACACAACAACAAGATCAGGTCTATGTCTACTGTACAGACAGACACACAACAAGATCAGGTCTATGTCTACTGTACAGACAGACACACAACAAGATCAGGTCTATGTCTACTGTACAGACAGACACACAACAAGATCAGGTCTATGTCTACTGTACAGACAGACACACAACAACAAGATCAGGATCTATGTCTACTGTACAGACAGACACACAACAACAAGATCAGGTCTATGTCTACTGTACAGACAGACACACAACAACAAGATCAGGTCTATGTCTACTGTACAGACAGACACACAACAAGATCAGGTCTATGTCTACTGTACAGACAGACACACAACAACAAGATCAGGATCTATGTCTACTGTACAGACAGACACACAACAACAAGATCAGGTCTATGTCTACTGTACAGACAGACACACAACAAGATCAGGTCTATGTCTACTGTACAGACAGACACACAACAACAAGATCAGGTCTATGTCTACTGTACAGACAGACACACAACAAGATCAGATCTATGTCTACTGTACAGACAGACACACAACAACAAGATCAGATCTATGTCTACTGTACAGACAGACACACAACAAGATCAGGTCTATGTCTACTGTACAGACAGACACACAACAACAAGATCAGGTCTATGTCTACTGTACAGACAGACACACAACAAGATCAGGTCTATGTCTACTGTACAGACAGACACCAACAACAAGATCAGGTCTATGTCTACTGTACAGACAGACACACAACAAGATCAGGAGGGTGATGGAGAAATAGAAAGAGAGAAGAGAGAACACAGAGGAGAGAGAGAGAGGAGAGATAGAGGAGAGAGACCGAGGGGAGAGAGAGAGAACAGAGAGAATGAGAGATGGGAGAGAAAACAGACAGATAGAGAGGAGAGCGAGGGGAGAGAAAGAGGAGAGATAGGATGCATCAGATTCATGACTGACCTGCCGGCAGTTCCAAAGCTGGGGTCATAGAAACTGATGCCGTGTTTCCTGGAGCAGCATAGATCCAGGAGGAAGTTGTGAACCAGTTTCCTCACGACCATCTTCCCTGCTTCCTCTGCATTCTCTGCCATCTGAAGAAATGGACACTCAGTGATGATTGTGAGTGAGAATAATAATAATGCTTATATTTGTCCTCGTACAAGTGTGTAACGGAAATGTGTTTCATGCATATCCCGATGCCCCCCCGAGACACCCCCAGGGAGTGGGGTCACGGCCAGGGTCACCGTTGTCCAGCGCCCCTGGAGCGATTAGGGTTAAGTGCCTTGCTCGAGGGCACAGCAACAGATTTTTCATCTTGTCGGCTCCGGGATTCAAACCAGTGACCTTTCGGTTACTGGCCCAAAGCTCTGAGAGAGATAGCGAGAGAGAGGGGGAGATAGCGAGAGAGAGGGGGAGATAGCGAGAGAGAGGGGGAGATAGCGAGAGAGAGGGGGAGATAGCGAGAGAGAGGGGGAGATAGCGAGAGAGAGGGGGAGATAGCGAGAGAGAGGGGGAGATAGCGAGAGAGAGGGGGAGATAGCGAGAGAGGGGGAGGCGGGGGGGAGATAGCGAGAGAGAGGGGGAGATAGCGAGAGAGGGGGAGATAGCGAGAGAGGGGGAGATAGAGAGAGAGGGGGAGATAGAGAGAGAGGGGGAGATAGAGAGAGAGGGGGAGATAGAGAGAGAGGGGGAGATAGAGAGAGAGGGGGAGATAGAGAGAGAGGGGGAGATAAAGAGAGGGGGAGATAAAGAGAGGGGGAGATAGCGAGAGGGGGAGATAAAGAGAGGGGGAGATAAGATAGAGAACTAGGGGACAGATCCATTACCTTGCTGTCGTCTGTGCTTGCATCCACAATGCCATTCCACCTGTAGAGAGATGCAATCTGGGCCAGGAGAGATGGGGTGAAGAATCGCACTTTCTGGGTCTTACTGATGGCCTGTCGCTGGACCACCTACAGCAGAGGAAACACATCCCTGTCACCCATAATCCCTCTCCGGCGCGCCAGGTCACCAGGCCGCTCATTATGACGCTTACCTGTCACTATCGTTAAGCACACCAGCGCCTCATCAGCCTCACCTGGACTCCATAACCTGCCTGATTACCTTCCCTAAATCTGTCACTCCCTTTGGTTCTTCCTGTCTGATTACCTTCCCTAAATCTGTCACTCCCTTTGGTTCTTCCTGTCTGATTACCTTCCCTAAATCTGTCACTCCCTTTGGTTCTTCCTGTCTGATTACCTTCCCTAAATCTGTCACTCCCTTTGGTTCTTCCTGTCTGATTACCTTCCCTAAATCTGTCACTCCCTTTGGTTCTTCCTGTCTGATTACCTTCCCTAAATCTGTCACTCCCTTTGGTTCTTCCTGTCTGATTACCTTCCCTAAATCTGTCACTCCCTTTGGTTCTTCCTGTCTGATTACCTTCCCTAAATCTGTCACTCCCTTTGGTTCTTCCTGTCTGATTACCTTCCCTAAATCTGTCACTCCCTTTGGTTCTTCCTGTCTGATTACCTTCCCTAAATCTGTCACTCCCTTTGGTTCTTCCTAAATCTGTCACTCCCTTTGGTTCTTCCTCTGATTACCTTCCCTAAATCTGTCACTCCCTTTGGTTCTTCCTGCCTGATTACCTTCCCTAAATCTGTCACTCCCTTTGGTTCTTCCTGTCTGATTACCTTCCCTAAATCTGTCACTCCCTTTGGTTCTTCCTGCCTGATTACCTTCCCTAAATCTGTCACTCCCTTTGGTTCTTCCTGTCTGATTACCTTCCCTAAATCTGTCACTCCCTTTGGTTCTTCCTGCCTGATTACCTTCCCTAAATCTGTCACTCCCTTTGGTTCTTCCTGTCTGATTACCTTCCCTAAATCTGTCACTCCCTTTGGTTCTTCCTGTCTGATTACCTTCCCTAAATCTGTCACTCCCTTTGGTTCTTCCTGCCTGATTACCTTCCCTAAATCTGTCACTCCCTTTGGTTCTTCCTACCTGATTACCTTCCCTAAATCTGTCACTCCCTTTGGTTCTTCCTACCTGATTACCTTCCCTAAATCTGTCACTCCCTTTGGTTCTTCCTACCTGATTACCTTCCCTAAATCTGTCACTCCCTTTGGTTCTTCCTACCTGATTACCTTCCCTAAATCTGTCACTCCCTTTGGTTCTTCCTGTCTGATTACCTTCCCTAAATCTGTCACTCCCTTTGGTTCTTCCTGTCTGATTACCTTCCCTAAATCTGTCACTCCCTTTGGTTCTTCCTGTCTGATTACCTTCCCTAAATCTGTCACTCCCTTTGGTTCTTCCTGTCTGATTACCTTCCCTAAATCTGTCACTCCCTTTGGTTCTTCCTGTCTGATTACCTTCCCTAAATCTGTCACTCCCTTTGGTTCTTCCTACCTGATTACCTTCCCTAAATCTGTCACTCCCTTTGGTTCTTCCTGTCTGATTACCTTCCCTAAATCTGTCACTCCCTTTGGTTCTTCCTACCTGATTACCTTCCCTAAATCTGTCACTCCCTTTGGTTCTTCCTACCTGATTACCTTCCCTAAATCTGTCACTCCCTTTGGTTCTTCCTACCTGATTACCTTCCCTAAATCTGTCACTCCCTTTGGTTCTTCCTACCTGATTACCTTCCCTAAATCTGTCACTCCCTTTGGTTCTTCCTGTCTGATTACCTTCCCTAAATCTGTCACTCCCTTTGGTTCTTCCTGTCTGATTACCTTCCCTAAATCTGTCACTCCCTTTGGTTCTTCCTGTCTGATTACCTTCCCTAAATCTGTCACTCCCTTTGGTTCTTCCTGTCTGATTACCTTCCCTAAATCTGTCACTCCCTTTGGTTCTTCCTGTCTGATTACCTTCCCTAAATCTGTCACTCCCTTTGGTTCTTCCTACCTGATTACCTTCCCTAAATCTGTCACTCCCTTTGGTTCTTCCTACCTGATTACCTTCCCTAAATCTGTCACTCCCTTTGGTTCTTCCTGTCTGATTACCTTCCCTAAATCTGTCACTCCCTTTGGTTCTTCCTGTCTGATTACCTTCCCTAAATCTGTCACTCCCTTTGGTTCTTCCTACCTGATTACCTTCCCTAAATCTGTCACTCCCTTTGGTTCTTCCTACCTGATTACCTTCCCTAAATCTGTCACTCCCTTGGTTCTTCCTACTGATTACCTTCCCTAAATCTGTCACTCCCTTGGTTCTTCCTACCTGATTACCTTCCCTAAATCTGTCACTCCCTTTGGTTCTTCCTGTCTGATTACCTTCCCTAAATCTGTCACTCCCTTTGGTTCTTCCTGTCTGATTACCTTCCCTAAATCTGTCACTCCCTTGGTTCTTCCTGTCTGATACCTTCCCTAAATCTGTCACTCCCCTTTGGTTCTTCCTGTCTGATTACCTTCCCTAAATCTGTCACTCCCTCCCTAAATCTGTCACTCCCTTTGGTTCTTCCTGTCTGATTACCTTCCCTAAATCTGTCACTCCCTTTGGTTCTTCCTGTCTGATTACCTTCCCTAAATCTGTCACTCCCTTTGGTTCTTCCTACCTGATTACCTTCCCTAAATCTGTCACTCCCTTTGGTTCTTCCTACCTGATTACCTTCCCTAAATCTGTCACTCCCTTTGGTTCTTCCTACCTGATTACCTTCCCTAAATCTGTCACTCCCTTTGGTTCTTCCTACCTGATTACCTTCCCTAAATCTGTCACTCCCTTTGGTTCTTCCTACCTGATTACCTTCCCTAAATCTGTCACTCCCTTTGGTTCTTCCTACCTGATTACCTTCCCTAAATCTGTCACTCCCTTTGGTTCTTCCTACCTGATTACCTTCCCTAAATCTGTCACTCCCTTTGGTTCTTCCTACCTGATTACCTTCCCTAAATCTGTCACTCCCTTTGGTTCTTCCTGTCTGATTACCTTCCCTAAATCTGTCACTCCCTTTGGTTCTTCCTGTCTGATTACCTTCCCTAAATCTGTCACTCCCTTTGGTTCTTCCTGTCTGATTACCTTCCCTAAATCTGTCACTCCCTTTGGTTCTTCCTGTCTGATTACCTTCCCTAAATCTGTCACTCCCTTTGGTTCTTCCTACCTGATTACCTTCCCTAAATCTGTCACTCCCTTTGGTTCTTCCTGTCTGATTACCTTCCCTAAATCTGTCACTCCCTTTGGTTCTTCCTGTCTGATTACCTTCCCTAAATCTGTTACTCCCTTTGGTTCTTCCTGTCTGATTACCTTCCCTAAATCTGTCACTCCCTTTGGTTCTTCCTGTCTGATTACCTTCCCTAAATCTGTCACTCCCTTTGGTTCTTCCTACCTGATTACCTTCCCTAAATCTGTCACTCCCTTTGGTTCTTCCTGTCTGATTACCTTCCCTAAATCTGTCACTCCCTTTGGTTCTTCCTGTCTGATTACCTTCCCTAAATCTGTCACTCCCTTTGGTTCTTCCTGTCTGATTACCTTCCCTAAATCTGTCACTCCCTTTGGTTCTTCCTGTCTGATTACCTTCCCTAAATCTGTCACTCCCTTTGGTTCTTCCTGTCTGATTACCTTCCCTAAATCTGTCACTCCCTTTGGTTCTTCCTGTCTGATTACTCTTTCCCTCTGCGTTATTGTTACTGTTCCAGAGTTCATGTCTGTACGCTACCCGTGTTTGTTTTGTTCTGTGTTTATTAAATACACTCCCTGAACGTGCTTCCCGACTCCCAGCGTACACATTATAATCACTTAAAGTCTGCAGGTATAAACCATTACGATGCAGTTATTAATGTACTATAATACTTGTCATAAGTATGTACAAGCACCTTATAATGTCTCCTAATCATCCTGACTAAATAGCCATTTTCATTCATTACCCTGAAAAGTCACTGAGACAAGAGATTAGGCCCTACCTTAGTCTGCAGAGTAGACAGAATCAGGTTGACAGTGGATATACGATCCTCCTTCAGTCCGCTGCTTAGAATGTCTGGCAGGAAATCTGACAAACAATAAAACATTTCATCATCAGACAAGGGGAAGGCAGGCCTATATTCCTACAGTGGAGATACGATCCTCCTTCAGACAATGGAAAGGCAGGCCTATATTCCTACAGTGGAGATACGATCCTCCTTCAGACAATGGAAAGGCAGGCCTATATTCCTACAGTGGTGATACGATCCTCCTTCAGACAAGGGGAAGGCAGGCCTTTATTCCTACAGTGGTGATAGGATCCTCCTTCAGACAAGGGGAAGGCAGGCCTATATTCCTACAGTGGTGATACGATCCTCCTTCAGACAAGGGGAAGGCAGGCCTATATTCCTACAGTGGTGATTACGATCCTCCTTCAGACAAGGGGGAAGGCAGGCCTATATTCCTACAGTGGAGATACGATCCTCCTTCAGACAAGGGGAAGGCAGGCCTATATTCCTACAGTGGTGATTACGATCCTCCTTCAGACAAGGGGAAGGCAGGCCTATATTCCTACAGTGGTGATTACGATCCTCCTTCAGACAAGGGGGAAGGCAGGCCTATATTCCTACAGTGGTGATAGGATCCTCCTTCAGACAAGGGGAAGGCAGGCCTATATTCCTACAGTGGTGATAGGATCCTCCTTCAGACACGGGGGAAGGCAGGCCTATATTCCTACAGTGGTGATAGGATCCTCCTTCAGACAAGGGGAAGGCAGGCCTATATTCCTACAGTGGTGATAGGATCCTCCTTCAGACAAGGGGAAGGCAGGCCTATATTCCTACAGTGGTGATAGGATCCTCCTTCAGACAAGGGGAAGGCAGGCCTATATTCCTACAGTGGTGATAGGATCCTCCTTCAGACAAGGGGAAGGCAGGCCTATATTCTCAAGCTTATTTTATTTGTAATATTCTTGTTGTATTTTCTGTCATTTTGAAATGCAGTATAATCCTGACCTTTCATCTCCAGTAGTTGTCCAATAGTAGCGTTGTCACCAGAGACCAGGAAGGAGAGGGCAAACTGGGTGTAAGCCATGCGGACATCAGGTTTACCCTAGAGAGAGAGAGATCACAGAATACCAGTCATTAGAGAAGTATCATTATAACCTCAATCCAAGCCCTGGTTGGGACATAGTAGTTTTTGGGACATAGTTTTTCCTGGTCAGCTCAAACAGTCAGGAGGATGACATATTGACACTAAAGAGAACTATAAACCAAGTGGGTTTTCAACAACACTAAAAGAGAACTATAAACCCTCATACAGAGGGAGCGTCCCAAACGGCGCCCTATTCCCTATGGACCCTGGTCAAAAGTAATGCACTATATAGGGAATAGAGTGCCATTTAGGATGGACACAGACACTGACCAGGTCTCTTACCATCTTATCCTTCCTCTTGGCCAAAGCAGACAGGCCTTTGGTGAAGTGGAAGTGGCTGAAGACTTCCCTGGCTGTGTCCGCTCCCTGGGACACCATGGCTGACAGGAAGCTCAGGCACTGACGGACAAACCTGGCTCAGAAGAAATGACAACACTATGTTAGAATGAGAGACGCGCACACACACACACACCTACGCACACACACACCTACGCACACACACACCTACGCACACACACACCTACGCACGCACCACACACACACACACACACACACACACACACACACACACACACACACACACACACACACACACACACACACACACACACACACACACACAAAAAAATCTGGATTTCATTCAAACAAAAGTTGCTTCGTGTTCCAACATACCTGTGGTTCTCTGAGTGTAGGGATGTCTGTATGAGTTTCATATAGCTGGAGACAACCTTCTTGACTATAGTGGATCCCACCATGCTGAAATGAGAGAGATCACTGGCCGTACGCAGCAGAATCATCTCCAAACTCTGGAAGATCACCAACATCTGGACAGAGACAAGGACAATGTGATGTCTAACAGATTATTACATGGTGTGTGTGTATATATATATATATATATATGACTGATTTCCAGTGAACAGGAGACTGACAGAAGCTAATGCTAGTACTCTCCATACTTCACTCTCCATCTGCTTGTCTCCCTCCAGCAGTTTGAATATCTCAGAGCACTCCATGGAGATCTTGATGTAACCCTCAACAACGTCATACAGGTCAGGACACGGCAGCTTCTTCGCTGTGGTGATGAATGTATCCAAGCCTGCAGTGCAGAGAGAACACGTTTTTAAAAAGAAAACAGACAGTAGTTGTTTAGTAATGACATATTCAACGACAAATACAACTAGTACCTTTGATAATTGACATACATTTTTTGTTTGTTTGTTGCAGAGTGTAAAACAAAGAGTGAAATCCTATCACTGCCATGTTGAGAACAATACGTTATTGCGTCGTTGTAGGTAGAGAATTGCTTGTAGAAAGAAGTTCGATGAAATATTGTCTCGCAAGGACTTTTGATGAGGCTAAGAAGATGCATGTTGCGATTCTTTACCAACATCCTAACATTGTGTAGGCATGATTGTTTGTGCCACAAAAAATGTCTAGTGTTGCGTCAATGAGCCTAGTAGCTAATAGCGACGCTGCCACTCACCCTTCATTGCCTTGGTCGGCTCCTTCAACATGGCTTTAAAAACGGTTCCATTAAACTCTGCTGTCTCAGATACTTTAACTTTCTTCACATGCGTTTTGGACTCATCCACTTCACTCGACCGTTTCTTCCCCATCTTATTTTGAGAGGTAAACCGAAAAAGCGATCAAATAGTTTTAGCCAACGGTCTTGCTGGCCACACATGTGAGAATCTAAACAGAAATGTGTTCTTCTGTCAATGTGTCCGGGCGAGCTCCATTTCCCCCGTCACTTTGGTTCCGGGCTGTGCAATCAGTGAGAATTCTCCCTTTACGCTCACGTACAATATTCCTCAAATATAAATCATTCATTCAAATAAAGAATTTAGACTGACAGTCTTGTTTCTTTTATTTCCTCTTCAAGTTCATTGGAAAGAACATAGAGAAAACATGATACAATACTTTATTAATAATGATAAAGTGCTATCTATCTGTAATGGATATCAAGTTTTGGTACATTAAACAGATAATTTACATTAATGTCCATGGCTGATGGCCACTGTATAGTTTGTGGTGGCAGAGCTGCAGTCTCCTCCCTTCCATCACTGTAGTCTTGCATTGCCATCCTTCCAAGTCTGGAAGGAAGCCATGGAGCTCAGGCTCCCATCACAGGGCTGTTAGAACTGAAAGGTGAGAAGGAGGAGGAGGAAGCCAGGGAGCTGAGGATCCCATCACAGGGCTGTTGGAACTGAAAGGTGAGGAGGAGGAGGAAGCCAGGGAGCTGAGGATCCCATCACAGGGCTGTTGGAACTGAAAGGTGAGAAGGAGGAGGAGGAAGCCAGGGAGCTGAGGATCCCATCACAGGGCTGTTGGAACTGAAAGGTGAGGAGGAGGAGGAAGCCAGGGAGCTGAGGATCCCATCACAGGGCTGTTAGAACTGAAAGGTGAGGAGGAGGAGGAAGCCAGGGAGCTGAGGATCCCATCACAGGGCTGTTGGAACTGAAAGGTGAGGAGGAGGAGGAAGCCAGGGAGCTGAGGATCCCATCACAGGGCTGTTAGAACTGAAAGGTGAGAAGGAGGAGGAGGAGGAAGCCAGGGAGCTGAGGATCCCATCACAGGGCTGTTAGAACTGAAAGGTGAGAAGGAGGAGGAGGAGGAAGCCAGGGAGCTGAGGATCCCATCACAGGGCTGTTGGAACTGAAAGGTGAGAAGGAGGAGGAGGAGGAAGCCAGGGAGCTGAGGATCCCATCACAGTGCTGTTGGAACTGAAAGGTGAGGAGGAGGAGGAAGCCAGGGAGCTGAGGATCCCATCACAGGGCTGTTAGAACTGAAAGGTGAGGAGGAGGAGGAAGCCAGGGAGCTGAGGATCCCATCACAGGGCTGTTGGAACTGAAAGGTGAGGAGGAGGAGGAAGCCAGGGAGCTGAGGATCCCATCACAGGGCTGTTAGAACTGAAAGGTGAGGAGGAGGAGGAAGCCAGGGAGCTGAGGATCCCATCACAGGGCTGTTGGAACTGAAAGGTGAGGAGGAGGAGGAAGCCAGGGAGCTGAGGATCCCATCACAGGGCTGTTGGAACTGAAAGGTGAGGAGGAGGAGGAAGCCAGGGAGCTGAGGATCCCATCACAGGGCTGTTGGAACTGAAAGGTGAGAAGGAGGAGGAGGAAGCCAGGGAGCTGAGGATCCCATCACAGGGCTGTTAGAACTGAAAGGTGAGGAGGAGGAGGAAGCCAGGGAGCTGAGGATCCCATCACAAGGCTGTTAGAACTGAAAGGTGAGGAGGAGGAGGAAGCCAGGGAGCTGAGGATCCCATCACAGGGCTGTTAGAACTGAAAGGTGAGGAGGAGGAGGAAGCCAGGGAGCTGAGGATCCCATCACAGGGCTGTTGGAACTGAAAGGTGAGAAGGAGGAGGAAGCCAGGGAGCTGAGGCTCCCATCACAGGGCTGTTAGAACTGAAAGGTGAGGAGGAGGAGGAAGCCAGGGAGCTGAGGATCCCATCACAGGGCTGTTGGAACTGAAAGGTGAGAAGGAGGAGGAGGAAGCCAGGGAGCTGAGGATCCCATCACAGGGCTGTTAGAACTGAAAGGTGAGGAGGAGGAGGAAGCCAGGGAGCTGAGGCTCCCATCACAGGGCTGTTGGAACTGAAAGGTGAGGAGGAGGAGGAAGCCAGGGAGCTGAGGATCCCATCACAGGGCTGTTGGAACTGAAAGGTGAGAAGGAGGAGGAGGAAGCCAGGGAGCTGAGGATCCCATCACAGGGCTGTTGGAACTGAAAGGTGAGGAGGAGGAGGAAGCCAGGGAGCTGAGGATCCCATCACAGGGCTGTTGGAACTGAAAGGTGAGAAGGAGGAGGAGGAAGCCAGGGAGCTGAGGATCCCATCACAGGGCTGTTAGAACTGAAAGGTGAGGAGGAGGAGGAAGCCAGGGAGCTGAGGATCCCATCACAGGGCTGTTAGAACTGAAAGGTGAGGAGGAGGAGGAAGCCAGGGAGCTGAGGATCCCATCACAGGGCTGTTAGAACTGAAAGGTGAGGAGGAGGAGGAAGCCAGGGAGCTGAGGATCCCATCACAGGGCTGTTGGAACTGAAAGGTGAGAAGGAGGAGGAAGCCAGGGAGTTCCATCACTCGGCTGTTGATCCATGTCCCAGATGAACTTCAGAGTCACGTCCTTCATCCGCTCTTCATAGACCTGGTCAAACCCCCCACTCTGGGCCACTGTGAACATGTTCTTCCAGTCCCCAAATTTGACCCATCACTGCACAACCGACAGGTCATTAGTCAGAGTAAGAGCATTATAAATGGTTTATATGCAGTTTATTTATAATCAGTATTTTTTCCCCCCTAATCTCTGGCCCATAGTCATGAAGCATCTCATCTTTTTTTGAGCATGTCCTCTGGTATGAACTCATAGTTGACATTGAGGTTGTGTTTCATGTTTTAGAACATGTCTCTTTTTTCTTCTTCACTATCTTGTTGACGTCTTCTTCGTTCAGGTCTCTCTCCAGGAAGTGGCAGATCTTCAACATGGCTGTCTTCAGATCCTGAGGAAGAAAAAAAAAGATGTCCATTAAAGATGAAACCCCACCCCTGCTATATACAGGGGGTACCAGTACAGAGTCAATGTGGAGGCTATATACAGGGGGTACCAGTACAGAGTCAATGTGGAGGCTATATACAGGGGGTACCAGTACAGAGTCAATGTGGAGGCTATATACAGGGGGTACCAGTACAGAGTCAATGTGGAGGCTATATACAGGGGGTACCAGTACTGAGTCAATGTGGAGGCTATATACAGGGGGTACCGGTACAGAGTCAATGTGGAGGCTATATACAGGGGGTACCAGTACAGAGTCAATGTGGAGGCTATATACAGGGGGGTACCAGTACTGAGTCAATGTGGAGGCTATATACAGGGGGTACCAGTACTGAGTCAATGTGGAGGCTATATACAGGGGGTACCAGTACCGAGTCAATGTGGAGGCTATATACAGGGGGTACCAGTACTGAGTCAATGTGGAGGCTATATACAGGGGGTACCAGTACCGAGTCAGTGTGGAGGCTATATACAGGGGGTACCAGTACTGGGTCAATGTGGAGGCTATATACAGGGGGTACCGGTACTGGGTCAATGTGGAGGCTATATACAGGGGGTACCGGTACAGAGTCAATGTGGAGGCTATATACAGGGGGTACCAGTACCGAGTCAATGTGGAGGCTATATACAGGGGGTACCAGTACTGAGTCAATGTGGAGGCTATATACAGGGGGTACCAGTACCGAGTCAATGTGGAGGCTATATACAGGGTGTTACGGTACAGAGTCAATGTGGAGGCTATATACAGGGGGTACCAGTACCGAGTCAATGTGGAGGCTATATACAGGGTGTTACGGTACAGAGTCAATGTGGAGGCTATATACAGGGCGTACCAGTACCGAGTCAATGTGGAGGCTATATACAGGGGGTACCAGTACCGAGTCAATGTGGAGGCTATATACAGGGGGTACCGGTACCGAGTCAATGTGGAGGCTATATACAGGGGGTACCGGTACCGAGTCAATGTGGAGGCTATATACAGGGGGTACCAGTACCGAGTCAATGTGGAGGCTATATACAGGGGGTACCAGTACCGAGTCAATGTGGAGGCTATATACAGGGGGTACCAGTACCGAGTCAATGTGGAGGCTATATACAGGGGGTACCAGTACTGGGTCAATGTGGAGGCTATATACAGGGGGTACCAGTACCGAGTCAGTGTGGAGGCTATATACAGGGGTACAGGTTAGTAATGAGACTATACAGGGGTACAGGTTAGTAATGAGACTATATACAGGGGTACAGGTTAGCAATGAGACTATATACAGGGGTACAGGTTAGTAATGAGGCTATATACAGGGGTACAGGTTAGTAATGAGACTATATACAGGGGTACATGTTAGTAATGAGGCTATATATAGGGGGTACAGGTTAGTAATGAGGCTATATACAGGGGTACAGGTTAGTAATGAGACTATATACAGGGGTACAGGTTAGTAATGAGGCTATATACAGGGGGTACAGGTTAGTAATGAGACTATATACAGGGGGTACAGGTTAGTAATGAGGCTATATACAGGGGTACCGGTTAGTAATGAGGCTATATACAGGGGGTACAGGTTAGTAATGAGGCTATATACAGGGGTACAGGTTAGTAATGAGACTATATACAGGGGTACATGTTAGTAATGAGGCTATATATAGGGGGTACAGGTTAGTAATGAGGCTATATACAGGGGTACAGGTTAGTAATGAGACTATATACAGGGGTACAGGTTAGTAATGAGGCTATATACAGGGGGTACAGGTTAGTAATGAGACTATATACAGGGGGTACAGGTTAGTAATGAGGCTATATACAGGGGTACCGGTTAGTAATGAGGCTATATACAGGGGGTACAGGTTAGTAATGAGGCTATATACAGGGGTACAGGTTAGTAATGAGACTATATACAGGGGGTACAGGTTAGTAATGACACTATATACAGGGGGTACTGGTTAGTAATGAGACTATATACAGGGGTACAGGTTAGTAATGAGGCTATATACAGGGGGTACAGGTTAGTAATGAGGCTATATACAGGGGTACAGGTTAGTAATGAGACTATATACAGGGGGTACAGGTTAGTAATGAGACTATATACAGGGGGTACAGGTTAGTAATGAGGCTATATACAGGGGTACAGGTTAGTAATGAGACTATATACAGGGGGTACAGGTTAGTAATGAGGCTATATACAGGGGTACAGGTTAGTAATGAGACTATATACAGGGGTACAGGTTAGTAATGAGGCTATATACAGGGGTACAGGTTAGTAATGAGACTATATACAGGGGGTACAGGTTAGTAATGAGGCTATATACAGGGGTACAGGTTAGTAATGAGACTATATACAGGGGGTACAGGTTAGTAATGAGGCTATATACAGGGGGTACAGGTTAGTAATGAGGCTATATACAGGGGTACAGGTTAGTAATGAGACTATATACAGGGGGTACAGGTTAGTAATGAGACTATATACAGGGGTACAGGTTAGTAATGAGGCTATATACAGGGGTACAGGTTAGTAATGAGGCTATATACAGGGGGTACAGGTTAGTAATGAGACTATATACAGGGGGTACCAGTACCGAGTCAGTGTGGAGGCTATATACAGGGGGTACCAGTACAGAGTCAATGTGGAGGCTATATACAGGGGGTACCAGTACTGAGTCAGTGTGCGGGGTACAGGTTAGAGGTAATTTGTACATGTAGGTAGGGGTGAAGTGACTATGCATAGATAATAAACAGTGAATAGCAGCAGTGTACAAAACAAATGAGGGGGGGGGGGGGGGGGGGTAAAAGTAATAGTCCAGTGGCCATTTGATTAATTGTTCATCAGTCTTATGGCTTGGAGGTAGAAGCTGTTAAGGAGCCTTTTGGACCTAGACTTGGCCTTTCGGTACGGCTTGCCGTGCGGTAGCAGAGAGAACAGTCTATGACCTGGGTGACTGGAGTCTCTGACAATTTTATGGGCTTTCCTCTGACACCTGGATGGCAGGAAGCTTGGCCCCAGTGACGTACTGGGCTGTACGCACTACCCTCTGTAGCGCCTTACGGTCAGATGTCGAGCAGTTGCCATACCAGGCGGTGATGCAACTGGTCAGGATGCTCTCGATGGTGCAGCTGTAGAACTAACTGCTATAGGCGATCAGTCTAACTGTTATAGGCCTATTTCTATTTTGCCCTGTTTATCAAAAGTGTTGGAAAACAATCTCTCTGGTGTGCAATCTGGTTTCCGCTCAGGTTATGGATGTGTCACTGCAACCTTAAAGGTCCTCAATGATGTCACCATTGCCCTTGATTCTAAGCAATGTTGTGTTGCTATTTTTATTGACTTGGTCAAAGCTTTTGATACGGTAGACCCTTCCATTCTTGTGGGCCGGCTAAGGAGTATTGGTGTCTCTGAGGGGTCTTTGGCCTGGTTTGCTAACTACCTCTCTCAAAGAGTGCAGTGTATAAAGTCAGAAAATCTGTTGTTTCAGCCACTGCCTGTCACCAAGGGAGTACCCCAAGGCTCAATCCTAGGCCCCACACTCTTCTCAATTTACATAAACAACACAGCTCAGGCAGTAGGAAGCTCTCTCATCCATTTACAGAATATACAGATGATGGAGTCTTATACTCAGCTGGCCACTCCCCAGATTTTGTGTTAAATGCTCTACAACAAAGCTCTTTCTTAGTGTCCAACAAGCTTTCTCTACCCTTAACCCTGTTCTGAACACATCCAAAACAAAGGTCATGTGGTTTGGTAAGAAGAATGCCCCTCTCCCCACAGGTGTGATTACTACCTCTGAGGATTTAGAGCTTCAGGTAGTCACCTCATACAAGTACTTGGGGGTATGACTAGACGGTACACTGTCCTTCTCTCAGCACATATCAAAACTGCAGGCTAAAGTTAAATCTAGACTTGGTTTCTTCTATTATAATCGCTCCTGTTTCACCCCAGCTGCCAAACTAACCCTGATTCAGATTACCCATAATTTATAGATCGGCAGGTAAGGGTGCTCTCGAGCGGCTAGATGTTCTTTACCATTCGGCCATCAGATTTGCCACGAATGCTCCTTATAGGACACATCACTGCACTCTATACTCCTCTGTAAACTGGTCATCTCTGTATACCCGTCGCAAGACCCACTGGTTGATGCTTATTAGGCCTCACTCCCCCTTATCTGAGATATCTACTGCTGCCCTTATCCTCCACATACAACACCCGTTCTGCCAGTCACATTCTATTAAAGGTCCCCAAAGCACACACATTCCTGGGTCGCTCCTCTTTTCAGTTCGCTGCAGCTAGCGACTGGAACGAGCTGCAACAAACACTCAAACTGGACAGTTTTATCTCCATCCCTTCATTCAAACACTCAAACTGGATTGTTTTATCTCCATCTCTTCATTCAGTCAATCAGTCAATCACGGACACTCTTACTGACAGTGGTGGCTGCTTTGCGTGATGTATTGTTGTCTCTACCTATTTTCCCTTTGTGCTGTTGTCTGTGCCCAATAATGTTTGTACCGTGTTGTGTTGCTACCATGTTGTTGTCATGTTGTGTTGCTACCATGTTGTTGTCATGTTGTGTTGCTACCATGCTGCCATGCTATGTTGTTGTCTTAGGTCTCTCTTTATGTAGTGTTGTGTTGTCTCTCTTGTCGTGATGTGTGTTTTGTCCTATATTTTTATAAAATGTTTAATCCCAGCCCCCGTCCCCGCAGGAGGCCTTTTGCCTTCTGGTAGGCCGTCATTGTAAATAAGAATTTGTTCTTAACTGACTTGCCTAGTTGAATAAAGGTTAAATTAAAATACAATCTTTGAGGATCTGGGGACACATGCCAAATCTTTTAAGTCTCCTGAGGTGGAAAATATTCCATATGTGTTATTTCATAGTTTTGATGTCTTCACTATTATTCTACAATGTAGAAAATAGTACAAAAAAATTATGAAAACCCCTGGAATGAGTAGGTGTGTCCAAACTTTTGACTGGTCCTGTATCTACCTCAATTACCTCGTACCCACCTCAATTACCTCGTACCCCTACACATGGACTTGGTTCTGGTACTCCGTGTATATAGCCAAGTTATTTTTCTCTCTACATTGTTGGGAAGGGAGAAGGGCCCATAACCAAGCCTGTCACTGTTAGTCAACACGTTGTGTATGAAGCATTTACACATCCTGTAGGTGGCGCTCTGTAGTATTTTACACTATTTACCCCCCCAGTTGATACAGCTCTGACGTCGATGCGATTCTGGGCATGCCTACAAGGCTTGGAAATAAACAAAGACCAAAAGCGGCTGATTGATCATTAAGCTGCCATAAACTTCACTTAAAATACTTTTTAGGCCATTTTTTTTGTTTAGCTACTAGAAACACCCAGCATCTGAAACAAGACGTCCCTACGGCCATGGAAAACACTTTGTTGATGCGAGTGAGTGTTTTCTCCGACCAGGGAGGTAGGAAATACATGGAGGACGTTACCGAGGTTGTAGTGGAGCCCGAGTCCGGGGAAGACGAGCTGAACTCGGACGAACATGATGATATCAAAGGGGATAACTCGACGGTGGACATTATGCCTGAAAACGAGCAGCCTGATCGGACTGTACACAACGAGCCTCTATCTGCCTCCACTACAGTTGCATGGACACAAAATGTACAAAATGGGGACCTAAGTTGTGCTGCAGCTGCACTGGCAGTTTCCACAGTGGAGAGTTCACCGGTCCAGAGCGATAACCGGACCCAGCGATCAGTGGCTTTCTTCGCGGTGTTTGATGGCCACGGAGGCCGAGAGGCAGCGCAGTTCGCACGGGACTATTTATGGGAATTTATCAAGAAACAGCGGGGGTTTTGGTCCAAGGATGACGAGGAAGTGTGTGCAGCTATTCGTAAAGGTTTCGTTGCCTGCCACCATGCCATGTGGAAAAAGCTGCGTAAGTTACAATCATCCATGTGTCTAGTTAAATATATATATATTGGGATTTGTTATCGCATGTCGTACATTTTATCTAAGAATGAAATGGCCACCACAGGCTCGATGTAACTGAATGTGTGGTTTAGGTTCTCTGGCTTGACTATTAGAATAAACCTACCACTGCTGGACATCTGTCAGTAAGTAGAGTAAAGAAAGAGACATCCCATCATTCCTATCTAACACCCCCCCCCCAGCATACCAGGTCACACGGACAGGCGGGTGTACGGGGGCTCTGTGAAGGAGCTTTTTTACATGGGGTCTTCCTCTTCTGTTTGCCTTCGATACGGATGACAATGGGTTCAGCTGCTTGTTTGGAAAGAGGTGTCGATGTTATTATACCAAATCGGGTTTATTGTTGTAGTAGGAAGGACAGGTAGCATGTAACCTCTGATAATGTTGGTTGTAAAGGAGACGCATCATATGTATTGGGATTTGTAAAACCATTGCGTCCCCCATCCCCCTATTATCCTTTTGATGAATTAGTCTCTTGGTTTATCAGCTGTGAGGGCAGTTGTATTTAGGGCAGTCGTCAACGATCTGCTCTGGATCTTTCAACTGCTCTGTCAAGTCACCACTAGTGCACAGTCTGCCCTACACCAGTGGTTTCCAAACTGTGGGGCACGCCAACCTTACTAAATCTGGCTTTCAACCATTGAAGGCTCATCAGAAGTGGAAGGGGTCCTCGGTGAATTTCATAAAAATACCAATAGTGAAACATTAAAGATATTAAACTATACTAAATATATTTACGTCACCAAATAATTGATTAAAACACACTGTTTTGTAATGAAGTTCTACAGTAGCCTCAACAGCACACTGTAGAGTAGCACCATGGTGTAGCCGGAGGACAGCTAGCTTCTGTCCTCCTCTGGGTACATTGACTTCAATACAAAACCTAGGAGACTCATGGCTTTCACCCCCTTCCAAATACTTACACAGTAATTATGACAACTTCCGGAGGATGTCCTCCATCCTATCGGAGCTCTTGCAGCATGAAGTGGCATGTTGTCCACCCAATCAAAGGATCAGAGAATGAATCTAGTACTGAAAGCATAATCTACAGCTAGCGAGCACGGCAGTGCATAACATGTTGCGAGTAGTTGACTCAAAGAGAGAGAAAGACAATAGTTGAACAGTTTTAAACAAATTAATTTGGTCAAAAATGAAGGAGAAGCGAGAGAGAGACATATTTTGTTGCAGCTTGCTAATTTAGCCTACTCAAACACCTGGCTCAAACAGAGAGCGATGCCATGTTAGCTAGCTAGGTATGGCTATCCAACACTGAAAATCTTCCAAGTCAAGGTAAGCATTTGTGTTTGATACATGTATTTCCACCAGGGCCCGCCGGTGTAACTGCTAAGCTGCTTGCTGACTGTACACTGTACTGCATCATTGTAGCAGGTTTAATAACGCCTTAGTTCTATGTTAACTGATGTTAGCTAAAATTCTGACAACGAGAAAAGTTTTTCCGCCTGGTCACAAACCGCTGATGTGTTGAAGTCCACATGAAGTCCACAAGCGAAGGGAAAAGGTGAGCGGAGGACAACGAGTAGATGCGAGAAGGAATTAACGAGCAAAATGATCATGCTGTTTGTATGTGGCTGCTATAAAAGTGAACTGTTTTTGCTTGTGATCAGGGGTGTATTCATTACGCCGAGTCTGTTGAAAAACGTTTCTTAAATGGAACGAAACGGGGATAAACATACCTGAATTTGTCCAATAGAAACTCTCTCGTTTGCAACTGTTGGACTAATGATTACACCCTAGATCAGCTAGATGCAGGTAAGTGTGTACAAGGAGGTATTGAATATGTCACTGTCTGTCACCTTGATTACTCAAATTATTCTCTTGACCTGTGTGCACCGACGTTGTAAACTTTTCATAAACTAGGTTGTAGCAACTTCACGATGAAGGGAAAATTAGTGTCATGTAGTATCCTAAACCTATCGACGTTACATTGAACTGGGTGAATGGAATATAAATGACAGTCATCCAATATGCTGTAATAGAAACAAGGCCGTGCTCATTAAAAAAATAATAATCGTCCTACCTTATCTTAAACGTCACCGACCGCCACTGCTTTAAAACTTACTCTTGAAAGTTGTAATAGTAGAATGTACAAGGTATAATTTCTAAATTGGGTAGTGCATCATCAGTTCCTCTTGTCATGTCCGTCATTACAGACCTTAGAGAGATATTTATAACATGAAATGTCCAGATCAACCAGCACACGTCAGCTAACGTTTTTTAGTTGAGTTTTTTAGCCTGTAAATGTTGTTGTAATGTTTGAGTCACTCAAATAACACATGAATAAACATTAGACATGTCAAAGTGTATAGAACTGCAAGAAAATGACTGTTAAAATTGCAACATGTTCTTTGCACCCCATGACAAAATGTGTAGAATTGCTGGAAATAAGTTTTAAACCTGAATTATTTTTTGTTGTTGTTCTGTCTGCCACCCAGAGGGATGTGAACAGTTTGTGTCATGAATATTGCTTGTGCCCATAGATATAGACAAGGTGGAGGCGCGGGATGTTCCCCAAAGCTGGAACGGGGAGGCCAGAGTGAAAAAGCTGGGGAACCCCTGCTCTGTCCAGAAGGGGCATCCAAACGGCAGGCTAGTCTAGTCCTGGGAAACCCCAAGGATGTGCACATTTTTGTTCCCGCCCAGTATTAAACACACCTCATTCAACATATCAACTAAATCAAGCCGTTGATTAGTTGAATAATGTGTTTGTTAGTGCTTAGTGTTGACCTGGAACAAAAATGTGTAGCAACGAGGCTATTTGTTAAATGTCTATGGATGTGTCCCAAATGGTATCATATTTCCTTATATCAGGGGCTGCCCGATCCCGTTCCCTATGTCAGGGGCTGCCCGATCCCGTTCCCTATGTCAGGGGCTGCCCGATCCCGTTCCCTATGTCAGGGGCTGCCCGTTCCCTATATCAGGGGCTGCCCGTTCCCTATATCAGGGGCTGCCCGTTCCCTATATCAGGGGCTGCCCGTTCCCTATATCAGGGGCTGCCCGATCCCGTTCCCTATATCAGGGGCTGCCCGATCCCGTTCCCTATATCAGGGGCTGCCCGATCCCGTTCCCTCCAACAGGGTTGGAGTTAAAACCTACAGGACTGTAGCTCTCCAGGAACAGGGTTGGCGTTAAAACCTCCAGGAGGGTATCTCTGCAGGAACAGGGTTGGAGTGTAAACCTACAGGAGGGTATCTCTCCAGGAACAGGGTTGGAGTGTAAACCTACAGGAGGGTATCTCTCCAGGAACAGGGTTGGAGTGTAAACCTACAGGAGGGTATCTCTCCAGGAACAGGGTTGGAGTTAAAACCGACAGGAGGGTATCTCTCCAGGAACAGGGTTGGAGTTAAAACCTACAGGAGGGTATCTCTCCAGGAACAGGGTTGGAGTTAAAACCTACAGGAGGGTATCTCTCCAGGAACAGGGTTGGAGTTAAAACCTCCAGGAGGGTATCTCTCCAGGAACAGGGTTGGAGTTAAAACCTACAGGACGGTAGCTCTACAGGAACAGGGTTGGAGTTAAAACCTACAGGACGGTAGCTCTACAGGAACAGGGTTGGAGTTAAAACCTACAGGACGGTAGCTCTACAGGAACAGGGTTGGAGTTAAAACCTCCAGGAGGGTATCTCTCCAGGAACAGGGTTGGAGTGTAAACCTACAGGAGGGTATCTCTCCAGGAACAGAGTAGGAGTGTAAACCTACAGGAGGGTATCTCTCCAGGAACAGGGTTGGAGTTAAAACCTACAGGACGGTAGCTCTACAGGAACAGGGTTGGAGTTAAAACCTCCAGGATGGTAGTTCTACAGGAACAGGGTTGGAGTTAAAACCGACAGGACGGTAGTTCTACAGGAACAGGGTTGGAGTTAAAACCAACAGGATGGTAGTTCTACAGGAACAGGGTTGGAGTTAAAACCTCCAGGACGGTAGCTCTACAGGAACAGGGTTGGAGTTAAAACCTCCAGGACGGTAGCTCTCTGGGAACAGGAGTTCCTTCCTAACTGTTGTTATATTCAGGGGCCATATTATTGCAGGCAGGGACCTCAGGGAAGTAGGTTAGGCTGAAGGCTACTTCTAAGGCTGTGCAGGTTCCAATAGTTCAACATGTTCTCTCTCTCTCTCTCTCTCCCTCTCTCTCTCTCTCTCCCTCCCTCTCTTTTCCTTCCCTCTGCAGCCGAATGGCCCAAAACACTCACAGGGCTTCCCAGCACCTCGGGCACCACGGCCAGTGTAGTGGTAATCCGGGGGGACCGAATGTACGTGGCCCACGTAGGAGACTCTGCCATAGTGCTGGGGGTCCAGGATGACCCCTCTGACCAGTTCATCAGGGCCGTGGAGGTTACACAGGACCACAAGCCTGAGCTTCCCAAGGAGAGGGAGCGCATCGAAGGGCTGGGGGGCAGGTAAGACTTACTGATGCATACTACCCTGGAGGGCATCGAAGGGCTGTGGGGGCAGGTAAGACTTACTGATGCATACTACCCTGGAGGGCATCGAAGGGCTGTGGGGGCAGGTAAGACTTACTGATGCATACTACCCTGGAGGGCATCGAAGGGCTGGGGGGCAGGTAAGACTTACTGATGCATACTACCCTGGAGGGCATTGAAGGGCTGGGGGGCAGGTAAGACTTACTGATGCATACTACCCTGGAGGGCATCGAAGGGCTGGGGGGCAGGTAAGACTTACTGATGCATACTACCCTGGAGGGCATCGAAGGGCTGGGGGGCAGGTAAGACTTACTGATGCATACTACCCTGGAGGGCATCGAAGGGCTGGGGGGCAGGTAAGACTTACTGATGCATACTACCCTGGAGGGCATCGAAGGGCTGGGGGGCAGGTAAGACTTACTGATGCATACTACCCTGGAGGGCATTGAAGGGCTGGGGGGCAGGTAAGACTTACTGATGCATACTACCCTGGAGGGCATCGAAGGGCTGGGGGGCAGGTAAGACTTACTGATGCATACTACCCTGGAGGGCATCGAAGGGCTGTGGGGGCAGGTAAGACTTACTGATGCATACTACCCTGGAGGGCATCGAAGGGCTGGGGGGCAGGTAAGACTTACTGATGCATACTACCCTGGAGGGCATCGAAGGGCTGTGGGGGCAGGTAAGACTTACCGATGCATACTACCCTACTGGGTTAGTTGTCTAGCCAGCCAACTCCACATTATTATATATATACTGTATTTATTTATTTAGCTCCTTTGCACCCCATTATTTCTACTTTGCACTTTCTTCCACTACAAATCTACCATTCCAGTGTTTTACTTGCTATATTGTATTTACTTTGCCACCATGGCCTTTTTTTGCCTTTACCTCCCTTATCTCACCTCATTTGCTCACATTGTATATAGACTTATTTTTCTACTGTATTATTGACTGTATGTTTGTTTATTTCATGTGTAACTCTGTGTTGTTGTATGTTGTCGAACTGCTTTGCTTTATCTTGGCCAGGTCGCAGTTGTAAATGAGAACTTGTTCTCAACTTGCCTACCTGGTTAAATAAAGGTGAAATAAATAAATAACTAAATAAAACATTGTCATGTTTAGTCTGTCTGACAGACTAGCCTTACACATAATACTGTACAAGGGCTCCCAACACCCGTACCCTCGTGACTGTGCATCCAAAACAACAGCCCCTATGACAAGAGAATGGGTTTGTGCCAAAAAGCATGTCTCTCTCTCTCTCTCTCTCTCTCTCTCAATAGCGAATTAAACTCTTCTCTGCTTTGGGTGGTAACAACATTGTCTATTCTAATGCAAACTCAGTCAGATGAAGCATCTATGCCTGCTTGGTGGGAAACAACAGAAAAACTCCTAACTGACTCGGGGACCAGACTAGAGGGATGGACAGACTACTGTAGAACTGACTGGGTAACTAGAGGGATGGACAGACTACTGTAGAACTGACTGGGTAACTAGACTAGAGGGATGGACAGACTACTGTAGAACTGACTGGGTAACTAGACTAGAGGGATGGACAGACTACTGTAGAACTGACTGGGTAACTAGAGGGATGGACAGACTACTGTAGAACTGACTGTGTAACTAGAGGGATGGACAGACTACTGTAGAACTGACTGGGTAACTAGAGGGATGGACAGACTACTGTAGAACTGACTGGGTAACTAGACTAGAGGGATGGACAGACTACTGTAGAACTGACTGGGTAACTAGACTAGAGGGATGGACAGACTACTGTAGAACTGACTGGGTAACCAGACTAGAGGGATGGACAGACTACTGTAGAACTGACTGGGTAACCAGACTAGAGGGATGGACAGACTACTGTAGAACTGACTGGGTAACCAGACTAGAGGGATGGACAGACTACTGTAGAACTGACTGGGTAACTAGACTAGAGGGATGGACAGACTACTGTAGAACTGATGGACAGACTACTGTAGAACTGACTGGGTAACTAGACTAGAGGGATGGACAGACTACTGTAGAACTGACTGGGTAACTAGACTAGAGGGATGGACAGACTACTGTAGAACTGACTGGGTAACTAGACTAGAGAGATGGACAGACTACTGTAGAACTGACTGGGTAACTAGACTAGAGGGATGGACAGACTACTGTAGAACTGACTGGGTAACTAGACTAGAGGGATGGACAGACTACTGTAGAACTGACTGGGTAACTAGACTAGAGGGATGGACAGACTACTGTAGAACTGACTGGGTAACTAGACTAGAGGGATGGACAGACTACTGTAGAACTGACTGGGTAACTAGACTAGAGGGATGGACAGACTACTGTAGAACTGACTGGGTAACCAGACTAGAGGGATGGACAGACTACTGTAGAACTGACTGGGTAACTAGACTAGAGGGATGGACAGACTACTGTAGAACTGACTGGGTAACTAGACTAGAGGGATGGACAGACTACTGTAGAACTGACTGGGTAACTAGACTAGAGGGATGGACAGACTACTGTAGAACTGACTGGGTAACTAGAGGGATGGACAGACTACTGTAGAACTGACTGGGTAACCAGACTAGAGGGATGGACAGACTACTGTAGAACTGACTGGGTAACTAGACTAGAGGGATGGACAGACTACTGTAGAACTGACTGGGTAACTAGACTAGAGAGATGGACAGACTACTGTAGAACTGACTGGGTAACTAGACTAGAGGGATGGACAGACTACTGTAGAACTGACTGGGTAACTAGACTAGAGGGATGGACAGACTACTGTAGAACTGACTGGGTAACTAGACTAGAGGGATGGACAGACTACTGTAGAACTGACTGGGTAACTAGACTAGAGGGATGGACAGACTACTGTAGAACTGACTGGGTAACTAGACTAGAGGGATGGACAGACTACTGTAGAACTGACTGGGTAACTAGAGGGATGGACAGACTACTGTAGAACTGACTGGGTAACTAGACTAGAGGGATGGACAGACTACTGTAGAACTGACTGGGTAACTAGAGGGATGGACAGACTACTGTAGAACTGACTGGGTAACTAGACTAGAGGGATGGACAGACTACTGTCGAACTGACTGGGTAACCAGACTAGAGGGATGGACAGACTACTGTAGAACTGACTGGGTAACTAGACTAGAGGGATGGACAGACTACTGTAGAACTGACTGGGTAACTAGACTAGAGGGATGGACAGACTACTGTCGAACTGACTGGGTAACCAGACTAGAGGGATGGACAGACTACTGTAGAACTGACTGGGTAACTAGACTAGAGGGATGGACAGACTACTGTAGAACTGACTGGGTAACTAGACTAGAGGGATAAGTAGTGCACTACGGGGAATTGGGGTACTATTTGGGATGAAGCCAGTGATGCCCACAGAGCAAGTGAGCTTTGAGTGATTTTTTTTCTTCCCCCCAGTGACTTTAAGTTTCTTGCTAAGACAAGTCATCAGCATCGCAGCAGTTTACTGCCAATATATTGTGCTGGTCACATACCATAAGAGTTACTATATCAACCAGCCACTTGGAAATAAAGGTAGGTTATTGAGCAAGTCATTTTGGAACATTTTTATGCTACAACTAATAATAAGACGTGTTAATGGTTTATTGAACATTTTGTAAAAGGTGCGTCCCAAGTAACTCCCTATTCCTTATCTAGAGCCTGGTCACAAGTAGTACACTATATAAAGGTAATGCCTTTTGTGACACTGACTGGCTAAATCATAGCTACTTCTTCATCACTACCTTACTAAATGCCTATGATAACTGTCCTGTCTGTCTTTCTCCCTCCTTTCTCCAGTGAGATAACTGTCCTGTCTGTCTCTCCCTCCTATCTCCAGTGAGATAACTGTCCTGTCTGTCTCTCTCCCTCCTTTCTCCAGTGAGATAACTGTCCTGTCTCTCTCCTGTCTGTCTCTCTCCCTCCTATGTCCAGTGAGAACTGTCCTGTCTGTCTCTCCCTCCTATGTCCAGTGAGATAACTGTCCTGTCTCTCTCCTGTCTGTCTCTCCCTCCTATGTCCAGTGAGATAACTGTCCTGTCTCTCTCCTGTCTGTCTCTCCCTCCTATGTCCAGTGCGATAACTCTCCTGTCTGTCTCTCCCTCCTTTCTCCAGTGAGATAACTGTCCTGTCTGTCTCTCCCTCCTTTCTCCAGTGAGATAACTGTCCTGTCTGTCTCCCTCCTTTCTCCAGTGTGATAAAGAAGTCTGGTGTGAACAGGGTGGTGTGGAAGAGACCCAGGTTAACCCATAACGGCCCCGTCCGGAGGAGCACTGTCATCGACCAGATCCCTTTCCTGGCTGTGGCCAGAGCTCTGGGTATGTTGTTGTTGTCTTAAAGCTCCACATGGAAATAGTTTGATTTATTTTGTTAATCTTTCTCCATATTACCTGAAACCTTATTGTTTGCAAAGCCGTTGGAGCTGTCACACTGGCTATTCGGTCCGAACAGATTCACCAAATCATGGACGTTATTTGCACTATACAGATGTCGCCTCACTCAGAGGCACGTGTTGCTAGGCAACCCCCCCTGGACTTGCCCGGGCTAAAGCCACTTAGTGATGGGGAATTCTGCTCTTTTTACTGACATCTGTTTCTGTTTTGACTCGTTCAGTCAAAATAAATCATATTTAGACACATTTGATGAAGTGATGAAGTGAAAACTCAAAAAGAGTTATGATTCTATAATCCTCGTTCACCGTAGGGGGTTTATTGGAGCTGTCATTTGTGACCGAGACTTGTAAACATGTGCTTTAAACAACGTAGACTTACATTTGTTGATTTTTCTAGGCATCCAAATAAGATTATTTCTTGATGCGTTTTTGAAACAAGGTCTAGTTGTGGCCAGATTGTGAACGACTCTTGGACGAATGCATTGGTTGACTTCCATGAGGGTGATTTAAGCACAATATCGTTGGTGAACTGCAGCTCCCCAATCGATTTATTCTCGAGTTCGTGTTTGTTGAACAGAGGATGTGTATGTTTTGGTTCCAGGGTTGGGGAGTAACGGATTACATGTAATCTGTTACATGTAAGGGATTATATAAAAACCGGTAACTAATCCAGATACTTTTGTAAAAACTCGATTACTTCGATGATTACTTTAGAATTCAGAAAAGATGTTTGCAAAAAAATTTTTTTTGACACTTCTTTGTTTTCTCAATGACATTCAAATCAGAGTTGAAAAAAGGCCCAAGTTTAAGTTTGTTCCACCTGAGTGAGTCTGAACACCAATCAGAGACCACTATGATGACACACCAAATGATTACCACCAATCAGAGACCACTATGATGACACACCAAATGATTACCACCAATCAGAGACCACTATGATGACACACCAAATGTGTTTGATGGATTGTGGGAAAAGAGCAGGAATAGGTTTTTGTAGGTTACAGTCCAAGTTATGTCTTCCAATGGTGAGACTGCTGGTCGGCATCCAAATATTATCCAACTTGAATAAACGCTTGGAGGTAAGCATGACAGCAGTGGTGTAGTCTACGGCGATACGGATATCACTTATTATTGATATTTATTACTTATTATTGACTTTAAGCATCAGCTGTCAGAGCAGCTTACCGATCGCTGCAGCTGTACACAGCCCATCTGTAAATAGCCCATCCAACCAACTACCTACCTCATCCCCATATTTGTTTTGTTTTTCTGCTCTTTTGCACACCAGTATTTCTACTTGCACATCCTCATCAGCACATCTATCACTCCAGTGTTAATCTGCTAAATTGTAATTACTTCGCCACTATGGCCTATTTATTGCCTTACCTCCTTACTTAATTTGCATACACTGTATATAGACTTTTCCTACTGTATTATTGACTGTATGTTTGTTTATTCCATGTGTAACTCTGTGTTGTTGTTTTTGTCGCACTGCTTTGCTTTATCTTGGCCAGGTCGCAGTTGTAAATGAGAACTTGTTCTCAACTGGCCTACCTGGTTAAATAAAGGACTTGTTCTCAACTGGCCAACCTGGTTAAATAAAGGACTTGTTCTCAACTAGCCCACCTGGTTAAATAAAGGTGAAATAATTTAAAGAATGTGGTGTGTTTGGGCTTCAGGCAGAAGTCTTCATGCTTTTTGATGTATTTCAGAACTGCAGTTTCCTCTGCTTGGAGCGACAGTGAAGTGGGCAGGGCAGTACGGTGGTCGGTGATCTGTTTGTTTACTTGGCTTTGGAAGACTTTAGAAAGACAGAACAGGATGGATATAGGTCTGTAACAGTTTGGGTCTAGAGTGTCTCCCCATTTGAAGAGGGGGATGACCGCACCAGCTTTCCAATCTTTAGGAATCTCAGATGATACGAAAGTGAGGTTGAACAGACTAGTAATAGGGGTTGCAACAATGGCGGCGGATAATTTTAGGAAGAGAGGGTCCAGATTGTCTAGCCCAGCTGATTTGTAGGGATCCAAATTTTGCAGCTCATTCAGGACATCAGCTGTCTGGATTTGGGTGAAGGAGAAGCGGTGGGGCTTGGGCCAGTTGCTGCGGGGGGGTGCAGAGCTGTTGGCCGGGGTTGGGGTAGCCAGGTGGAAAGCATGGCCAGCCGTAGAGAGATGCTTTTTGAAATTCTCGATTATCTTGGATTTATCAGTGGTAAGTGTTTCCTAGCCTCAGTGCAGTGGGAAGCTGGGAGGAGGTGCTCTTATTCTCCATGGACCCCAAGTATGCTAGCAAGAGCATCCTGTCTGGTGCAGAGATCAACAAGGCCTATGGTGTCATCACTACTGTGTCTCGCCACCTTGGCCTGGATGAGGGAAAAGTTCTTGACAGTCTGGCGAAGTACACTTCCAAGCAAGGGCTTTGGGATGGAGATGCGGTATGGCAGTCGTGCCAACATATCTCATCAGCCACCTGGTGGAAGGGACTTTGTGGATCTGAGGCTCTTTCCCCTGTTGCCTCCATCATCCTCCAAATCCCACCAACATCAGCCGCCTCAGAGTGCAACTGGTCCTTGTTTGGGAACACACACACCAAAGCAAGCAACAGGCTGACCAATACAAGGGTTGAAAAATTGGTGGCCATCCGGGCAAATCTGAGTCTTTTTGAGCCTGACAACGAGCCATCCTCAACAAGGTTGGAATGTGACAGTGAAGATGAGGCCTCAGAGTCTGATGTTCAAGGGGTGGATATTGAGGAGGTCCAGGTAGAAGACATGGAAACCTGAGAGGAAGACAACCAAAGCTTTAGTCCAGAAACTATCATTTTACAGATGGGAGATGTGATGGATCATTGGGGATCATTCAATATTCCCTTTCTTTTGTTGTTCAGTGAAATCATCCCATGTGAAGAGTCAATTCATTTAATTAAAGCCCATGTGAAGAGTCAACTCATTTAATTAAAGCCCATGTGAAGAGTCAACTCATTTAATTAAAGCCCATGTGAAGAGTCAACTCATTTAATTAAAGCCCATGTGAAGAGTCAACTCATTTAATTAAAGCCCATGTGAAGAGTCAACTCATTTAATTAAAGCCCATGTGAAGAGTCAACTCATTTAATTAAAGCCCATGTGACGAGTCAACTCATTTAATTAAAGCCCATGTGACGAGTCAACTCATTTAATTAAAGCCCATGTGAAGAGTCAACTCATTTAATTAAAGCCCATGTGAAGAGTCAACTCATTTAATTAAAGCCCATGTGAAGAGTCAACTCATTTAAATAAAGCCCATGTGAAGAGTCAACTCATTTAATTAAAGTTAAATTTGTAACTGAATAGTTTAAAAAAAAAAATATATATATATATATATATTGGAAGGATTTAATCATTTGCAATTATGTCTACTTATGATAAGGTAAAAGGTTTATGTTTCTGTCTCCATATGATATGGTAAATATATCCAATGCAAAAAAACATCTACATTTAAATGGTATTAATATTCATTTGCACATATATTCCTGAAAATTTCTCTGAATATTCCCCAAAATGTGTTGAAGAATTTAACTTGTAAATGCCTCAGGAGCTCAGTTCAACTGTCACACTCCATCAGAACCCAACATATCAACTAGTTTTACTCCAATTTTTGTAAACACACACTAATATAGCCTCATAATATGGTTAAAACCATCATTTAATATCATGGAAGGTCAGTCCTTGCATCCATAACTCTGTCTGTTAATCTGAGAGTGGTTACATTTCTAAAGGCCCCATCTCTCAGTTTTTTACCAAAACAGAGGCGGGGCAGCCATTTTGTTATTGTTTCATCTGTGGATTTGCCCTTTAGATAATCTTGATAAAAGGCAGTTGTTTAGAAGTAAAACTGACTATAAAAGGTAAACAATAGGCCTTTAGCAAATCATTTATCACCTGTAAATAGCCCTTTTCAGTAGTGCTCAAAGCAGGCCATTCCATGAGCACAGCATTTATTTTTCAACTGGAATCAATGAGCCCGATCAGTCCTCCATGACAACACAATCATAAACAACAGAGTAAGGCTGGCTAATAAGACCTTAGTTTTGGGGTCATATTCAGATAAAACTATTAGGCTAATACTTCCAGATTTCTAAGTCCTATTCAAATCAAATCAAAGTTTATTTGTCACGTGCGCCGAATATATATATATATATACCACTTGAAGATCAAGGGGTATAACATTTATTGGAAAGACTGGAATTCTGATAGACTTTGGTTTTCAATGTAAAGATATATAATTTAATCGTATTATTATATGTAGTAGAAAGTAATGGGTTAGAAGAAGCCAACATAACCAACCCATAAAGTAACATTTAACATCCATATATGGCCAGCTATGTAAACTCTAACATTGATTTATCCTGCAATAGATGTCGTTCAATTGGTAATATACGTGTTTGTCTTCTTCTCATGCCTCTTAAAGGGAAAGTAATCTAAAAGTAACGGAATGTAATCAGATTATGTTACTGAGTTTGGGGTAATCCAAAAGTTACTTTACTGATTACATTTTTGGAACAGGTAACTAGTAACTAATGGATTACATTTAGAAAGTAACCTAGGCAACCCTGGTTGGTTATACAAAGCTGTGTTCATCATAACATTCAATAATCAATGAAGTGTATTCATTCTTGCAGCATGCGATCAATTATCAGTTATTTTTCTTCAATGCTGCCCCGTTTTCCTTTTCACCCAGCCTTCCATCTAAATCTTTTTAATGGAAAGCGCTGTATAAAATAAATCTATTGGTATTGTCTGAGTTATTATAATTTTTTTTAGGCATCCGTTTGAGTCATAGCAAAGGTTAGTTGTGTCATTTAAAGTCTGTAGAACTAAAAAGAAAGTGCTGGATATACTGAACAAAAATGTAAACACAACATGCAACAATTTCAATGATTTTACTGAGTTACAGTTCATATAAGGAAATCAGTCTATTGAAATAAATTCCTTATGCCCTAATCTATGGATTTCACATGACTGGGAATAGGCCCACCCACTTGGGATCCAGGCCCAGCCACTGGGGAGCCAGGCCCAGCCACTGGAGAGCCAGGCCCAGCCATCTTAATACACTGGTTTGGAAGCAAAGTGAAGCACTGCACTACACTACCCTTGACATAAATTCCCTTGTTTCTCAGAGTCGGTTTCACAGGTATGCTTCTTTCCATGGGGGATGCTCACTATTTTCCATAGGGGATGCTCACTATTTTCCATAGGGGATGCTCACTATTTTCCATAGGGGATGCTCAATGTTCACTGTTTTGCTCTTCCCAGACATAAAGAGCCCATATATAACTATTTTTTTGAGCAGCAAGACGGGCAACAAGGCAGTTGGGTACAGCAAGACGGGCAACGAGGCAGTTGGGTACAGCAAGACGGGCAACGAGGCAGTTGGTTAACAGCAAGACGGGCAACGAGGCAGTTGGGTACAGCAAGACGGGCAACGAGGCAGTTGGGTACAGCAAGACGGGCAACGAGGCAGTTGGGTACAGAAAGACGGGCAACGAGGCAGTTGGGAACGGCAAGACGGGCAACTAGGCAGTTGGTTAACAGCAAGACGGGCAACGAGGCAGTTGGGAACAGCATCATGGGCAACGAGGCAGTTGGGAACAGCAAGATGGGCAACGAGGCAGTTGGGAACAGCAAGACGGGCAACGAGGCAGTTGGGAACAGCATCATGGGCAACGAGGCAGTTGGGAACAGCAAGACGGGCAACGAGGCAGTTGGGAACAGCAAGACGGGCAACGAGGCAGTTGGGTACAGCAAGACGGGCAACGAGGCAGTTGGGTACAGCAAGACGGGCAACGAGGCAGTTGGGTACAGAAAGACGGGCAACGAGGCAGTTGGGAACGGCAAGACGGGCAACTAGGCAGTTGGTTAACAGCAAGACGGGCAACGAGGCAGTTGGGAACAGCATCATGGGCAACGAGGCAGTTGGGAACAGCATCATGGGCAACGAGGCAGTTGGGTACAGCAAGACGGGCAACGAGGCAGTTGGGTACAGCAAGACGGGCAACGAGGCAGTTGGGTACAGCAAGACGGGCAACGAGGCAGTTGGGAACAGCAAGACGGGCAACGAGGCAGTTGGGAACAGCAAGATGGGCAACGAGGCAGTTGGTTAACAGCAAGACGGGCAACGAGGCATTTCATCTTCTTTTTGTCCAGTTACTGTAAATTATTGTGGATGTGTGTAAAACCCCCTCTACTTCTCCTTTCCGTTTGTTATCCTGCGTTCCCTTGTGAGATGAGGAACATTTGATTTCATTATATTCTGTCCCTGTAGGCGACCTGTGGAGCTATGACTTCTACAGCGGAGAGTTTGTAGTGTCCCCGGAGCCAGACACCTGTGTTCTGACCCTCGACCCCCATAAACACCGTTACATCATCCTGGGCAGTGACGGGCTGTGGAACATGGTGCCCCCCCAGGACGCCGTCTCCATGTGCCAGGACAACGATGAGGCCATGGTGAGTTGTGATGCTAAACGTCAGTGTGCTGTTCAGTAGGACAAAACATCTGTTTTTTTATTGGTTTAGGTATCACTCTGTTTAGAGTTTTTTTTTCTCCCCGCTGAACACGGACTAGGAGTTTTCAAACCGGGACACTGAGGCTTGTGTGTGCAGCCGCGTCTGATTTAATTCATTTATTGTATGACCGACATGATGATAAATAAATAAAATCACAAAACTACTGTAAACAAACCCCCTCCCTCCTTCTAGGCGCCTTGCGGGGTGTCCAGCGCTCGCCAGCTGGTGAGCCACGCCCTCCTGCGGTGGCGCCAGAGGATGCTGCGCGCGGACAACACGTCGGCTATCGTGATCGCCCTGCAGGAGCCGGGTGTCCCTCAGGAGCCCCTCCACCATGAGGAGGTACTGCTGAACCTGGCCGAAGGACAGCACTGTGGCCCCGCATCGGACTCCAACACCTCACCCATCAAGGTACAGAGCAGAGGGACTATTAAGGTTGTGTGTCCAAAATGGTACTCTATTCCCTATATAGTGCACTGTGGAAAATAGTGTGCTATTTGGGCTAAATCATAATTACTACTTCATTACTATATTAGTACTGTCTGAAATACCTCTTGTCTCTCTCGCTCTGTCCCCTTCTCTCTCGCTCTGTCCCCCCCTCTCTCTCTGTCTCTCTCTCGCTCTCTCTCTGTCCCTCTCTCTCCCTCTCTCTCGCTTTGTCTCTCTCTGCCTCTGTCCCCTTCTCTCTCGCTCTGTCCCCTTCTCTCTCGCTCTGTCCCTCTCTGTCCCCCCCTGTCTCTCTCTCTCTCCCTCTGTCCCTCTCTCTCTCTCTCCCTCTGTCCCCTTCTGTCTCGGTCTCTCTCTTGCTCTGTCCCTCTCTCTCTCTCTCTCCCTCCCTCTCCCCCCCTCTCTGTCTCTGTCTCTCTCTCTCTCTCTCTCTCTCTGTCCCCCCTCTCTCTCTCTCCCTCTCTCTCTCTCTCCCCCTCTCTCTCTCTCTCCCCCTCTCTCTCTCTAGGTTCCAGACATGGACATGTCGTCTGCTGTGTGTGAGCTCCTTCCGACCCTGGAGCGTGGACACGGCCTATCAGGGAGCAGCCTGTACGTCCTGGCCCTATCAGATCCCTTCGGCCCGCCCCTCTCCGACTCGGACGACTCCCGCACAGGTTTTCCCCTGACGACAGACAGCTCCGCCCTTGGGGAGGAGCTTAGTGATGTCACCGCCAGGCGGCCCATCGGCGGCAAACGGACTCAGGATGACACGTCACCCAACCCCGTCCCGTCCGCCAAGAGGACGCGGCGGAAGAATGGCGAGGGAACGGGGGCGGGGCCAAAAAGCGGTGGAGGAAAGGACCAGAAGCAGTCTCTGACTCCGCCCCCCACCAACGTTTCCCCGACGCTCTTCCAGCAGCAACACGGCAAGGCCACCGTGTGTGTGTGCTGAGAGACACACACACACACACACACACACACACACACACACTCTACAGACGGACTAACAGGGACACAAGACAGACAATAACATTCTGCCTCTTCCACAAACTTTTACAAATGACTACTGACTGAGAGACCGGTCACTTTCAGGATGGTGGTCTCTCAGCTTGGTGACACCTACTAGTCATATTGATGGATTACGTATTGGTATTGTGTTATGTACACTCTCTTCACTTGCCCTCTGTTATCTTTCGTCTTACTCTGTTCCCTGGGATGGTGGAGAGTCGTGTAGTCATTTTTAACCCACGTAAGTAACTGTGATGCAAAGAAAGGGGGTAACATTTTCAAAACAGCTCTTGTAACACATACCGAGATTCCCCCAAAACAAGCACAACATTTGGGGTCGACGGGCACTTCGAAAAGGACTTCGGAATACTGCGTCTGGGTGATGGTAACGTGTGAAAGTGCACAAGATATCTCTCACTCATTATGTCGTGACTAAATCTTTCTTTTCTTTCTCTTTTGGCGGTTTGGGGACAGAAAAATCACCCAAAGTATGAATTTATCCAATCTGTAAATATTCTGCAAATCTTGACGTGGGTTCATTGATAAGTACATGTTACGTAAAGCAATATATTTTTATACATTGTTTTATTTTACTATTGTAGAAGCTGTAGACGAGGAAACCCTACCATTTATTAGATTTTCAAATCAATATATTTCCTAAATTCACTTTGTCCTAATAATCTTGATATTTATCATAGCATTTAATCCTCCTATCCTTTATGGTTTCTATGCCCATCCTGGATTTACATTGGATTTAAATGTTTTTTTTTTTTTTTCTTCTATTGTGTGTTCTGTTATTTCTTCACATATTGAATGAGATCGTCCCAAACTGAAAGGTGCTGTTACAGTTTAAACCAGTGAACTAATTAACTGATTAATAGTTGGACAAGGTGAACTGTATAATATAGGTCAGTCAGGATGTTGCTGTTCCCAGATGAGATCACATGACACCTGGTGGTCATTACCTGTAACTGCAACGCTTAACCTATTTATTTTCTTTACTTTTTACTGAATTTATCCCCCCCCCCCAAACAACAATATCTACAGACAATGAACTGTAGGCTATTTAAACACTCTAGTTGAGTCTATGGTTTCTGCTGTCTGCAGTGGTCTTTCAGAATATGGTGGTGGTAAACTAGCTAGTTGTCAATATACATTTGTGTTTGTTTTTAGAAAACTGGGGGGGTCTTAGATAAGAACTTTTAATTGACTTGAACAAGGACTGCTAGATATATAGATATAGGCTTGATATATATACGACTCGCTGACATCTGAGTGATATCAATGTTTTATTTATAAAGCAGTCAGACGCTTCATCTTCATTTACCTACATGGATATTACTTTGGTGTAATGAATAATGTGATCAATTGAAATGGTTTATTATTTGAGCTGTTGTCCTCACAGGGCATCACAGTACTGGTGTTTTAAGAAAGGTCTACCTGACTGTTAAATTATTAATCATTTCCTGTATGTAGTTGTTTTTCTAGACCAAAGTGCAATTTTAACTGGGCGATTTAATATTTTTTTATTTTATTTCCTAGTAGGCCTGTATTTGTTAGTTTAAAAAATAAACTATTTTGTTGGATTGAACATTTTAAATGTTTTAGGTGAAGAGATACTGGTGTGTGTCATTCTGCCAGAACATTTTGTTTGTGATGGTTTTGTGCATAATGTTTTTAGGAAAAGTATTGGTTGCGTCCCAAATTGAACCCTATTCCAGAAGTAGTGCACTACTTTTGACCAGAGTGCATTCCTAAAGTATTCAGACCCCTTGACTTTTTCCACATTTTATTATGTTACAGCTTTATTCTAAAATGGATTCAATTGTTTCCCCCCCATCAAGCTACACACACTACCCCATAATGACAAAGCAAAAACAGGTGTAGACATTTTTGCTAATTTATTAAAAATAAAAAATGGAATTATGACATTTACATAAGTATTCAGACCATTTACTCAGTACTTTGTTGAAGCACCTTTGACAGCGACTACAGCCTCGAGTCTTCTTGGGTATGACACTACAAGCTACATCTGTATTTGGGGAGTTTCTCCCATTCTTCTCTGCAGATCCTCTCAAGCTCTGTCAGGTTGGATGGGGAGCGTCGCTGCACAGCTATTTTCAGGTCTCACCAGAGATGATCGGTCGGGTTCAAGTCCGGGCTCTGGCTGGGTCACCTAAGGACATTCAGAGACTTGTCCCAAAGCCACTCCTGCGTTGTCTTGGCTGTGTGCTTAGGTTTGTTGTCCTGTTGGAAGGTGAACCTTCGCCCCAGTCTGAGGTCCTGAGCACTCTGGAGCAGGTTTTCATCAAGGATCTCTCTGTACTTTGCTGGGTTCATCTTTCCCTCGATCCTGACTAGTCTCCCAGTTCCTGCCGCTGAAACACAGCATGATGCTGCCACCACCATGCTTCACCGTAGGGATGGTGCCAGGTTTCCTCCAGATGTGATGCTTGGCATTCAGGCCAACGTGTTCAATCTTGGTTTCATCAGACCAGATAATCTTGTTTCTCATGGTCTAGGAGTCTTTAGGTGCCTTTTGGCAAACTGCAAGCGGGCTGTCATGCCTTTTACGGAGGAGTGGTTTTTGTCAACTCTACCTTAAAAGGCCTGATTGGTGGAGTGCTGCAGAGATGGTTATCTTTCTGGAAGGTTCTCCCATCTCCACAGAGGAGCTCTGACAGATGACCATTGGGTTTTTGGTCACCTCCCTGACCAAGGCCCTTCTCCCCCGATTGCGCCGTTTGGCTGGGCGGCCAGCTCTAGGAAGAGTCTTGGTGGTTCCAAACTTCTTCCATTTAAGAATGATGGAGGCCACTGTGTTCTTGGACCTTCAATGCTGCAGAAATGTTTTGTTACCCTTCCCCAGATCTGTGCCTCGACACAATCCTGTCTGATCTCTACAGACAATTCCTTCAACCTCGTGGCTTGGTTTTTGCTCTGACATGCACCGTCAACTGTGGGACCTTATCTAGACAGGTGTGTGCCTTTCCAAATCATGTCCAATCCATTGAATTTACCACAGGTGGACTCCAATCAAGTTGTAGAAACATCTGAATGATGATCAATGGAAACAGGATGCACCTGAGCTCAATTTTGAGTCTCATAACAAAGGGTCTGAATACTTATGTAAATAAGGTATTTCTGTTTTATTTTTAATAAATGTCTGAACCTGTTTTCACTCTGTCATTATGGGGTATTGTCTGTAGATTGATGAGGGGAGAAACATATTTTATCCATTTGTAACGTGGGAAAGGAGAAGGTGTCTGAATACTTTCCAAATGCCCTGTAAAGGGAATGACGACCCAGTTGAGATGCGTTCTTTGTTTTTCCAGGTGGAAGTGATTCATTTTACAGGTTCATTCTGTTGTGTTATGGCAGCTTGTCCTGCTTGGCACTGACATAACTGTACTGACAACAGCTAGTGCATGTGTACAGGGTTCATGTGAACAAAATAAATAAAACTTTGTTTTGAAAATATATGAAATAAAAAATGTTTTCTGAGTGGTGTTTTTTTTGGGGGGGTTTCAACGTACATAATGTAGCTCAATAACAACTACTGTTTATAACGTTTTATAAAGACAACTATCTAGTTGAAAGGATACCAGTTTAACACATTTTGGCACAGGACCAGAGGAGACATTAAGGATTTGCACATCACCCACCAACTCTGTACGTTACGTTGCCCCCAGAAGAAAGCCTACGTCACAAATGGCACCCTATTCCCAACGAAACGTCCGACAAGCTAGAATACAACCGAATCTGTGACAAAGATATTGTATTATACCCGTCCTATACCAACGATACTGAACGAACCTGTCCTATACCAACGATACTGAACTAACCTGTCCGACACCAACGATACTAACCTGTCCTATACCAACGATACTGAACTAACCTGTCCTTTACCAACGATACTGAACTAACCTGTCCTATACCAACGATACTGAACTAACGGGTCCTTTACCAACGATACTGAACTAACCTGTCCTATACCAACGATACTGAACTAACCTGTCCTATACCAACGATACTGAACTAACCTGTCCTATACCAACGATACTGAACTAACCTGACCTGTAGCAACAATATTGTATTATACCTGTCCTATACCAACGATATTGTATTATACCTGTCCTATACCAACGATACTGAACTAACCTGTCCTATACCAACGATACTGAACTAACCTGTCCTATACCAACGATACTGAACTAACCTGTCCATTACCAACGATACTGAACTAACCTGTCCTATACCAACGATACTGAACTAACCTGTCCTTTACCAACGATACTGAACTAACCTGTCCTATACCAACGATATTGTATTATACCTGTCGTTTACCAACGATACTGAACTAACCTGTCCTATACCAACGATACTGAACTAACCTGTCCTTTACCAACGATACTGAACTAACCTGTCCTGTAGCAACGATATTGTCTTATACCTGTCCTATACCAACGATACTGTACTAGACCTGTCCTTTACCAACGATACTGAACTAACCTGTCCTTTACCAACGACACTGAACTAACGGGTCCTTTACCAACGATATTGTATTAGACCTGTCCTTTACCAACGATATTGTATTAGACCTGTCCTTTACCAACGATATTGTATTAGACCTGTCCTTTACCAACGATATTGTATTAGACCTGTCCTTTACCAACGATATTGTATTATACCTGTCCTGTACCAACGATATTGTATTAGACCTGTCCTGTACCAACGATACTGTACTATACCTGTCCTGTACCAACGATACTGTATTATACCTGTCCTTTACCAACGATATTGTATTATACCTGTCCTTTACCAACGATACTGAACTAACCTGTCCTATACGAACGATACTGTACTATACCTGTCCTTTACCAACGATACTGAACTAACCTGTCCTATATGAACGATATTGTATTATACCTGTCCTTTACCAACGATACTGAACTAACCTGTCCTATATGAACGATATTGTATTATACCTGTCCTTTACCAACGATACTGAACTAACCTGTCCTGTACCAACGATATTGTATTATACCTGTCCTATACCAACGATACTGAACTAACCTGTCCTATACCAACGATATTGTCTTATACCTGTCCTATACCAACGATACTGTACTATACCTGTCCTTTACCAACGATACTGAACTAACCTGTCCTGTACCAACGATACTGAACTAACCTGTCCTATACCAACGATACTGAACTAACCTGTCCTATACCAACGATACTGAACTAACCTGTCCTATACCAACGATACTGAACTAACCTGTCCTATACCAACGATACTGAACTAACCTGTCCTATACCAACGATACTGAACTAACCTGTCCTATACCAACGATACTGAACTAACCTGTCCTTTACCAACGATACTGAACTAACCTGTCCTATACCAACGATACTGAACTAACCTGTCCTTTACCAACGATACTGAACTAACCTGTCCTATACCAACGATACTGTACTATACCTGTCCTATACCAACGATACTGAACTAACCTGTCCATTACCAACGATACTGAACTAACCTGTCCTATACCAACGATACTGAACTAACCTGTCCTATACCAACGATACTGAACTAACCTGTCCTATTACCAACGATACTGAACTAACCTGTCCTATACCAACGATACTGGACTAACCTGTCCTATACCAACGATACTGAACTAACCTGTCCATGTACCAACGATACTGAACTAACCTGTCCTATATGAACAATATTGAATTAACCTGTCCTATATGAATGATACCTGTCCAGAAGGCGGCAACCGTGGGCACGTTCCAAAGAATGTATCGCCCATTGCATGATGAAGTCATTGGTCAGGATCTTCATACAGTCATTGGTCAGGATCTTCATACAGTCATTGGTCAGGATCTTCATACAGTCATTGGTCAGGATCTTCATACAGTCATTGGTCAGGAGCAGAGAGAGAGTGTAATGTAATTCACTTTTGTTTATTATATATTTCACTTGCATTGGCAATGTAAACACATGTTCCCCATGCCAATGAAGCCCATTGAATTGATTTGAGAGAGCAGTAGAGACGGGGTCTTGCAAACCATCTGGGATGACATCATGACAGCCAGTTGTTATTGTTTTAATCACTGGGTGGTCCTGAAAAAAACTGGGTAATTCGAGCTCTGAATGCTGATTGGCTGACAGCCAGTGGTTGTTATTGTTTTAATCACTGGGTGGTCCTGAAAAAAACTTGGGTAATTCGAGCTCTGAATGCTGATTGGCTGACAGCCAGTGGTTGTTATTGTTTTAATCACTGGGTGGTCCTGAAAAAAACTTGGGTAATTCGAGCTCTGAATGCTGATTGGCTGACAGCCAGTGGTTGTTATTGTTTTAATCACTGGGTGGTCCTGAAAAAAACTTGGGTAATTCGAGCTCTGAATGCTGATTGGCTGACAGCCAGTGGTTGTTTTTTGTGTAATCAATCCCCTTGAATCATTCTCTTTTCTTTCCCTCTGAGCTGGAAACAAAGGGGTCTATGAGGAGATGCAGAGAAAGTGTTTTTTATTTTTATACCTCAGTCAGGTAGTGAAGGGTAGTCAGAGTTGGAAGGGGTCTGTTGCTGAATAAGGAAAACTGTGTGGTGAAGGTGGAGCTAGAATGGATCCCTTGAAACACTGCAATATCTGCAATGGTGGACAACTACAGTCGATCGCGAAGGGGTCATCCCTGTGTTTAGAGAGAAAGGACTGAGTTTGACAGGTGTTGCTCGCTGTTTGAGCAAGAAAACAAGTAACTCAAATCAAATCAAATGTATTTATAAAGCCCTTCTTACATCAGCTGATATCTCAAAGTGCTGTACAGAAACCCAGCCTAAAACCCCAAACAGCAAGTAATGCAGGTGTAGAAGCACGGTGGCTAGGAAAAACTCCCTAGAAAGGCCAAAACCTAGGAAGAAACCTAGAGAGGAACCAGGCTATGAGGGGTGGCCAGTCCTCTTCTGGCTGTGCTGGGTGGAGATTAGAAACCTAGAGAGGAACCAGGCTATGAGGGGTGGCCAGTCCTCTTCTGGCTGTGCTGGGTGGAGATTAGAAACCTAGAGAGGAACCAGGCTATGAGGGGTGGCCAGTCCTCTTCTGGCTGTGCTGGGTGGAGATTAGAAACCTAGAGAGGAACCAGGCTATGAGGAGTGGCCAGTCCTCTTCTGGCTGTGCTGGGTGGAGATTAGAAACCTAGAGAGGAACCAGGCTATGAGGGGTGGCCAGTCCTCTTCTGGCTGTGCTGGGTGGAGATTAGAAACCTAGAGAGGAACCAGGCTATGAGGGGTGGCCAGTCCTCTTCTGGCTGTGCTGATTGAATAAATTGAAGGAAGTGCTGCTCATAGCCTATATATATATATGTATGAAGGGCCTACATGCATTGAATTCACATATACACAATCTATGTCAAAAAGGCTTAAAATATCCATATTTTAGCCTTATTAGCATTGACGTGACATCAGTCAAAACAATACATGGCATTGAGCTGAAACGAGATTCCCCACGTGGCAGCTTCTTGTCATTGTTGTTCGCTCTCTGACCGTTGAGAATCGTAACGACGCAAGCCTTCCCGGCCACGTGGATGGACGCGTTCATTTTAGTAACGTTGTCAGCCAACTTTGAAAGGTGCTGGACGTTATGGCTATACTATAGCAGTTGGCCTGCTACATTACATCAATGCAGTACGTGTGTAACTGACACACCTGCTATGTGATGTGTAATCCATTCATTGGACAGACTGCACATCCTTCGTTGACTGACTACACACCACTGTGTTCCTGTTGAATGGGAGGAAGTCCTCTCTCCCACCTTGTCTCTCCCCCCTCTCTCTCACCTTCTCTCTCCCCCCTCTCTCTCAAACTTCTCTCCCCCCTCTCTCCCCCCTCTCTCTCACCTTGTCTCTCCCCCCTCTCTCTCACCTTGTCTCTCCCCCCTCTCTCTCACCTTGTCTCTCCCCCCTCTCTCTCACCTTGTCACTCCCCTTCTCTCCCCCCTCTCTCTCACCTTGTCTCTCCCCCCTCTCTCTCACCTTGTCTCTCCCCTTCTCTCCCCCCTCTCTCTCCCCTTCTCTCCCCCCTCTCTCCCCCCTCTCTCTCACCTTGTCTCTCCCCCCTCTCTCTCACCTTGTCACTCCCCCCTCTCTCTCACCTTGTCACTCCCCCCTCTCTCTCACCTTGTCACTCCCCCCTCTCCCCCCTCTCCACCTTGTCTCTCCCCCTCTCTCTCCACCTTGTCACTCCCCCCTCTCTCTCACCTTGTCTCTCCCCCCTCTCTCTCCCCTTGTCTCTCTCCCCCCTCTCTCTCACCTTGTCACTCCCCTTCTCTCCCCCCTCTCTCTCACCTTGTCTCTCCCCCCTCTCTCTCACCTTGTCTCTCCCCTTCTCTCCCCCCTCTCTCTCCCCTTGCTCTCCCCCCTCTCTCCCCCCTCTCTCTCCCCTTGTCACTCCCCCCTCTCTCTATCCCCTTGTCACTCCCCCCTCTCTCTCACCTTGTCACTCCCCCCTCTCTCTCACCTTGTCACTCCCCCCTCTCTCTCACCTTGTCTCTCCCCCCTCTCTCTCACCTTGTCACTCCCCCCTCTCTCTCACCTTGTCACTCCCCCCTCTCTCTCACCTTGTCACTCCCCCCTCTCTCTCACCTTGTCTCTCCCCCTCTCTCTCACCTTGTCATTCCCCCCTCTCTCTCACCTTGTCTCTCCCCCCTCTCTCTCACCTTGTCACTCCCCCTCTCTCTCACCTTGTCTCTCCCCCTCTCTCTCACCTTGTCATTCCCCCCTCTCTCTCCACCTTGTCTCTCCCCCCTCTCTCTCACCTTGTCACTCCCCTTCTCTCCCCCTCTCTCTCTCCCCTTGTCTCTCCCCCCTCTCTCTCACCTTGTCTCTCCCCCCTCTCTCACCTTGTCATTCCCCTTCTCTCCCCCTCTCTCTCCCCCCTCTCTCTCCCCTCTCTCTCACTTTTTTTTTAGTGCCCTATATAAGGAATAGGGTGAAATGGCTGCAGTGGCCCTAGTTAGATAATGACATCACCCTATTCCCTATATCAGGGCACTACTATGGCACCCTATTCCCTATATAGGGCACTACTTTTATACATTTTTTACCCTGTTTTCTCCCCAATTGTGTGGTATCCAATTGGTAGTTACAGTCTTGTCTCATTTATTTTATTTATTTCAGCTTTATTTAACCAGGTAGGCTAGTTGAGAACAAATTCTCATTTAGAACTGTGACCTGGCCAAGATAAAGCAATTCAGATTCGACACAATACAACAACACAGAGTTACACATGGAGTAAACAAACATACAGTCAATAATACAGTAGAAAAAGTCTATATACAGTGTGTGCAAATGAGGTAAGATAAGGGAGGTAAAGGCAATAAATAGGCCATGGTGGAAAAGTAATTACAATATAGCAATTAAACACTAGAGTGATAGATGTGCAGAAGATGAATGTGCAAGTAGAGATACTGGGGTGCAAAGGAGCAAAATAAATAAATACAGTATGGGGATGAGATAGTTGGATGGGCTATTTACAGATGGGCTATGTACAGGTGCAGTGATCTGTGAGCTGCTCTGACAGCTGGTGCTTAAAGTTAGTGAGGGAGATATGAGTCTCCAGCTTCAGTGATTTTTGCAATTCGTTTTTGCAAGTCATCTCTGCAACTCCCGTATGGACTCGGGAGAGGCGAAGGTCGAGAGCCGTGCGTCCTCCGAAACACAACCCAACCAAACCGCACTGCTTCTTGACACATTGCCCATCCAACCCAGAAGCCAGCTGCACCAACGTGTCGGAGGAAACACCGTACACCTGGTGACCGTGTCAGCGTGCACTGCGCCCGGCCCGCCACAGGAGTCGCTAGTGCGCGATGGGACAAGGACATCTCTGCCGGCCAAACCCTCCCCTAACCCGGAGAACGCCGCCCCATGGGTCCTCCCGGTCGCGGCCGTCTGCGTCAGAGCCTGGACTCACACCCAGAATCTCTAGTGTGCACTATGTAGGGAATAGGGTGCCATGGTAGTGCACTATGTAGGGAATAGGGTGATATCATTATCTAACTAGGGCCACTGCAGCCATTTCACCCTATTCCCTATATATAGGGCACTAAATAGGGAATAGGGTTGTAACGATGTGTGCTGAGAGTCGGGAAGCAAATTCAGGGAGTGTTTTAATAAATAAACAACGCCCAGACATGACACAGGAACAGAAACAATGACGACTGGGAAGGAACCAAAGGGAGTGACCTATATAGGGCAGGTAAACAGGGAAGTGACGGAGTCCAGGTGAGTCTGACGACACGCAGGTGCACGTAACGATGGTGACAGGTGTGCGCCATAACGAGCAGCCTGGTGACCTAGAGACGGGAGGGGGAGCACACGTGACAAGGGTGATGTCATTATCTAACGAGGGCCTCTCCAGCCATTTCACCCTATTGGTTTGTCAGTGGAGTCACCCACACACCGAGTCACCCACACACCCAGTCACCCACACACCGAGTCACCCACACACCCAGTCACCCAGTCACCCTCACACCCAGTCACCCAGTCACCCACACACCCAGTCACCCACATACCCAGTCACCCACACACCCAGTCACCCACACATCCAGTCACCCTCACACCCACACACCCAGTCATCCAGTCACCCTCACACCCACACGCCCAGTCACCCTCACACCCAGTCACCCACACACCCAGTCACCCTCACACCCAGTCACCCTCACACCCAGTCACCCTCACACCCACACACCCAGTCACCCTCACACCCAGTCACCCACACACCCAGTCACCCACACACCCAGTCACCCACACACCCAGTCACCCTCACACCCAGTCACCCACACACCCAGTCACCCACACACCCAGTCACCCTCACACCCAGTCACCCACACACCCAGTCACCCACACACCCAGTCACCCACACATCCAGTCACCCACACACCCAGTCACCCACATACCCAGTCACCCACACACCCAGTCACCCACACATCCAGTCACCCTCACACCCAGTCACCCACACACCCAGTCACCCTCACACCCAGTCACCCACACACCCAGTCACCCACACACCCAGTCACCCACACACCCAGTCACCCAGTCACCCACACACCCAGTCACCCACACACCCAGTCACCCACACACCCAGTCACCCACACACCCAGTCACCCAGTCACCCACATACCCAGTCACCCACACACCCAGTCACCCAGTCACCCTCACACCCACACACCCAGTCACCCACACACCCAGTCACCCACACACCCAGTCACCCAGTCACCCACACATCCAGTCACCCACACACCCAGTCACCCACACACCCAGTCACCCACATACCCAGTCACCCACACACCCAGTCACCCACACACCCAGTCACCCTCACACCCACACACCCAGTCACCCACACACCCAGTCACCCACACATCCAGTCACCCAGTCACCCACACACCCAGTCACCCACACACGCAGTCACCCACACACCCAGTCACCCACACATCCAGTCACCCACACATCCAGTCACCCTCACACCCACACACCCAGTCACCCACACACCCAGTCACCCACACACCCAGTCACCCACACATCCAGTCACCCACACATCCAGTCACCCACACATCCAGTCACCCACACACCCAGTCACCCACACACCCAGTCACCCACACACCAGTCACCCACACACCCAGTCACCCACACACCCAGTCACCCACACACCCAGTCACCCACACACCCAGTCACCCACACACTCTGTCCTGCCTGGCTTTACACCCCTCTGACATCATGTGGAGGAGTAAACGTGACCTGCTGAGACACATGCTGCCTGGCTGGACTGACTGAGTGGTTTATGACCAGAGACAATGAGAGAGAGACAGAGTAAAAATATGTTTGTTTGAATGGGTATCAATGTATGTGTGTCAGTCATCCCTAGAAAGATGACTCCTGTCTCCCATCAATGCGTGTGGGTGTGCTGTCTGGCCTTCACAGTTTACACTAGTGATGGAGGAAAACACTGATAGTTACTTATTGCAATATTATTTTGTATGATATTATATCCAGAGTATCAGATCTGTAAAATTGTTTTAAAAGGTAGCGTTGGCTACCTCGACTTGGCGGTAGTATATTCCATCCTATAGCTTGTTCTCCATCTTCTTTTTCAATAGCGAGTGTCACGTCCTGACCATAGTAAGATGTTATTTTCTATGGTAGAGTAGATCAGGGCGTGACAGGGGCTGTTTTGTGTTTTTCTATGTTTTCTATTTCTATGTTCTTAGGTTCTAGTTTTAGTATTTCTATGTTTGCTTGTTTGGGATGATCTCCAATTGGAGGCAACTGGTCCTCGATGTCTCTAATTGGAGATCATATTTAAGTAGGGGTTTTTCTTCCTGGGTTTTGTGGGCGATTATGTTTGTGAGTAGTGTTTGTTCTCCTCTGCGTCACGTTTTTTTGTCTATTCAGTTATTTTTATGTATTGCGTGAGTTTCACAGAGTAAATAAAATGTGGAACTATCACCACGCTGCGTTTTGGTCCCCTCTCTACGACAGCCGTGACAGCGAGTCAACATGTTTTCAGCACTTTCATTTCCCTGATTGATCAAAACTCATTTTCTCATCCTCTCTCTCGTCTCTCTGCAGCAGACATATAGTGAGCAATATGTTTGGTACGTCAAATCGCAATATCGAACCACTATATATATATATATATATATATAGAATCGTGAAAATCACATTATATATCGTATCAGCACCTAAGTATCACGATAATCCCTGGAAGACCCCAAACCCTAGTTCACACTGGCAATGGGGGCCTGCTAACCATGCTGTGTTCTGCCACAATGTCCCCAAGCCTTTCAGACTAATGACAGCCCTAATGTACCTCCACTCATTGGAATGGATGTTGAGCAGATCAATGTTGATGTGTGATAGAAGAATTTCTATGTTTTAAGATAATGATTAAATAATTCTACCCTGAAACATAATTATTAGTGATATGGTTTATGTAGCCTGTATAATGAGTAACTAAAATGTTAAGCATAAATCTAACGAGGTTGGACTGGGAAAGAGAAGAATGTGTGTGTGTGTTTAAGTAAACACCAAGGACCGTTAAACTGTGGTTGACCTGCCCTAGCTTGAACTCTGAGGGTTTATGATATGAGAGGGAGTATCCCTCAAGGTTTCCCTAATCTCAGAGGAATGGAACTGTCGGCTGGGTAATGATCTACAGTGTTGAGAGTTCTGGGGAAGAAGATAACTAACTCTCCTTAATGTTCGTGTGGATGTGTGTGCGTAAATAAAGGAGCCTGGTATATAATAGATGTCTTTGTATATGAACTGCAGAGGGCCCTCGTGAATAAACATTCTTGACTATTGTAAGCTGGGACTCTGTCTGTTTCATTCAACCAGAATCTTACAAATCCCGGGTTGCAGACTGAGTATTTTAATTGAAGTTCAGTTTAAGAACATTGAGAACATAATTCTCCTAACAGTCTTTAAGTACCAGATCTGGGACCAATGGCTTTTACCTTCCAGTAGAGATAACAGCGTCACCACCATGTCTTTCTGCAGGTCCAGGAGTTCCTTCAGTAGACCAATCTGACTGGAGTCCTGCAATAAAATAATGCACACGTACACAAGCATAGAGAAGACAGTTGTTTCATAAGAATATAATCGGATATATTTTTTTTTCTTTCATTGACCATTACTTTGTGTGTTACTGTCCACTGCTAAATATCACAGATCATAACAGATCTTACGTAGCTGAACCCTGGGCTAGTTGTGTCCCTAATGAAACGCTGCTTTAGGCCAAGCAGTGGACTAGGTGTAGGGATTCAGGTGACAGAGAGCTGCTGCCACAGAGAGGATGAGGAGGATGAAGGTGAGACTGAAACTCACCTCGTAATGGGTTCTTAGTAGTAGGTTCTGCACCTCACCTTGTAGTGGGTTCTACACCTCACCTCATAATGGGTTCTACACCTCACCTCATAATGGGTTCTACACCTCACCACGTAATGGGTTCTACACCTCACCTCATAATGGGTTCTACACCTCACCACATAATGGGTTCTACACCTCACCTCATAATGGGTTCTACACCTCACCACGTAATGGGTTCTACACCTCACCTCATAATGGGTTCTACACCTCACCTCATAATGGGTTCTACACCTCACCTCATAATGGGTTCTACACCTCACCTCATAATGGGTTCTACACCTCACCACGTAATGGGTTCTACACCTCACCTCATAATTGGTTCTACACCTCACCTCATAATGGGTTCTACACCTCACCTCATAATGGGTTCTACACCTCACCACGTAATGGGTTCTACACCTCACCACGTAATGGGTTCTACACCTCACCTCATAATGGGTTCTACACCTCACCTCATAATGGGTTCTACACCTCACCTCATAATGGGTTCTACACCTCACCTCATAATGGGTTCTACACCTCACCTCATAATGGGTTCTACACCTCACCTCATAATGGGTTCTACACCTCACCTCATAATGGGTTCTACACCTCACCACGTAATGGGTTCTACACCTCACCTCATAATGGGTTCTACACCTCACCACGTAATGGGTTCTACACCTCACCTCATAATGGGTTCTACACCTCACCACGTAATGCTGGTAATTCTGTTTTATTTAAACCAGAACTTTACGAACTCTGAGTTGCAGACGGAGTATTTCAATTGAAGTTCAGTTCAGTTTATGAACATTGAGAACATAATTCTCTTAACAATGTGTTAAAAAAAACGTCTTATTCTTTGACTGTAGAGCCGTGGTTCAGGAGTAACACTCCCTCTCTCACATACCAACTTCCGGCGCCAACAGAGATGGCCGCCTTGCTTCGCGTTCCTAGGAAAATATGCGGATTTGATGTACCTTTATTTAACGAGGCATGTCAGTTAAGAACAAATTCTTATTTACAATGACGGCCTACATCGGCCAAATCCTAGCCCGGACAACGCTAGGCCAAATTGTGCACCGCCCTACGGGACTCCCAATCACGGCCGGTTGTGGTACAGCCTGGAATCGAACCAGGGTCTGTAGTGACGCCTCTAGTGCCTTAGACCGCTGCGCCACTCGGGAGACCATGGAGTGAAGGTGGTCTCAGTACTGGTCAACTCCTTCACAGACGACGCTGCTCCTACAGTGCATTGGGAAATGTGCAGTTGCAAACCGTAGTCTGGCTTTTTTATGGCGGTTTTGGAGCAGTGGCTTCTTCCTTGCTGAGTGGCCTTTCAGGTTATGTCGATATAGGACTCGTTTTACTGTGGATATAGATACTTTTGTACCTGTTTCCTCCAGCATCTTCACAAGGTCCATTGCTGTTGTTCTGGGATTGATTTGCACTTTTCACACCAAAGGTAGGCCTTGAAATACATCCACAGGTACACCTCCAATTGACTCAAAGGATGTCAATTAGTCTATCAGAAGCTTCTAAAGCCATGACATAATTTTATGGAATTTTCCAAGCTGTTTAAAGGCACAGTCAACTTAGTGTATGTAACCTTCTGACCAACTGGAATTGTGATACAGTGAAATATAAGTGAAATAATTTGTCTGTAAACAATTATTGGAAAAATTACTTGTCATGCACAAAGTAGATGTCCTCACCGACTTGACAAAACTATAGTTTGTTAACAAGAAATGTGTGGAGTGGTTGAAAAAGTTAATGACTCCAACCTAAGTGTATGTAAACTTCCGACTTCAACTGTACCTGCTGGAGCGTGTGCTATGGATGGGTGTTGCTATGGTGACCAGTGAGCTGAGATAAGGCGGAGCTTTACCTAGCAAAGACTTATAGATGACCTGGAGCCAGTGGGTTTGGCGAGGAATATGTAGCGAGGGCCAGCCAACGAGAGCATACAGGTCGCAGTGGTGGGTAGTATATGGGGCTTTGGGGACCAAACGGATGGCACTGTGATAGACTGCATCCAGTTTGCTGAGTAGAGTGTTGGAGGCTATTTTGTAAATGACATCGCCGAAGTCGAGGACCGGTAGGATAGTCAGTTTTACGAGGGTATGTTTAGCAGCGTGAGTGAAGAAGGCTTTGTTGCGAAATAGGAAGCCGATTCTAGATTTAATTTTGGATTGGAGATGCTTAATATGAGTCTGGAAGGAGAGTTTACAGTCTAGCCAGACACCTAGGTATTTGTAGTTGTCCACATATTCTAAGTCAGAATCGTCCAGAGAAGTGATACTAGTCGGGCGGGCGGGTGCGGGCAGCGATCGGTTGAATTTAAGAGCAGTTGGAGGCCACGGGAGGAGTGTTGTATGGCATTGAAGCTTGTCTGGAGGTTAGTTAACACAATGTCCAAAGAAGGGCCAGATGTATACAGAATTGTGTCGTCTGCGTATAGGTGGATCAAGGAATCACGCGCAGCAAGAGCGACATCGTTGATATATACAGAGAAAATAGTCGGCCCAAGAATTGAACCCTGTGGTACCCCCATAGAGACTGCCAGAGGTCCGGACAACAGGTCCTCTGATTTGACACACTGAACTCGATCTGAGAAGTAGTTGAACCAGGCGAGGCAGTCATTTGAGAAACCAAGACTGTTGAGTCTGCCGATAAGAATACGGTGATTGACATAGTCGAAAAGCCTTGGCCAGGTCGATGAAGACGGCTGCACAGTACTGTGTTTTATTGATGGCGGTTATGATATCGTTTAGGACCTTGAGCGTGGCTGAGGTGCACCCGCGACCAGCTCGGAAACCGGATTGCACAGCGGAGAAGGTACGGTGGGATTCGAAATGGTCAGTGATCTGTTTAATAACTTTTGAAAGGCAGGGCAGGATGGATATAGGTCTGTAACAGTTTGGGTCTAGAGTGTCACCCCTTCCAATCTTTAGGAATCTCGGACGATACAAAAGAGAAGTTGAACAGACTAGTAATAGGGGTTGCAACAATGGCGGCAGATAATTTTTAGAAAGAGAGGGTCCAGATTGTCTAGCCTAGCTGATTTGTACGGGTCCAGGTTTTCAGACCATCTGCTATCTGGTTTTGGGTGAAGGAGAATCTGGGGAGGCTTGGGCCAGTTGCTGCAGGGGGTGCAGAGCTGTTGGCCGGGGTTGGGGTAGCCAGGTGGAAAGCATGGCCAGCCGTAGAGAAATGCTTATTGAAATTCTCAATTATCGTGGATTTATAGGTGGTGACAGTGTTTCCTAGCCTCAGTGCAGTGGGCAGCTGGGAGGAGGTGCTCTTATTCTCCATGGACTTTACAGTGTCCCAGAACTTTTTGGAGTTAAGAGCTACAGGATGCAAATGTCTGTTTGAAAAAGCTAGCCTTTGCTTTCCTAACTGACTGTGCGTATTGATTCCTGACTTCCCTGAAAACAGATTGATCTGTTTGGCTGGGCGGCCAGCTCTAGGAAGAGTCTTGGTGGTTCCAAACTTCTTCCATTTAATAATGATGGAGGCCACTGTGTTGTTGCGGACCTTAAATGCTGCAGACATTTCTGGTACCCTTCCCCAGATCTGTGCCTTGACACAATCCTGTCTCAGAGCTCTACAGAAGATTCCTTCAACCTCATGGCTTGGTTTTTGGTCTGACATGCACTGTCAACTGTGGGACCTTATATAGACAGGTGTGTGCCTTTCCAAATCATATCCAATCAATTGAATTTACCACAGGTGGACTCCAATCAAGATGTAGAAACATCTCAAGGATGATCAATGGAAACAGGATGCACCTGAGCTCAATTTCGAGTCTCATAGCAAAGGGTCTGAATACTTATGTAAATTATATATCTGTTTTAAATGTTTTATACATTTGCACATTTTTCTAAAAACCTGTTTTTGCTTTGTCATTATGGGGTATTATGTGTAAATTGATGAGAAAAAAGGGGTCTGAATATGCACACAAACTTTGGACAACTGTTAAATAGGCATATTGCAATCAAGAGAATTTTTGCATGATATTTGTTGTTTAAACCTGGGGTTGAAGATGATTCACTTGTTCTTATTTACCATCTAGAATGATAAGAGATTGAGTAGGTGGACAGAAACACCTGCGGATATAAACTGTAACCAGAATAAAGAATGAACACGTGAGAGAAAAATCTAAAATACTGTTAGAAATTAGCAAAAATGTACAACTAATAATACATTATGTACATTATTTTATTAAAGGAGAATCCATTAAGCTTCTTCTTTACTATACATTCCTCTTGCCATAGGTCTTCTGGAAGAATAGAACACTTGACCTGGTCATTGTCACCAAACCCCCTCTCACCTATGATGTTGGGCCAATAAACCAAAACCTTCTTGTTCCATATTCAGTCAGTTCCTACTATAACCATGTCACCGAGGTAATCCGAATTGTTAACCTCTCATTGTGGCTCCGGATCAACCTTTCAGCGACCTCAACCTACCGATAGCAAAAATATCTCGAAATGTATTCGATTTTTATTTATGAACTAATCTATGCGGTTATAAAATCCCGAATCGGTAGTATACGGCAGTCACCGAAGGGTTCGCTGTCTGATTCACCGAGCTATAATAAGAACTGGGTCTGACTCGTTCTCCTCTCTTCGTGTCACAGGGAACTCTGTACCATGCTGGCGACCAGGTCTGCGGCTAAATTGAAGTCGCCCTATTTTCATCCTAGGTGTGCGGTAGCTACAGTAGTACATGCGCAAAACCCAAGTCGTTAACTGGACTTTAAATTGAGGATCTGGCCATAAAACTATTAACTGCTAATCAAGTGGAAGACCACACACACACATAAATAATACAGTATTATAACTGTAGCATACCGTCGACTACACGTGACTGTGGAGAGCTTTAACTGTATCCACCCGGGAGCCAGAGACCAATCAATGACGTGTTTCCGAAGCGTCGATTTACCGACGTGTTTACAGACGGAAGAAGGAAAAACAACTTTATATCGGAGTTGTCTCGAGATGGCTATGCATTTTCATGGCATAAGGCTAGTAATCATATCATTTCTCCATTGAATACAGACGGTCGACGTAAACAACCCTCGTCGAATATTCAATGCTGGATTACAATAATGAGATGCATCCACCAATCCAAAGAAAGGAAAGGCGGAAGTTAGGCAGCCCGGTGAGTCGCTTTGTGGACAACGACTCCCATCGTTAGGTCCGGAGAGACATATATAAACCTGTCAGTATAGCCATAATCTTTGATAATAAAAGTAAATGAACAAAGAAGTAGACCAGACCCAGCTGCTATTGCATTTGGTGTCTATAAGAGACATCTCGTTAAGTAGACCGGAACTGACCTTTTTTGTTGTTGTTGTAAACGGCGAGTGAACCATCTTAATTTATCCACCATCTTTGGTGTGTTCAGGAGGAAGTGGAACATGTAAACACACAACAATGTCAGCCGTAGACCTAGTGCTCTGCAGCCAGACCTTACTTCTGCACAGTTATCAAGCTATATCAGACCCATATCCATCCATACAGAACACTTGTCGGCTCTGCGGTCAAAATCTGCTCATCAAGGGGACATTACAGGCAACACGAAGAATATTTGACAAGCCTAAAGCCTCAAAGGAAAAAAGGTTATGTGATAGATTCCTTGCCACCGGTTTAGTGCTAACTGAAGCACCAGGGGTGAAATCGGGCAGAATTTGTGCAAAGTGTTATAGACTATTTCTCAGGATAGAGGAATCTGTAAGCGTTTTAAAGAAATGGCAATCGGAGCATCAGACACCGGGGACGAGCAAGAAGAGGAAGCGTGAACGGGAACCGAGTCCATCTGAAACAGACAAGGGAGCCAAGAAGACATCTGAACGGGAACCGAGTCCATCTGGAACAGACAAGGGAGCCAAGAAGACATCTGAACGGGAACCGAGTCCATCTGGAACAGACAAGGGAACCAAGAAGACATCTGAACGGGAACCGAGTCCATCTGAGACAGACCGGGCTGCCAAGAAGACATGTCCTCCCTATAAAAAGGTTCCCCCGAGGAGCAGTCTTGTCGAGGTAGTTATACTGACCAACTAGCCCAACATTGGACTAAAGGAGCCTAACGTTACTCCATAGTCCAAGGACCTTAGACATTATGACTAAAGGGCGAATTGGCTCAGGAAGCCAAAAACATCCAAATACTCCCATCTAATCGCGAATCGATTCTCAATTTCGGTACGATTCTAGAAACATAAATCCGTATACTTTCATATCCAAAATAATTTCACAAATACAAAATACACTCTTAATGTATAGCGTTTGAACAGTTGCAGCCGTCAGTATTTTTCAGTTACAACACATTGTTGCTTTTACTCATAGGTGTTCAGAGACAGCAGACAGCAAAATAGCTCAGGACTCTGTCTTCTGTTTGTTTTCAGTAAATAAGCGCTGTAACATGGAAATATGGCCGTGTGAGATCTCTCTCTATAAAGGTGGAACAATTTAACCTTTCGTGTTTAAAAAATAAAATAAAAATGTATTTCTCGCCGATATGAAATACGGTTATTTTAATGCTACCAAAAAACCGTACCGCAAGCGATGCATGTTAATGTTAAGACCAAGCATAGTAGCTCTTAAAGCAACATGCATCACATTATTTAAATTTGACATTTTAGTCATTTAGCAGACACTCTTATCCAGAGCGACTTACAGTAGTGAATGCATACATTTCATACATTTCTTTTTTTTCCTGTACTGGTCCCCCGTGGGAATCGAACCCACAACCCTGGCGTTGCAAACACCATGCTCTACCAACTGAGCTACAGGGAAGGCATCACCTAGCCAACTACAAAGTGCACCCCCCCCCCCTTCCTCCCAAAACCACATGCATATACTTGTACTGTAGTTTTCCTGCCTACTGTATTTTCATTATAATACTGTATTAGTCTATTAATTTCACATTATTTTGCAGGTTGTCATAACATACCCTAACCAATTGGATCCAAAGCTGAAAAAGAGGGTTGAGAAGGTTTCATCCGAATTTTCCGGAATGGTTGAAAACTTGGCAAAAGGCAAATTGACGACATTTGTCAGGTTAGCCTTGACGAATGAAACCATGTGTCAAGAAATCAGAAAGCAGATGACACAGAAAATAGAAGCAGAGGTCAAGGCATATGCAAGACCCTTAAATTACCTGACTTGTGCTGAACCTTGCATCTTGAGTAGTACCTCGTTGGAGAATATGAAGTGTTTTTCATACAAAGCGTTGGATGATGAGTTGTCCAGGAAGACACCATGGCTTTATACCACCATCAATACTGCAACAGGTGGATCCACCATCCATAACTGTGTAGCCGCCTCTGTGGCCCTGAGAGGTAGAAACCCCAGGCTTTCTGCACTGGCCTATGTCATCAACTCCACACTGACCCAAGGAGGGGTTAAGCCCATTTTCAAAAGACTCTCTAAGATGGGCATAACAACCACACACAGCAATGTCCTAAATAAGCAGAAAGAGATGAAGGCAGCTGGGTACAACATCAACATCAAATGCTGGAGGGAGGACTGTGAGCTGTTTTTCCAACATAGTATCAACGGTGAAGTCTGCCCACGACCACCTCCTACTGCTAAACCGACAGAGGAGACCGGAAGAGAGGAAGAAGAGGAGGAGGACAAGGGTCCAGTGGAGGATGAGTTTGAAATAGAGCTGGACTGGGGTCCACTGGAGGAAGAGGGTGAAGGAGATGAGGAAGAGTGGAGTCCACTGTCAGAAGAGACAGAAAGAGAGGAGGACAGAGGATCTACAGTGGAGGAAGAGAGAGGAGAGGAGAAAGCCCGGGGTTCCCTGCTAGGAGAGACAGAAAGAGAGGAAGAGGGACAAACATTATCAGCACTAGAAGGAAATGACAGACAGGAAGAGGATTCTGATTCAACAGTGGATTCAGAGACTGAATACTTTGGATTAAACCTCACCTGTGAGAGTGATTAGAGAAGTAGCCTAACAAAGAGTCTGTAGATTACAGATCTAGACCTGGGCTACATCTCTGAACAACAAGGGACTAATCATAGAATACATCCCAAATGGCACCCTATTCCCTTTATAGTGCACTACTTTTGACCAGGGCCATTTGGGACAGAATCATACAGTGAAATTACTCATGTTGAGGGGGGTCAGGATGTGAGGTCTACTGTTCCTGGTGTGTTGAGGGGGTCAGGATGTGAGGTCTACTGTTCCTGGTGTATTGAGGGGTCAGGATGTGAGGTCTACTGTTCCTGGTGTATTGAGGGGGTCAGGATGTGAGGTCTACTGTTCCTGGTGTATTGAGGGGGTCAGGATGTGAGGTCTACTGTTCCTGGTGTGTTGAGGGGGTCAGGATGTGAGGTCTACTGTTCCTGGTGTGTTGAGGGGTCAGGATGTGAGGTCTACTGTTCCTGGTGTATTGAGGGGTCAGGATGTGAGGTCTACTGTTCCTGGTGTGTTGAGGGGGTCAGGATGTGAGGTCTACTGTTCCTGGTGTATTGAGGGGTCAGGATGTGAGGTCTACTGTTCCTGGTGTGTTGAGGGGGTCAGGATGTGAGGTCTACTGTTCCTGGTGTATTGAGGGGTCAGGATGTGAGGTCTACTGTTCCTGGTGTGTTGAGGGGTCAGGATGTGAGGTCTACTGTTCCTGGTGTATTGAGGGGTCAGGATGTGAGGTCTACTGTTCCTGGTGTATTGAGGGGTCAGGATGTGAGGTCTACTGTTCCTGGTGTGTTGAGGGGGTCAGGATGTGAGGTCTACTGTTCCTGGTGTGTTGAGGGGTCAGGATGTGAGGTCTACTGTTCCTGGTGTGTTGAGGGGGTCAGGATGTGAGGTCTACTGTTCCTGGTGTGTTGAGGGGGTCAGGATGTGAGGTCTACTGTTCCTGGTGTATTGAGGGGTCAGGATGTGAGGTCTACTGTTCCTGGTGTGTTGAGGGGGTCAGGATGTGAGGTCTACTGTTCCTGGTGTGTTGAGGGGTCAGGATGTGAGGTCTACTGTTCCTGGTGTGTTGAGGGGGTCAGGATGTGAGGTCTACTGTTCCTGGTGTGTTGAGGGGGTCAGGATGTGAGGTCTACTGTTCCTGGTGTGTTGAGGGGGTCAGGATGTGAGGTCTACTGTTCCTGGTGTGTTGAGGGGGTCAGGATGTGAGGTCTACTGTTCCTGGTGTATTGAGGGGGTCAGGATGTGAGGTCTACTGTTCCTGGTGTATTGAGGGGTCAGGATGTGAGGTCTACTGTTCCTGGTGTGTTGAGGGGTCAGGATGTGAGGTCTACTGTTCCTGGTGTGTTGAGGGGTCAGGATGTGAGCTCTACTGTTCCTGGTGTGTTGAGGGGGTCAGGATGTGAGGTCTACTGTTCCTGGTGTGTTGAGGGGGTCAGGATGTGAGGTCTACTGTTCCTGGTGTGTATTGAGGGGTCAGGATGTGAGGTCTACTGTTCCTGGTGTATTGAGGGGTCAGGATGTGAGGTCTACTGTTCCTGGTGTATTGAGGGGGTCAGGATGTGAGGTCTACTGTTCCTGGTGTGTTGAGGGGGTCAGGATGTGAGGTCTACTGTTCCTGGTGTATTGAGGGGTCAGGATGTGAGGTCTACTGTTCCTGGTGTGTTGAGGGGGTCAGGATGTGAGGTCTACTGTTCCTGGTGTATTGAGGGGTCAGGATGTGAGGTCTACTGTTCCTGGTGTATTGAGGGGTCAGGATGTGAGGTCTACTGTTCCTGGTGTATTGAGGGGTCAGGATGTGAGGTCTACTGTTCCTGGTGTGTTGAGGGGGTCAGGATGTGAGTACAGTGTGTGTTGAGGGGGTCAGGATGTGAGTACAGTATATTGAGGGGTCAGGATGTGAGTACAGTGTGTTGAGGGGGTCAGGATGTGAGTACAGTATATTGAGGGGTCAGGATGTGAGTACAGTGTGTATTGAGGGGTCAGGATGTGAGTACAGTGTGTATTGAGGGGTCAGGATGTGAGTACAGTGTGTATTGAGGGGTCAGGATGTGAGTACAGTGTGTTGAGGGGGTCAGGATGTGAGTACAGTATATTGAGGGGTCAGGATGTGAGTACAGTGTGTTGAGGGGGTCAGGATGTGAGTACAGTGTGTATTGAGGGGTCAGGATGTGAGTACAGTGTGTATTGAGGGGTCAGGATGTGAGTACAGTGTATTGAGGGGTCAGGATGTGAGTACAGTGTGTATTGAGGGGTCAGGATGTGAGTACAGTGTGTTTACAACGGTATTAAACAGACCAGCTCCATTTAGATGTTCAATTCAAACTTTATTTTTTGTTATTTGGTACTTCTCCAAATGGCACCCTATTCCCTATATAGGGTTCTGGTCAGAAGGAATGCACTGAATGAATAGGGTGTCATTTGTGACGAAACCCTTGAATAGAAAAATGAATAAAAAATAAACCTATATCCAGTATTCCATAGAGGGGTCTGTTCATGTCTGGGTTATTGTTCAGGAAACAGAGGTCTTACCTGAACCTGTCCAATAAGAACACAGGTTTTTGTTTTGCTACATCGTGTTCTACTGAATAGGACCCTGTTACCACGACACTATCAATGATGTCACGGTCACATGTTTGGCCTGTAGCCCTCAGGGACAGGTCTGTGTTCTTGTGGCTGGGACAGATGGCGTCTCCAGGTTAGGGTATGGTAAGGTGCCTGGGAACCACAAACATCCACTTTGTTATGTCCATGTTGTTATAATTATATTTAATTTGGGATTTGTTCTCAATTAATTATCTGGGTAAATAAAGGTTAGACGAACACAAGATTTGACCTGTCTTTATCATGATGGACACCAGGCAGCCACCCATACAGCCTTGTAAATGATGATGGCAGACATTTTGTTTTCCAAAACTCACCAAATGTCTGCATCTCCCACAGCACGATGCCAAATGCCCACACGTCCCCCTTGAAGCTGTAATAGTTGGTTTTCTGACCGGCCAGGTCACAGTGCACCCACCACCTGTAAGTACAGGTCAGAGATCAGGACTAATAAATGTTCTGTAGCTGTGTGTATGGGTTACTGTCTGTAAGAAATGATCGTAGGTCACAGTGCACCACCTGGAACACAGACCCCAGATCATTTACTGTCTGTCTAATGTCAGGTCCCAGACCAGTAATGCAGGTGGCAGTTGGTGTCATAAGGAATGAGTGGGAGGAGGAGGAAACTGGCTTCCATTTTGGATCGGAGGTGTTCCATGGCCAGTGTGATGTGATAAGAGGTGATGGTGAGCAGGCTCTGTAGCTCAGGGTCAGGGGTCATCTCGTCTCTGTGGGTCTGAAGGAAGCGCCAACACACAGGACTCTGGGAGAACTACACACAGGACTCTGGGAGATCGACACACAGGACTCTGGGAGAACGACACACAGGGCTCTGGGAGATCGACACACAGGACTCTGGGAGAACGACACACAGGACTCTGGGAGAACGACACACAGGACTCTGGGAGATCGACACACAGGACTCTGGGAGATCAACACACAGGACTCTGGGAGATCAACACACAGGACTCTGGGAGATCACCACATAACACAGAATTCATGTTGTTGTAGTAAATATGTTATAGATGTGCCACTCGTTTCTATTCCTTATGGAGACTAATATAAATAATGCCGACTCCCAAAGTGGTAGATTATCACACAGTATTTTTTTCTTATTTTGGTCATGGGAGGATGGTCAGTTTCTCATTTGGGTCTCAGGCTGAAAAAGTTTAAGAACCCCAAATGTAGGGAATAGGCTGCCATTTGAGATACAAACTGTGTGACCTTACCCCCACTAAAGCAGTGTCTCGTTGCCCCCTCAGTCTCAATGGACATTTCATCTCTGGTCATTATGGGTATAAGATTATCAAGGAGTGGACTGGTGGTAGCCTAGCCTAGCGTTCCCTCTTTGATGAGCTGGTGGTAGCCTAGCCTAGTGTTCCCTCTGATCTGGTGGTAGCGTAGCCTAGCGTTCCCTCTGTGGTGTTCCCTCTTTGATGAGCTGGTGGTAGCGTAGCCTAGCGTTCCCTCTTTGGTGGTCTGGTGGTAGCCTAGCCTAGTGTTCCCTCTTTGGTGATCTGGTGGTAGCCTAGCCTAGCGTTCCCTCTTTGGTGATCTGGTGGTAGCGTAGCCTAGCGTTCCCTCTTTGGTGATCTGGTGGTAGCGTAGCCTAGCGTTCCCTCTTTGGTGATCTGGTGGTAGCCTAGCCTAGCGTTCCCTCTTTGGTGATCTGGTGGTAGCGTAGCCTAGCGTTCCCTCTTTGGTGATCTGGTGGTAGCGTAGCCTAGCGTTCCCTCTTTGGTGGTCTGGTGGTAGCCTAGCCTAGTGTTCCCTCTTTGGTGATCTGGTGGTAGCCTAGCCTAGTGTTCCCTCTTTGGTGATCTGGTGGTAGCGTAGCCTAGCGTTCCCTCTTTGGTGGTCTGGTGGTAGCCTAGCCTAGCGTTCCCTCTTTGGTGATCTGGTGGTAGCGTAGCCTAGCGTTCCCTCTTTGGTGGTCTGGTGGTAGCGTAGCCTAGCGTTCCCTCTTTGGTGATCTGGTGGTAGCGTAGCCTAGCGTTCCCTCTTTGGTGATCTGGTGGTAGCGTAGCCTAGCGTTCCCTCTTTGGTGATCTGGTGGTAGCGTAGCCTAGCGTTCCCTCTTTGGTGGTCTGGTGGTAGCGTAGCCTAGCGTTCCCTCTTTGGTGGTCTGGTGGTAGCGTAGCCTAGCTTTCCCTCTTTGGTGATCTGGTGGTAGCGTAGCCTAGCGTTCCCTCTTTGGTGATCTGGTGGTAGCGTAGCCTAGCGTTCCCTCTTTGGTGATCTGGTGGTAGCGTAGCCTAGCGTTCCCTCTTTGGTGGTCTGGTGGTAGCGTAGCCTAGCGTTCCCTCTTTGGTGGTCTGGTGGTAGCGTAGCCTAGCGTTCCCTCTTTGGTGATCTGGTGGTAGCGTAGCCTAGCGTTCCCTCTTTGGTGGTCTGGTGGTAGCGTAGCCTAGCGTTCCCTCTTTGGTGATCTGGTGGTAGCGTAGCCTAGCGTTCCCTCTTTGGTGATCTGGTGGTAGCGTAGCCTAGCGTTCCCTCTTTGGTGATCTGGTGGTAGCGTAGCCTAGCTTTCCCTCTTTGGTGATCTGGTGGTAGCGTAGCCTAGCGTTCCCTCTTTGGTGATCTGGTGGTAGCTCCTCAGGGCCCTCTCTCTCCCCAGCTTCTCTCTCCCCAGGCTCTCTGCTCCTGAGGGCCCTCTCTTTCCCCAGCCTCTCCTCAGGGCCCTACCCACCCGTTTAACCCTACCCACCCCACCCGTCTAACCCTACCTACCTGTCTAACCCTACCCACCTACCTACCCACCTGTCCTCTTAAAAGAGCACCTGGTGAGGCTACATCCGTTCCATAACACTCCACATTAAACTGTAAACTGGCACTGCCCAACAATAGACAGACGTCGTCTCGGCCTAACTCACCGAATCGCTGTAAACAAGAGACCCGAAAGCCTGCTATTGTGTTTCTCTGCCAGTATCTGAGAGAAAGTCAGAACCCTTGAAGAGAAGACACTCGTTGAGAGAAAAACAGACATACATTAAACACATCATGCGGTGTTATTGGAGTCAGTAGGAGGGGTATGGTTTGTGTGTGAACCACACTTCCTGGAGGGGGAAATGCACAGGTGCATCCCGTGGTTCTGAAAACCCCTGACACTGAGCCGTCTGACAGAGACATTTACAGCGTCTATATGATGAACACTTAGGTCTACTAAATGTTGAGGAACTTTCTGTATCGTGACAGCCTTCTGGTAGGCCGTCATTGTAAATAAGAATTTGTTCTTAACTGACTTGCCTAGTTAAATAAAATATAGTATTACTTTTTGGTCAGTCGGGCCAATTATGGGCAGTGAAGGATATTATGAAGATGACAGCTAATAGACATCTTCAGTTGGAAAGAGATGCTTCACAGTGAAGTCTGGACTCCTATCATTCACATAGTTTAATATGGTGGGTGTGGATTTGAAAGTTCTTGTTTCCCAAATGGCACCCTATTCCCTATAGAGTGCACTAATTTTGACCAGGGCCTATAGGGAATAGGGTGCCATTTGGGACGTAAACTGCTGTCAGGTATACCGTAAAATTTCACGCTGGGCGTCTTTGTTTCGGGGAAGGATGTTCCGTTAGAGCTAGCTGGTCCGGTCCGTCAGAACTAGCAGCTCCTAGCTGGTCCGGTCCGCAGAAAGAAAACCGGGCTTCAGTGGAGGGCTGTGGTTTCCTCTCGCATTCAGAAAGTATTCAGACCCCTTGACTTTTTACACATTGTTACATTACAGCCTTATTCTAAAATTGATTTAATCTTATTTTTTTGATTTACTCAATCTACACACAACACCCCACAATGACAAAGCGAAAACAGGTTTTCCAGAAATGTTAGCAAATGTATAAAAAATAAAATACCTTATTTACATAGGTATTCAGACCCTTTGCTTTGAGCTCAGGTACATCCTGTTTCCATTGATCATCCTTGATGTTTCAACAACTTGGAGTCCACCTGTGGTAAATTTAATTGATAGGACATGATCTGGAAAGGCACACATCTGTCTATATAGGTGTGTGCAGTTGACAGTGCATGTCAGAGCAAAAACCAAGCCATGAGGTCAAAGGAATTGTCCGTAGAGCTCCGAGACAGGATTATGTCGAGGCACAGATCTGGGGAAGGGTACCAAAACATTTCTGCAGCATTGAAGATCCCCAAGAACACAGTGGCCTCCATCATTCTTAAATGGAAGAAGTTTGGAACCACCAAGACTCTTCCTAGAGCTGGTCACCCGGCCAAACTGAGCAATCGGGGGAGAAGGGCTAAGGGGAGTGACCAAGAACCCGATGGTCACTCTGACAGAGCTCCAGAGTTCCTCTGTGGAGATGGGAGAACCTTCCAGAAGGACAACCATCTCTGCAGCACTCCACCAATCAGGCCTTTATGGTCGAGCGGCCAGCCTCAAGTCACTCCTCAGTAAAAAGCACGACAGCCCGTTTGAAGTTTGCCAAAAGGCACCTAAAGACTCCTAGACCATGAGAAACAATATTCTCTGGTCTGATGAAACCAAGATTGAACTATTTGGCCTGAATGCAAAGCATCACACATCTGGAGGAAATATGGCACCATCCCTACGGTGAAGCATGGTGGTGGCAACATCATGCTGTGAGGATGTTTTTCAGTGGCAGGGACTGGGAGACTAGTCAGGATCGAGGGAAAGATGAACGGAGCAAAGTACAGAGAGATCCTTGATGAAAAGCCGCTCCAGACCGCTCAGGACCTCAGACTGGGGGCGAAGGTTCACCTTCCAACAGGACAACGACCCAAAGCACACAGCCAAAACAACGCAGGAGTGGCTTCGGGACAATTCTCTGAATATTCTTGAGTGGCCCAGACAGAACCTGGACTTGAACCCGATCAAATCTGAAAATAGCTGTGCATCCAAGCTGACAGAGCTTGAGAGGATCCGCAGAGATGAAATGGGAGAAACTCCCCAAATACAGGTGTGCCAAGCTTGTAGCGTCATACCCAAGAAGACATCGAGGCTGTAATCGCTGCCAAAGGTGCTTCAACAAAGTACTGAGTAAAGGGTCTGAATACTTATGTAAATGTGATAGTTTTGTTATTTTGATAAATTAGCAAACATTTCTAAAAAAAAATGTTTTTTTTTTGCTTTGTCATTATGGGGTATTGTGTGTAGAAGGATGAGGGGGAAAAAAAGATATATTTTAGAATAAGGCTGTAACGTAACCATGTGGGAAAAAAAGTCAAGAGGTCTGAATACTTTCCCGAAGGCACTGTCGACTAACTCAACTCACAGAAAGAGACCCGGGCTTCAGTAGAGGGCTGTGGTTTCCTCTCACATACACCAACTCAACTCACAGGCTGTGCCTGCTGCAAGCATGATTGGAGCCCTCCCACACTCTTCACACACACAAACCAACCCATTAACTGAATTCCTTAATTGCATCTGATTTATTGAATGTGTTGCTTAGTTACAGATCAACAGTATCATCACTCCATATACAACTACATTATTATTATTTTATTTTTTTACAGTTCATATTCAAATACATCCATTTTAAATGGATTATTTACAAAACACTTGATGTACATTTTCAAAGTCAGTGCAATGTTATTTTTACAAAACAAACAAAAAAGTAATTTCATTAAATACATATTTTTCCCCCGATCCATCAAAAATAAAGGAAGACGTGGAAAAACAACTTCAGTAGTAGACTACCTGTCAACGGGTCATACCATACTGCCACAGAGCGAGGGGTGTTCACTGTTCAGTTAATACATTAACCCTGGTTCTGTACGGGATTGAAATGCTCATATGAGTGTTTTAAAAGAAGACATCAGCCTGGAATCAGAACATTTAACTGACTGAATCTGAAGTGAACAAACCGTGGAATGAGGCAGGGTTACAGGCTGGTCGTCTCTGTGCTTGCTGGTACAAGAGGACTGAAGATGGTGGTACAAGCCTGGTATAGATCGGTTTTGTCCCAAACAGCACCCTATTCTGTACACAGTGCACTACTTTTGACCAGAGCCCTACGGGCCCTAGTCAAAAGCAGTGCACGATTATAAGGAATTACATTAGGGAATATGGTGCCATTTCAGACACAGACCTCATTTTCCCGTCTCGCTTAAAACAGGGCGCATGTAGCCCAGCAGCAACAGGTACGTTCAGAGTCACTACAAACCAAGTCCAAAATAGGGCACTACATAGGGTATAAGGTGCCATTTGTAGAAAGCAGTTCAGATATCCACACTAACTTGGTAATGAAGCAGGCATTCTAAGTGCTATGCTTGTATAAACATTGGAACATGGGCCTGTTCTGATCGCCACAAAACAGTTCCCTTTGAGTGAAGTGATGTATTTTAAAATGTTGGGGACAACATTCTCTCCCTCTCTCTCTACAATATTCAATAGTTAGACATCGTTTTACAGTGGGGGGTGGGGAGAAATATATATATATTTTTTAAATACAAAAGAACGTTCAGTAATGCAATTTTTACATTAGTCTCACAAAGAAAAATAAACACTTCATCCAGCGAATCAATGACGATCAGCCTATCCCCCTCCTCACAAATAGGGCAGCAGCCTATCCCCCTCCTCACAAATAGGGCAGCAGCCTATCCCCCTCCTCACAAATAGGGCAGCAGCCTATCCCCCTCCTCACAAATAGGGCAGCAGCCTATCCCCCTCCTCACAAATAGGGCAGCAGCCTATCCCCCTCCTCACAAATAGGGCAGCAACAACAGTTGGATTTAAAATCACCTAACATTCTCTTGAATGATGCTGGGAGAAAACTTCACTATAAGAGAGACCCTTTCACAGCTAAAATCATAAATAAATGAAAACCATCAAAACATTCAGTTGTTCTCCAGGTGAGAAAACAGACATCTGTTCACAGTGGTGATCTGAAAAGAAGGTCGCTCGACACAACATCTGCTACCGTGGGTTATGACATGTTATGTCATTCGTATGACAGTGCTAGGAAGACCATATTTTTTAAATTTAACTAGGCAAGTCAGTTAAAGAACAAATTCATATTTACAATGACAGCCTAGGAACAGTGGGTTAACTGCCTTGTTCAGGGGCAGAACGACAGATTTGTACCTTGTCAGCTCAGGGATTCGATCTTGCAACCTTTCGGTTACTAGTCCAACGCTCTAACCACTTGGCTACCCTGCCACCCATATGACAACACACCTTTCGAGTAGTGTTTTACGACAGATTATTTTATCTAGCAGCTGATGGTAATGGTAAAAACATATGATTGTTTAGGGAACAGAGTGATGAGGACACTAGCTCACCAATCGCATGGAAAATGTGACGCAAGGCATCAGAAATGACACCCTATTCCTCGAATACAGAGTTTCGGGAAAAGTATTCACACCTCTTGACTTCGTCCATATTTTGTGTTTCAGCCTGATTTTAAAATGGAATAAAATATATATTGTTTATCACTTGCCTACACACAATATCAAAAGAAAAATAATGCTTTTAGAAATGTTTACAAATTAATTAAAAATGAAAAGCTGAAATGTCTTGAGTCAATAAGTATTCATATATATAAATAGTGTTTAACATGATTTTTGAATGACTACCTCATCTCTGTAGCCCACACATACAGTACAATTATCTGTATGGTCCCTCAGTCGAGCGGTGAATTTCAAAAACATATTCAACCACAAAGACCAGGGAGGTTTTCCAATGCCTCGTAAAGAAGGATTGATTGGTAGATGGGTAAAAATAATAAGCAATCGCTGAATATCCCTTTGAGCATGGTGAAGTTATTGATTACACTTTGGATGGTGTATCAACACACGCTGTCACAACAAAGATACAGGCGTCCTTCCTAACTCAGTTGTCGGAGAGGAAGGAAACTGCTCAGGGATTTCACCATGAGGCCAATGGTGACTTTAAAACAGTTACAGAGTTTAATGGCTGTGATAGGAGAAAACTGAGGATGGATCAACAACATTGTAGTTACTTCACAACACTAACCTAAATGACAGAGTGGAAAGAAGGAAGCCTATACAGAATACAAATATTTAAAACATGCATCCTGTTTGCAACAAGGTACTTAAGTAATACTGCAGAAAATGTGGCAAAGAAAGGAACTTATGTCCTGAATACAAAGCCTTATGTTTGGGGCAAATCCAACACAACACTGAGTACCACTCTTTATATTTTCAAGCATGGTGGTGGCTGCATCATGTTATGGGTATGCTTGTCATCGGCAAGGACCAAGGAGTTTTTTAGGATAAAAAGAAATGGAACAGAGCTAAGCACAGGCTAAATCCTAGAGGAAAACCTGGTTCAGTCTGCTTTCCACCAGACACTGGGAGATGAATTCACCTTTCAGCAGGACAATAACCTAAAACACAAATACACTGGAGTTGCTTACCAAGATGACATTGAATGTTCCTGACTGGACTAAGTCGTTTTGTCTTGAAAATCTATGGCAAGACTTGAAAATGGCTGTCTAGCGATGCTCAACAACCATCTTGACAGAGCTTGAAGAATTTTTTAAAGAATAATGTACAAATATTGTACAATCCAGGTGTGCAAAGCTCTTAGAGCAGGTGTGTCAAACTCATTCCACGGAGGGTCTAGTGTCTACGTGTTGTCAGTTTTTCCTTTCAATTAAGACCTAGACAACCAGGTGAGGAGAGTTCCTTACTGAGACCTAGACAACCAGGTGAGGGGAGTTCCTTACTGAGACCTAGACGACCAGGTGAGGAGAGTTCCTTACTGAGACCTAGACAACCAGGTGAGGAGAGTTCCTTACTGAGACCTAGACAACCAGGTGAGGAGAGTTCCTTACTGAGACCTAGACAACCAGGTGAGGGGAGTTCCTTACTGAGACCTAGACGACCAGGTGAGGAGAGTTCCTTACTGAGACCTAGACAACCAGGTGAGGGGAGTTCCTTACTGAGACCTAGACAACCAGGTGAGGAGAGTTCCTTACTGAGACCTAGACAACCAGGTGAGGGGAGTTCCTTACTGAGACCTAGACAACCAGGTGAGGAGAGTTCCTTACTGAGACCTAGACAACCAGGTGAGGGGAGTTCCTTACTGAGACCTAGACGACCAGGTGAGGAGAGTTCCTTACTGAGACCTAGACGACCAGGTGAGGAGAGTTCCTTACAATCAAGTACAAGGGAGGAGCAAAAACCTGCAAGACACTGGGCCCTCCGTGGAATGAGTTTGACACAAGACTTACCCAGAAAGACTCAACTGTAACCGCTGCCAAAGGTGACTATAATACGTATTGACTCAGGGGTGTGAATACTTATATAAATTACATATTTCATTTTCAATAAAGTTGCAAACATTTCAGATTTTTTCCCCCTCACTTTGTCATTATGGGGTATTGTGTGTAGATGGGTGAGGGGGGGAAAAAAGGCTGTAACACTACAAAATGTGGAATAAGTCAAGGGGTATGAACACTTTGTGAAGGTACTCTTCAGTAGTGCACTATTTCTGACCAGGGCCCTGGTCAAAAGTAGTGCACAAGGGAGTCATGTGGCCCTATTGATTTACAGTCTCAGAGTGGCCCCCTACAACGTTCTGTAGACAGACAGAGACGTTCTGTAGACAGACAGAGACGAGACGTTCTGTAGACAGACAGAGACGGGACGTTCTGTAGACAGACAGAGACGGGACGTTCTGTAGACAGACAGAGACGGGACGTTCTGTAGACAGACAGAGACGGGACGTTCTGTAGACAGACAGAGACGGGACGTTCTGTAGACAGACAGAGACGGGACGTTCTGTAGACAGACAGAGACGGGACGTTCTGTAGACAGACAGAGACGGGACGTTCTGTAGACAGAGACGAGACGTTCTGTAGACAGAGACGAGACGTTCTGTAGACAGAGACGAGACGTTCTGTAGACAGACGAGACGTTCTGTAGACAGAGACGAGACGTTCTGTAGACAGAGACGAGACGTTCTGTAGACAGAGACGAGACGTTCTGTAAACAGAGACGAGACGAGACGTTCTGTAAACAGAGACGAGACGTTCTGTAGACAGAGACGAGACGAGACGTTCTGTAGACAGACAGAGACGAGACGTTCTGTAAACAGACAGAGACGTTCTGTAGACAGAGATGAGAACAACCCTTAAATTAACCAAATGTACATACAAAAATAATTGCAATGATAAAAATAACTCTTTGGAGAAAGAGAAAACAATACAAATATGTATTTATATATTATCTTTGAAACATCCTTTATGGCACCTGTCCACAACATAACCAAGATTTAAACTCAAGCTTGTGAGTTAAAATGACAACAATGAACGCCCCTAAAGTCATTCGATGTTGATCAGCAATTGCACATTTTTGTTTTAGGCAGTTGCCTGGCAAGGGCCAAATTAAAGGTCAAACCCCTCAATTTTGTGGGATAATCAAAAGGAGGAAGTGGGTGAGGTTTTAATACTGTCACAAATATTTGACCGTTCCAATTGGCCAATGAAATGCAGTGAGGTAGCATTATGAGTTTTTTTTTTTTTAAATGACAGTATCATTACTGAAGAAGGAAAATAAGAACATTTGGAGAACCCCTTTTATCGATAAAATAACACAGTATAATCTCTACATTACCGTTTCTGTATAGCGAGTTATAGAGACAGACATTATGTAGGTATTTGGACATGTTTTGATGGCTGCAGGGGACAAATATGCACAACAAGGAAGCAATATCAGCTCATGTGCTGACAATCTCTCTCTCACACACACACACACACACACACACACACACACACACACACACACACACACACACACACACACACACACACACACACACACCGAGGGTGGGTTTCCTCAGGCTCAATGTGCAACAGCTTAGTGCTTTAAAAAAGAAATGGGGCATCAATGTTGTTCTCTTGACAAAACAACAGGGGGGGTATCATGACAACCGGTCCGGCATTCAAGTGGTTCAGTTTGTGATGACTCGACCAAAAGACACCATTTTGTGCTTCCTGGCGCCCAGTTGAGACTGGCTGAAGAAGCCCTGTGTCCTTTCCGTACGGGGCTGGCTGAGTCCGACAGTCCAGAGTTCCAGGCATAGTGTTGACGGTTGAGCGGAAGGTAGGTGGAAGACTGTGGGATCCTGATCACTGAAGGACACAGTACTTCTTGTAGTCAGACTCAAAGTCCTCGTCCATGCTAGTGGTGTCGGCCATCTTCTTGCCGTCAGTCTTCGGCAGGAACTGAGAGAAGTCCACTCCCTGCTGCTCATAGAACAGGATGTAGGCGGAGTCCGTGTCCATCTCCTCTGAGTGCACTTCCTAGGGAGGATACGCAAAACAAGTACGCACTTTAAAATGTCTTGTTTTGTCTTTAAAATTATTAGTCGAGGGGGGTGTGTGTGTGTGGTGTGTGTGTGTGTGTGTGTGTGTGTGTGTGTGTGTGTGTTCTTACCTTACAGCTGCTGTCGTTGTAACAGTACCATTTGTTGTTGGGGTTTTTGGCATAGGTCACATAATGTCCTCCTCCCATGATACCTGAATGGCACTGTGGAGAGAGAGAGAGAACCTCCTATTACCTCCCATGATACCTGAATGGTACTGTGGAGAGAGAGAGAGAACCTCCTATTACCTCCCATGATACCTGAATGGTACTGTGGAGAGAGAGAGAACCTCCTATTACCTCCCATGATACCTGAATGGTACTGTGGAGAGAGAGAGAACCTCCTATTACCTCCCATGATACCTGAATGGCACTGTGGAGAGACAGAGAGAACCTCCTATTACCTCCCATGATACCTGAATGGTACTGTGGAGAGAGAGAGAACCTCCTATTACCTCCCATGATACCTGAATGGTACTGTGGAGAGAAGAGAACCACCTATTACCTCCCATGATACCTGAATGGTACTGTGGAGAGAGAGAGAACCTCCTATTACCTCCCATGATACCTGAATGGTACTGTGGAGAGAAGAGAACCTCCTATTACCTCCCATGATACCTGAATGGTACTGTGGAGAGAGAGAGAACCTCCTATTACCTCCCATGATACCTGAATGGTACTGTGGAGAGACAGAGAGAACCTCCTATTACCTCCCATGATACCTGAATGGTACTGTGGAGAGAGAGAAACCTCCTATTACCTCCCATGATACCTGAATGGTACTGTGGAGAGAGAGAGAACCTCCTATTACCTCCCATGATACCTGAATGGTACTGTGGAGAGAGAGAGAACCACCTATTACCTCCCATGATACCTGAATGGCACTGTGGAGAGACAGAGAGAACCTCCTATTACCTCCCATGATACCTGAATGGTACTGTGGAGAGAGAGAGAACCTCCTATTACCTCCCATGATACCTGAATGGTACTGTGGAGAGAGAGAGAACCTCCTATTACCTCCCATGATACCTGAATGGCACTGTGGAGAGAGAACCACCTATTACCTCCCATGATACCTGAATGGTACTGTGGAGAGAGAACCACCTATTACCTCCCATGATACCTGAATGGTACTGTGGAGAGACAGAGAACCTCCTATTACCTCCCATGATACCTGAATGGTACTGTGGAGAGAGAGAGAACCTCCTATTACCTCCCATGATACCTGAATGGTACTGTGGAGAGAGAACCACCTATTACCTCCCATGATACCTGAATGGCACTGTGGAGAGAGAACCTCCTATTACCTCCCATGATACCTGAATGGTACTGTGGAGAGAGAGATAACCTCCTATTACCTCCCATGATACCTGAATGGTACTGTGGAGAGAGAACCTCCTATTACCTCCCATGATGCCTGAATGGTACTGTGGAGAGAGAACCTCCTATTACCTCCCATGATACCTGAATGGTACTGTGGAGAGAGAACCTCCTATTACCTCCCATGATACCTGAATGGTACTGTGGAGAGAGAGAGAACCTCCTATTACCTCCCATGATACCTGAATGGTACTGTGGAGAGACAGAGAACCTCCTATTACCTCCCATGATACCTGAATGGTACTGTGGAGAGAGAGAGAACCTCCTATTACCTCCCATGATACCTGAATGGCACTGTGGAGAGAGAACCCCTATTACCTCCCATGATGCCTGAATGGACTGTGGAGAGAGAGAGAACCTCCTATTACCTCCCATGATACCTGAATGGTACTGTGGAGAGAGAGAGAACCTCCTATTACCTCCCATGATACCTGAATGGTACTGTGGAGAGACAGAGAACCTCCTATTACCTCCCATGATACCTGAATGGTACTGTGGAGAGACAGAGAACCTCCTATTACCTCCCATGATGCCTGAATGGTACTGTGGAGAGATAACCTCCTATTACCTCCCATGATACCTGAATGGTACTGTGGAGAGACAGAGAACCTCCTATTACCTCCCATGATACCTGAATGGTACTGTGGAGAGACAGAGAACCTCCTATTACCTCCCATGATGCCTGAATGGTACTGTGGAGAGAGAACCTCCTATTACCTCCCATGATACCTGAATGGTACTGTGGAGAGACAGAGAGAACCTCCTATTACCTCCCATGATACCTGAATGGCACTGTGGAGAGAGAACCTCCTATTACCTCCCATGATGCCTGAATGGTACTGTGGAGAGAGAGAGAACCTCCTATTACCTCCCATGATACCTGAATGGTACTGTGGAGAGAGAACCTCCTATTACCTCCCATGATACCTGAATGGTACTGTGGAGAGAGAGAGAACCTCCTATTACCTCCCATGATACCTGAATGGTACTGTGGAGAGACAGAGAGAACCTCCTATTACCTCCCATGATACCTGAATGGCACTGTGGAGAGAGAGAGAACCTCCTATTACCTCCCATGATACCTGAATGGTACTGTGGAGAGAGAGAGAACCTCCTATTACCTCCCATGATACCTGAATGGTACTGTGGAGAGAGAGATAACCTCCTATTACCTCCCATGATACCTGAATGGTACTGTGGAGAGAGAACCTCCTATTACCTCCCATGATACCTGAATGGTACTGTGGAGAGAGAACCTCCTATTACCTCCCATGATACCTGAATGGTACTGTGGAGAGAGAGAGAACCTCCTATTACCTCCCATGATGCCTGAATGGTACTGTGGAGAGAGAGAGAACCTCCTATTACCTCCCATGATGCCTGAATGGTACTGTGGAGAGAGAGATAACCTCCTATTACCTCCCATGATACCTGAATGGCACTGTGGAGAGAGAGAGAACCACCTATTACCTCCCATGATACCTGAATGGTACTGTGGAGAGACAGAGAGAACCTCCTATTACCTCCCATGATACCTGAATGGTACTGTGGAGAGACAGAGAGAACCTCCTATTACCTCCCATGATACCTGAATGGTACTGTGGAGAGACAGAGAGAACCTCCTATTACCTCCCATGATACCTGAATGGTACTGTGGAGAGAGAGAGAACCTCCTATTACCTCCCATGATACCTGAATGGTACTGTGGAGAGAGAGAGAACCTCCTATTACCTCCCATGATACCTGAATGGTACTGTGGAGAGAGAGAGAACCTCCTATTACCTCCCATGATACCTGAATGGTACTGTGGAGAGAGAACCTCCTATTACCTCCCATGATACCTGAATGGTACTGTGGAGAGAGAACCTCCTATTACCTCCCATGATTCCTGAATGGTACTGTGGAGAGAGAGAGAACCTCCTATTACCTCCCATGATACCTGAATGGTACTGTGGAGAGAGAACCTCCTATTACCTCCCATGATGCCTGAATGGTACTGTGGAGAGAGAACCTCCTATTACCTCCCATGATACCTGAATGGTACTGTGGAGAGAGAACCTCCTATTACCTCCCATGATACCTGAATGGTACTGTGGAGAGAGAACCTCCTATTACCTCCCATGATACCTGAATGGTACTGTGGAGAGAGAGAGAACCAGCTATTACCTCCCATGATACCTGAATGGTACTGTGGAGAGACAGAGAACCTCCTATTACCTCCCATGATACCTGAATGGTACTGTGGAGAGAGAACCTCCTATTACCTCCCATGATACCTGAATGGTACTGTGGAGAGAGAACCTCCTATTACCTCCCATGATACCTGAATGGTACTGTGGAGAGAGAGAGCCTCCTATTACCTCCCATGATACCTGAATGGTACTGTGGGAGGCCCCCCCCGACCGAGGCGGGAGAGAGACCTCCTATTACCTCCCATGATACCTGAATGGTACTGTGGAGAGAGACCCCTACCCCCGAACCTGGGCGGGGGGGCCCTATTACCTCCCATGATACCTGAATGGTACTGTGGAGAGAGAACCTCCTATTACCTCCCATGATACCTGAATGGCGGGGGGCCCCTCCCCCATGATACCTGAATGGTACTGTGGAGAGAGAACCAGCTATTACCTCCCATGATACCTGAATGGTACTGTGGAGAGAGAGAGAACCTCCTATTACCTCCCATGATACCTGAATGGCACTGTGGAGAGAGAACCTCCTATTACCTCCCATGATACCTGAATGGCACTGTGGAGAGAGAGAGAACCTTCTTCTACTAACACAACATGGGCCCCGGTCAAAAGTAGTGCACTATATTGGTCTTGGTCAAAAGTAGTGCACTATATAGGGAATAGGGTGCCATTTGGTTCAGAGACTTTCTAATCCCGAAGTATTTAACTATATCTAAGTAACTATAACCCTCGCAAGGCTGCCGGCCCAGATGGCATCCCTAGCCACGTCCTCAGAGCATGCACAGACCAGCTGGCTGGTGTGTTTACGGACATATTCAATCAATCCCTATCCCAGTCTGCTGTCTTCACATGCTTCAAGAGGGCCACCATTGTTTCTGTACCCTAGACCCACTTCAATTTGCGTACCGTCTCAATAGATCCACAGACGATGCAATCTCCATCACACTGCACACTGCCCTAACCCATCTGGACAAGAGGAATACCTATGTAAGAATGCTGTTCATCGATTACAGCTCAGCATTTAACACCATAGTACCCTCCAAACTCAACATTAAGCTTGAGGCCCTGGGTCTGAACCCTGCCCTGTGCAATTGAGTCCTGGACTTCCTGATGGGCCACCCCCAGGTGGTGAAGGTTGGAAACAACCTTCACCAAATCTCCACTTCGCTGATCCTCAACACAGGGGCCCCCACAAGGGTGCATGTTCAGCCCTCTCCTGTACTCCCTGTTGACCCATGACTGCGTGGCCATGCACGCCTCCAACTCAATCATTAAGTTCTCAGATGACAACAGTAGTGGGCTTGATTACCAAAAACAACGAGACGGCCTACAGGGAGGAGGTGAGGGCTCTCGGAGTGTGGTGTCAGGAAAACAACCTCTCACTCAACGTCAACAAAACTAAGGAGATGATCGTGGACTTCAGGAAACAGCAGAGGGAGCAGCCCCCCTATCCACATCGATGGGACAGCAGTGGAGAAGGTGGAAAGTTAAGTTCTTTGGCGTACACATCACGGACAAACTGAAATGGTCCACCCACACAGACAGCGTGGTGAAGAAGGCGCAACAGCGCCTCTTCAACCTCAGGAGGCTGAAGAAATTTGGCTTGTCACCCAAAACCCTGAAACTATTACAGATGCACAATCGAGAGCATCCTGTCGGGCTGTATCACCGCCTGGTACGGCAACTGCTCCGCCCATAACCGCAAGGCTCTCCAGAGGGTAGTGAGGTCTGCACAAAGCATCACCGGGGAGAAACTACCTGCCCTCCAGGACACCTACAACATCCGATGTCACAGGAAGGCCAACAACCACCCGAGCCACTGCCTGTTCACCCCGCTATCATCCAGAAGGCGAGGTCAGTACAGGGGCATCAAAGCGGGGACCGAGAGACTGAAAAACAGCTTCTATCTCAAGGCCGTCAGACTGTTAAACAGCCATCACTAACACAGAGAGGCTGCTGCCTACCTACAGACTCTAAATCATTGGCCACTTTAATAATGTTTACATATCTGTCATTACTCATCTCATATGTATATACTGTATTTTATACCGTCTATTGCATCTTGCCTATGCCGCTCGGTCATTGCCCATCCATATATTTATATATTCTTATTCCTTTACTTAGATTAGTGTGTATTAGGTAGTTGTTGGTGAATTGTTAGATGACTTGTTAGATATTACTGCACTGTCAGGAACTAGAAGCACAAGCATTTCACTACACTCGCATTAACATCTGCTAACCATGTGTATGTGACCAATACAATGTGATTTGATTCATATTAAACTAAATCAAATCTTCCTGAGGCATAGGTTAGGAGGCTAACCTCCAAGCAGTTTTGGAAGCACTCACTGAAATTGCATATAAGTTGTAGATGTTCTCCAGGCTGTTGTCTCTTCGGGGCAGCTGGGCTGTTGCAGTGGTCTCTGGGTCCGTGCTGGGCTCCGTGCTTAGTACCTCGTTGCTATGGCCACCACTGACCCCATTCATCACGATGACATTACTGAGGCTGCTGGACACATCTGTGGTGGACATCTCTGGCCCGCTCCTCACCCTGACCTCCCCAAAACCTCCACGCGTCACACCCACGAGCCCACCGTCCGTGTCCGCCTGCGGTGCTCCCTCCCTGGGCTCTGTGTCAGGGCTGCTGCCCCTCTCCCTGGTACTACCCTCCAGGTTCTCCTTGCTGTTGGAGAGGCGGTGTCGGCTGGCCAGCTGAGGGAGCCTGAGGCGGGTCTGTCTGTTGCCCGTGCCCCCTGGACTGCCTCCTCCTGTTTTGGGGCTGCTGCCGGGGCTGCTGGTACGGCTGATGAAGGATGGAGGGGCTGACTTCCTGCCTGACGCTGGAGAGGCTGTGGAGACAGACAAAGAGAGAGAGAGAGAGAGAGAGAGGTGCTCAGTAAAACAGCTCTACCTCATCCTTCCTGGGTATATGGGCTATGCGGTGTATTGTGTTGTACACTAATGAATAGAAAGAAATACTTGACTGGTTTCAGGTGTTTCATTACCTCTCTCTGAAGGACTGGTTTGTTTAACAATAGAAAACTACTGCAGATGACTTGGCAAATCATCAAGCTAATCAGGGACTTGGAATCAACATGAATGACCAAAAAACAGCAAGATTCCATTGAGACAGGAGTGAAACATAACCAGGAATGAAACAAGAGTGCGAGAGTAGTGTCCCAAATTGCACCCTATTCCCTATATAGTGCACTAGAAAGGGAATAGGGTGCAATTTGGGAACGTAGACAAGATGACAGACCTTTGAGGATGTTGAGGAACCCAGCAGGGGCGGAGACAGAGGACACGGTTTCTCCTCCTCCTATCCTCAGTAGCCCCTCCCCCTCGCTACGGCTCTGCACACTGTGTAGCCCGTTAAGCCCCGCCTCCCGGGGAGCCAGGTAAACACTCGGGTCAAAACTCTCTCTGGGAAACTGGACGATCTTCTGAGACTTGATCCAGCGGCCGTTCACAAACTGGAACCTCTTCAGGTGTACTATCTGCAGATGAAGAACAACATGGACTGTTGAAACAGTCTGGTGTAGACACGTGTTCGTCAGGTGACCCTAGCGGTTAGAGAGGTGAGCCAGCAAACGAAGGGGTTGCCAGTTCGAAGCCCGAGTCCAACGGTAAAAATCTGCCCGGCAAGTGAGTTGGCAACCGGAGGGTTGCTGATATCAAATCCTAGATGCCGTTTCCTGCCCATCGTGCCCTTCAGCAAGGCACTTAACCCCACCCACTGCAACAGCTCCACAGTGTGGCAGCCCCCCCCCCCCACCTCTCCAAAACCTCTAAATGTATGTGTGTCTTTGGGAAGGGTTGGTTTAAAAGAGGAAGTCACATTTCAGTTGGACTTTTTGTGCAATTGACCAATAAAGTGATGTTCATCTTTCTGTTTACATTGCAGTGATGGTGGGTACTGGGTACTGTAGCGATGGTGGGTACTGTAGCGATGGTGGGTACTGTAGCGATGGTGGGTACTGTAGCGATGGTGGGTACTGCAGAGATGGTGGGTACTGCAGCGATGGTGGGTACTGTAGTGATGGTGGGTACTGGGTACTGCAGCGATGGTGGGTACTGCAGCGATGGTGGGTACTGTGTACTGCAGCGATGGTGGGTACTGCAGTGATGGTGGGTACTGCAGCGATGGTGGGTACTGCAGTGATGGTGGGTACTGCAGCGATGGTGGGTACTGCAGTGATGGTGGGTACTGCAGCGATGGTGGGTACTGCAGCGATGGTGGGTACTGCAGCGATGGTGGGTACTGCAGCGATGGTGGGTACTGCAGCGATGGTGGGTACTGTAGCGATGGTGGGTACTGCAGCGATGGTGGGTACTGCAGCGATGGTGGGTACTGCAGCGATGGTGGGTACTGGTACTGCAGCGATGGTGGGTACTGTGTACTGAGCGATGGTGGGTACTGCAGCGATGGTGGGTACTGCAGCGATGGTGGGTACTGAGCGATGGTGGGTACTGCAGCGATGGTGGGTACTGCAGCGATGGTGGGTACTGCAGCGATGGTGGGTACTGCAGCGATGGTGGGTACTGCAGCGATGGTGGGTACTGCAGCGATGGTGGGTACTGCAGCGATGGTGGGTACTGCAGCGATGGTGGGTACTGCAGCGATGGTGGGTACTGCAGCGATGGTGGGTACTGCAGCGATGGTGGGTACTGCAGCGATGGTGGGTACTGCAGCGATGGTGGGTACTGCAGCGATGGTGGGTACTGCAGCGATGGTGGGTACTGCAGCGATGGTGGGTACTGCAGCGATGGTGGGTACTGCAGCGATGGTGGGTACTGGGTACTGCAGCGATGGTGGGTACTGCAGCGATGGTGGGTACTGCAGCGATGGTGGGTACTGCAGCGATGGTGGGTACTGCAGCGATGGTGGGTACTGCAGCGATGGTGGGTACTGCAGCGATGGTGGGTACTGCAGCGATGGTGGGTACTGCAGCGATGGTGGGTACTGCGGTGGGGGACTGCAGCGATGGTGGGTACTGCAGCGATGGTGGGGTACTGCAGCGATGGTGGGTACTGCAGCGATGGTGGGTACTGCAGCGATGGTGGGTACTGCAGCGATGGTGGGTACTGCAGCGATGGTGGGTACTGCAGCGATGGTGGGTACTGCAGCGATGGTGGGTACTGGGTACTGCAGCGATGGTGGGTACTGCAGCGATGGTGGGTACTGCAGCGATGGTGGGTACTGCAGCGATGGTGGGTACTGCAGCGATGGTGGGTACTGCAGCGATGGTGGGTACTGCAGCGATGGTGGGTACTGCAGCGATGGTGGGTACTGCAGCGATGGTGGGTACTGCAGCGATGGTGGGTACTGCAGCGATGGTGGGTACTGCAGCGATGGTGGGTACTGCAGCGATGGTGGGTACTGCAGCGATGGTGGGTACTGCAGCGATGGTGGGTACTGCAGCGATGGTGGGTACTGCAGCGATGGTGGGTACTGGACGCAGCGATGGTGGGTACTGCAGCGATGGTGGGTACTGCAGCGATGGTGGGTACTGCAGCGATGGTGGGTACTGCAGCGATGGTGGGTACTGCAGCGATGGTGGGTACTGCAGCGATGGTGGGTACTGCAGCGATGGTGGGTACTGCAGCGATGGTGGGTACTGCAGCGATGGTGGGTACTGCAGCGATGGTGGGTACTGCAGCGATGGTGGGTACTGCAGCGATGGTGGGTACTGGGTACTGCAGCGATGGTGGGTACTGCAGCGATGGTGGGTACTGCAGCGATGGTGGGTACTGGGTACTGCAGCGATGGTGGGTACTGCAGCGATGGTGGGTACTGCAGCGATGGTGGGTACTGCAGCGATGGTGGGTACTGCAGCGATGGTGGGTACTGGGCTGAGCGATGGTGGGTACTGCAGCGATGGTGGGTACTGCAGCGATGGTGGGTACTGCAGCGATGGTGGGTACTGCAGCGATGGTGGGTACTGCAGCGATGGTGGGTACTGCAGCGATGGTGGGTACTGCAGCGATGGTGGGTACTGCAGCGATGGTGGGTACTGCAGCGATGGTGGGTACTGCAGCGATGGTGGGTACTGGTGTACTGTAGCGATGGTGGGTACTGCAGTGATGGTGGGTACTGTGTACTGCAGCGATGGTGGGTACTGCAGCGATGGTGGGTACTGCAGTGATGGTGGGTACTGCAGCGATGGTGGGTACTGTGGTACTGCAGCGATGGTGGGTACTGTAGCGATGGTGGGTACTGCAGCGATGGTGGGTACTGCAGCGATGGTGGGTACTGCAGCGATGGTGGGTACTGTGTACTGCAGCGATGGTGGGTACTGCAGCGATGGTGGGTACTGTGTACTGTAGCGATGGTGGGTACTGCAGCGATGGTGGGTACTGCAGCGATGGTGGGTACTGCAGCGATGGTGGGTACTGTGTCCTGTAGCGATGGTGGGTACTGCAGCGATGGTGGGTACTGCAGCGATGGTGGGTACTGTGTACTGTAGCGATGGTGGGTACTGCAGCGATGGTGGGTACTGCAGCGATGGTGGGTACTGCAGCGACGGTGGGTACTGTGTACTGCAGCGATGGTGGGTACTGCAGCGATGGTGGGTACTGTGTACTGTAGCGATGGTGGGTACTGCAGTGATGGTGGGTACTGTGTACTGTAGCGATGGTGGGTACTGCAGTGATGGTGGGTACTGTGTACTGCAGCGATGGTGGGTACTGTAGCGATGGTGGGTACTGCAGCGATGGTGGGTACTGTGTACTGTAGCGATGGTGGGTACTGCAGCGATGGTGGGTACTGCAGCGATGGTGGGTACTGGGTACTGTAGCGATGGTGGGTACTGCAGCGATGGTGGGTACTGCAGCGATGGTGGGTACTGCAGCGATGGTGGGTACTGCAGCGATGGTGGGTACTGCAGCGATGGTGGGTACTGTGTACTGCAGCGATGGTGGGTACTGCAGCGATGGTGGGTACTGTAGCGATGGTGGGTACTGCAGCGATGGTGGGTACTGTGTACTGCAGCGATGGTGGGTACTGCAGCGATGGTGGGTACTGCAGCGATGGTGGGTACTGCAGCGATGGTGGGTACTGGGCAGCGATGGTGGGTACTGCAGCGATGGTGGGTACTGCAGCGATGGTGGGTACTGCAGCGATGGTGGGTACTGCAGCGATGGTGGGTACTGCAGCGATGGTGGGTACTGGTACTGCAGCGATGGTGGGACTGACGATGGTGGGTACTGCAGCGACTGGTGGGGTACTGCAGCGACGGTGGGTACTGCAGCTGACTGGTGGGTACTGCAGCGACGGTGGGTACTGCAGCGACTGGTGGGTACTGCAGCGACGGTGGGTACTGGTACTGCAGCGATGGTGGGTACTGCAGCGATGGTGGGTACTGCAGCGACGGTGGGTACTGTGTACTGCAGCGAAGGTGGGTACTGCAGCGACGGTGGGTACTGTGTACTGCAGCGATGGTGGGTACTGCAGTGATGGTGGGTACTGCAGCGACGGTGGGTACTGTGTACTGCAGCGAAGGTGGGACTGCAGCGAAGGTGGGTACTGCAGCGACGGTGGGTACTGTGTACTGTAGCGATGGTGGGTACTGTGTACTGTAGCGACGGTGGGTACTGCAGCGATGGTGGGTACTGCAGCGACGGTGGGTACTGTAGCGATGGTGGGTACTGTGTACTGTAGCGATGGTGGGTACTGTGTACTGTAGCGATGGTGGGTACTGCAGCGATGGTGGGTACTGTAGCGATGGTGGGTACTGCAGCGATGGTGGGTACTGTGTACTGTAGCGATGGTGGGTACTGTGTACTGTAGCGATGGTGGGTACTGCAGCGATGGTGGGTACTGCAGCGATGGTGGGTACTGTGTACTGCAGCGATGGTGGGTACTGTAGCGATGGTGGGTACTGTAGCGATGGTGGGTACTGCAGCGATGGTGGGTACTGCAGCGATGGTGGGTACTGTGTACTGTAGCGATGGTGGGTACTGTGTACTGTAGCGATGGTGGGTACTAGTCTTGCTAGGGTACACTGTGTCAGTGTTCTAACCACTATGGGTGGTAGCATCATAACATACAGTATCTAACTACAGTATCTGGTAGCATCACAACTACAGTAGCCAGTGAGTGTGAGTGTGAGTGTGTGTGTGTGTGTGTGTGTGTGTGTGTGTGTGTGTGTGTGTGTGTGTGTGTGTGTGTGTGTCAGTGTTCTGACCAGTATAGGCGGGAGCCTCCACAGGTCCAGTTTCTTGGTGGCCAGGCGGTGGGTCTTGCACTTGGAGCAGTAGTAGAGCTCATCTTCTCCCAGCTCCTCCTCACTGGTGAAGGCCTTCAGACAACTGTCTAGACTGATGGGCTCAGCCTGGGCCCTGCGACTCTGCTGCACACTACAGTGCTCCTCCACTATCTAGAGAGAGAGAGAGACAGGGAGAAGGGGTTTAGATGGGACAGATAGATAGGGGCCTGTGACTCTGGCTCATCTATCTATCTATCTATCTATCTATCTATCTATCTATCTATCTATCTATCTCCATCGAGAGACAGAGAGAGAGAGCAGAGAGAGAGAGAGAGAGAGGACAGAGACACAGAGAGAGAGAGAGAGACAGAGACACAGAGAGAGAGACAGAGAGAGAGAGACAGAGAGACAGAGAGAAAGAGAGACAGAGAGAGAGAGAGAGAGAAAGAGACGCAGAGAGAGACAGGGAGAAGGGGGTTAGACAGGACAGAGACAGACTGGGGCCTGTGACTGACTCCTCACTACATTGCTCCTCTAAGATCAGGGATAGAGCCAGGGGAGATAGGAAGCCTGTATGTGATTTGATATGGGTAAAGTTCTCTGGCGCCATCATGTGCTCCCGAGTGGCGCAGCGTTCTAAGGCACTGGGTCGCAGAAGCGTTACTACAGACCCGGGTTCGATCCCGGGCTGTATCACAACCGGCCGTGATCGGGAGTCCCATTAGGGCGGCGCACAATTGGCCCAGCGTCGTCCGGGTTAGGGGAGGGTTTGGCCGGGGTAGGGCTGTCATTGTAAAGAAGAATTTGTTCTTAACTGACTTTCCTAATTAAATAAAGGTTAAATAAAATGTGTCCTTATACTCAACATATCTCCAGCACCGGGATGGCAAGATGGGGCCGACAGACCTGGAGGCTATGCTACTAGCTCCTAAGACATGACAGACCTGGAGGCTATGCTACTAGCTCCTAAGACATGACAGACATGGAGGCTATGCTACTAGCTCCTAAGACATGACAGACATGGAGGCTATGCTACTAGCTCCTAAGACATGACAGACATGGAGGCTATGCTACTAGCTCCTAAGACATGACAGACATGGAGGCTATGCTACTAGCTCCTAAGACATGACAGACATGGAGGCTTTGCTACTAGCTCCTAAGACATGACAGACATGGAGGCTATGCTACTAGCTCCTAAGACATGACAGACATGGAGGCTATGCTACTAGCTCCTAAGACATGCGACCGGGGCTATGCTACTAGCTCCTAAGACATGACAGACATGGAGGCTATGCTACTAGCTCCTAAGACATGACAGACATGGAGGCTCTGCCTGCTAGCTCCTAAGACATGACAGACATGGAGGCTATGCTACTAGCTCCTAAGACATGACAGACATGGAGGCTATGCTACTAGCTCCTAAGACATGACAGACATGGAGGCTATGCTACTAGCTCCTAAGACATGACAGACATGGAGGCTATGCTACTAGCTCCTAAGACATGACAGACATGGGGGCTATGCTACTAGCTCCTAAGACATGACAGACATGGAGGCTATGCTACTAGCTCCTAAGACATGACAGACGATACCACGACGCCTTCAAGGAACTACACTGGACTTTATGTACAGCCTGGTTCCTCTCTAGGTTTCATCCTAGGTTTTGGCCTGTCTAGGGAGTTTTTCCTAGCCACCGTGCTTCTACATCTGCATTGCTTGCTGTTTAGGGTTTTAGGCTGGGTTTCTGTACAGCACTTTGAGATATCAGCTGATGTAAGAAGGGCTATATAAATACATTTGATGTAAACTGGAAACCACATATCCTGAGGCCGCATTTATTGTAGCTGGTAATTTTAACAAAGCAAATTTGAGGAAAACGCTACGGAAGTTCTATCAACACATTGACTGTAGTACTCGCCTAGGAAAAACACTAGATCACTGCTACTCGCCTTTCAGAGATGCCTACAAAGGCCCTTCCCCCCCGCCCTCCCTTCGGCAAATCAGAACACAACTCCATTTTGCTCCTCCGTTCCTATAGGCAGAAACTCAGACAGGAAGTACCCGTGCTAAGGTCTATTCAACGCTGGTCTGACCAATCGGAATCCATGCTTCAAGATTGTTTTGATCACGCAGACCGGGATATGTTCCGGGTAGCCTCTGAGAATAACATAGACGCTTACGCGAACACGCTGACTGAGTTCATCAGGAAGTGTATAGGGGATGTTGTTCCCACGGTGACTATTAAACCCTACCCAAACCAGAAACCGTGGATAGATGGCAGCATTCGCGCAAAACTGAAGGCGCGAACTACCGCATTTAACCATGGAAAGTTGACTGGGAATATGGTTGAATACAAAAAGTGTAGTTATTCCTTCCGTAAGGCAATGAAACAGGAAAAACGTCAGTACAGAGACAAAGCGGAGTCGCAATTCAACGGCTCAGACAAGACGTATGTGGCAGGGTCTACAGACAATCATGGATTACAAAGGGAAAACAAGCCATGTCGCGGACACCGACGTCTTGCTTCCGGACAAACTAAACACCTTCTTCACCCGCTTTGCAGATAACACAGTGCCGTCGACGCGGCCCACTACCAAGGACTGCGGGCTCTCCTTCTCCGTGGCCGGAGCGAGTAAGACATTTAAGCGTGTTAACCCTCGCAAGGCTGCCGGCCCAGACGGCATCCCTACCCATGTCCTCAGAACTTACGCAGACCAGCAGGCTGGAGTGTTTATGGACATATTCAATCGATCCCTATCCCAGTCTGCTGTCCCCACATGCTTCAAGGTGGCCGCCATTGTTCCTGTACCCAAGAAGGCAAAGGTAACTGAACTAAATGACTATCGCCCCGTAGCACTCACTTCTGTCATCATGAAGTGCTTTGAGAGGCTCATATCCCATCCACCTTACCGGTCACCTGAGACCCACTTCAATTGTCTTACCTCTCCCGCCCCACTTCAATTTTCTTACCGCCCTTTAATAATGTTTACATACGGCTTTACTCATCTCATATGCATATACTGTATTCTTTTCTACTGTATTTTAGTCAATGCCACTCCGACATTGCTCGTCCTAATATTTCTATATTCCATTCTTTTACTTTTAGATGTGTGTTTATTGTTGTGAATTGTTAGATATTACTGCACTGTTGGAGCTAGGAACACAAGCATTTCACTACACCCACAATAACATCTGCTAAATATGTGATGTGGATGTGGATGTGAATGTGGGGGTGTGATGCGGATGTGATGCAATGTGATGCAATGTGATGCGAATGTGATCTTTTCCTGTAGGATGTGATGACTCACCCTCTCCTGTGAGGTCTGGTAGCGGAGGTGTAGGGCTGTAGGATCCCAGTCAACAGCTATGTAGGCGTTTCCTACCGAGGCCCTGTCCTCTGTACAGTCCACCGCACAGCCTCGACAGAACCTGCACACACACACACACACACACACACACACACACACACACACACACACACACACACACACGTTTCTGACAAATGAGATCTAGTAACAGAAGTGTGTTTTGATGATGATGATGATGATGATGATGGAGGAGGCCACCTCACCTGTACCAGGGACACCAGGCACATGAGTTGCCATCTTTCCCCACCACTCTCAGTGTGAAGGGGTACTGGTAACCCATACTGTCATCACTGTAGCAGGGGAATAAAACACACACACCACAACTTCATTAACAACCTGCAGGTAATCAAGATAACCATCACATCAAGGGGAGACTTGCAGACTAGCCCTGTGTGTGTGTGTGTGTGTGTGTGTGGTACTGACCAGTCCTGTGCATGGTTGCTGGCCTCCTGCGGGGGCAGAGGGCTGGCCAGACGGGTCACCTGTATCCAGACAGCATCATACAGGTCCTTCTGACTGGTGTGAACCGTACAGGGAACGATCAGCGGCATCCCAAACAGACTGGTACGGTTCTTCTGACTGGACAGGAAATACAACTCCGTCCGCATCTACAGGAAGAGGACATACAGGAATGGGGGGAAAACCAACAAACCAAAAGAAATCAGCTGAGATTGACAGAGTTGAACAGAGAGCTGCCGTTACATCATGTGAGACTTCATACCAGGAAATCTAACTCTGTTCAACTCAACAGGAATATGGTGAGGTTCGGGCAAAAGATGGATTCAGAGGTTTATTTTTATAGCAGACGGACACATTTCACTTTACGTCCGGCAAGTAGAGTTTCTAGAGATTATACATGTGCATTTGGTGACAGGAAAAGTTGTCGTTTTGTAGTGTAGCAGGCGATATTGTGGTTGGGTTATTTTCTCATCCAACAGAACGATGTTCAACTCAGGGAGTCCAACCAATATCCAGACTCCTGTTCCAAAACAACACACAAACACACTATCTATATATTATGTGGTACCCACCATCTTCCTGTGCATGGCAATAATGTACCCGATGAAGGGGCTGTCCTGGACGGGGGACACCCACAACCCTCCGTCGACCAGGGCTCTCTCTGCGGCCTCTCTGCAGGGCACCACGGCGCTGGGAACGCCGTTGGGGATCAGGCCAGGCTTACCGGCAAGATGCCCTTCAGCTGTCACCGCCACCCCGTTAGCCATGGGCACAGGGCTGATGCCTGAAGAGATGTCGGAGAGACAGAGAGAGAGACAGAGAGAGAGAGAGAGAGAGACATGGTAGGGTTAAATTCATAACGAGGGGGTACAGTGTTAGTCAAAAAGATTCTCAACCAGGTATAATGAATGCTTTTTTCAAGCTGGCAGCTCTGGTCACTTCAGCCACAACAGGGTCTAACGACTCCCACCACTGGTCACATTCTACCAGCCTCTAGAACCAGGGTGTTACATTCTACCAACCTCTAGAACCAGGGTGTTACATTCTACCAACCTCTAGAACCAGGGTGTTACATTCTACCAGCCTCTAGAACCAGGGTGTTACATTCTACCAACCTCTAGAACCAGGGTGTTACATTCTACCAACCTCTAGAACCAGGGTGTTACATTCTACCAACCTCTAGAACCAGGGTGTTACATTCTACCAACCTCTAGAACCAGGGTGTTACATTCTACCAGCCTCTAGAACCAGGGTGTTACATTCTACCAGCCTCTAGAACCAGGGTGTTACATTCTACCAACCTCTAGAACCAGGGTGTTACATTCTACCAACCTCTAGAACCAGGGTGTTACATTCTACCAACCTCTAGAACCAGGGTGTTACATTCTACCAACCTCTAGAACCAGGGTGTTACATTCTACCAACCTCTAGAACCAGGGTGTTACATTCTACCAGCCTCTAGAACCAGGGTGTTACATTCTACCAGCCTCTAGAACCAGGGTGTTACATTCTACCAACCTCTAGAACCAGGGTGTTACATTCTACCAACCTCTAGAACCAGGGTGTTACATTCTACCAACCTCTAGAACCAGGGTGCTCTACCAGCCTCTGCCGGGTGACCACCACCTCTAGAACCAGGGTGTTACATTCTACCAACCTCTAGAACCAGGGTGTTACATTCTACCAGCCTCTAGAACCAGGGTGTTACATTCTACCAACCTCTAGAACCAGGGTGTTACATTCTACCAACCTCTAGAACCAGGGTGTTACATTCTACCAGCCTCTAGAACCAGGGTGCGTTACATTCTACCAACCTCTAGAACCAGGGTGTCACATTCTACCAGCCTCTAGAACCAGGGCGCGTTACATTCTACCAACCTCTAGAACCAGGGTGTTACATTCTACCAGCCTCTAGAACCAGGGTGTTACATTCTACCAGCCTCTAGAACCAGGGTGTTACATTCTACCAACCTCTAGAACCAGGGTGTTACATTCTACCAGCCTCTAGAACCAGGGTGTTACATTCTACCAGCCTCTAGAACCAGGGTGTTACATTCTACCAACCTCTAGAACCAGGGTGTTACATTCTACCAACCTCTAGAACCAGGGTGTTACATTCTACCAGCCTCTAGAACCAGGGTGTTACATTCTACCAGCCTCTAGAACCAGGGTGTTACATTCTACCAGCCTCTAGAACCAGGGTGTTACATTCTACCAACCTCTAGAACCAGGGTGTTACATTCTACCAGCCTCTAGAACCAGGGTGTCACATTCTACCAGCCTCTAGAACCAGGGCGTGTCACATTCTACCAACCTCTAGAACCAGGGCGTGTCACATTCTACCAACCTCTAGAACCAGGGTGTTACATTCTACCAACCTCTAGAACCAGGGTGTTACATTCTACCAACCTCTAGAACCAGGGTGTTACATTCTACCAACCTCTAGAACCAGGGTGTTACATTCTACCAACCTCTAGAACCAGGGTGTTACATTCTACCAACCTCTAGAACCAGGGTGTTACATTCTACCAACCTCTAGAACCAGGGTGTTACATTCTACCAACCTCTAGAACCAGGGTGTTACATTCTACCAGCCTCTAGAACCAGGGTGTTACATTCTACCAGCCTCTAGAACCAGGGCGTGTTACATTCTACCAGCCTCTAGAACCAGGGTGTTACATTCTACCAACCTCTAGAACCAGGGTGTTACATTCTACCAACCTCTAGAACCAGGGTGTTACATTCTACCAACCTCTAGAACCAGGGTGTTACATTCTACCAGCCTCTAGAACCAGGGTGTTACATTCTACCAACCTCTAGAACCAGGGCGTGTTACATTCTACCAACCTCTAGAACCAGGGTGTTACATTCTACCAACCTCTAGAACCAGGGTGTTACATTCTACCAACCTCTAGAACCAGGGCGTTACATTCTACCAACCTCTAGAACCAGGGCGTTACATTCTACCAACCTCTAGAACCAGGGCGTTACATTCTACCAACCTCTAGAACCAGGGCGTTACATTCTACCAACCTCTAGAACCAGGGCGTTACATTCTACCAACCTCTAGAACCAGGGCGTTACACTCTACCAACCTCTAGAACCAGGGCGTTACATTCTACCAGCCTCTAGAACCAGGGCGTTACATTCTACCAACCTCTAGAACCAGGGTGTTACATTCTACCAGCCTCTAGAACCAGGGTGTTACATTCTACCAACCTCTAGAACCAGGGTGTTACATTCTACCAACCTCTAGAACCAGGGTGTTACATTCTACCAACCTCTAGAACCAGGGTGTTACATTCTACCAGCCTCTAGAACCAGGGTGTTACAGTCTACCAGCCTCTAGAACCAGGGTGTTACATTCTACCAACCTCTAGAACCAGGGTGTTACATTCTACCAACCTCTAGAACCAGGGTGTTACATTCTACCAACCTCTAGAACCAGGGCGTGTCACATTCTACCAGCCTCTAGAACCAGGGCGTGTTACATTCTACCAGCCTCTAGAACCAGGGCGTGTTACATTCTACCAGCCTCTAGAACCAGGGTGTTACATTCTACCAGCCTCTAGAACCAGGGTGTTACATTCTACCAGCCTCTAGAACCAGCGTGTTACATTCTACCAGCCTCTAGAACCAGCGTGTTACATTCTACCAGCCTCTAGAACCAGGGTGTTACATTCTACCAGCCTCGAGAACCAGGGCGTGTTACATTCTACCAGCCTCTAGAACCAGGGCGTGTTACATTCTACCAACCTCTAGAACCAGGGTGTTACATTCTACCAACCTCTAGAACCAGGGCGTGTCACATTCTACCAGCCTCTAGAACCAGGGCGTGTTACATTCTACCAGCCTCTAGAACCAGGGCGTGTTACATTCTACCAGCCTCTAGAACCAGGGCGTGTTACATTCTACCAGCCTCTAGAACCAGCGTGTTACATTCTACCAGCCTCTAGAACCAGCGTGTTACATTCTACCAGCCTCTAGAACCAGCGTGTTACATTCTACCAGCCTCTAGAACCAGCGTGTTACATTCTACCAGCCTCTAGAACCAGCGTGTTACATTCTACCAGCCTCTAGAACCAGGGTGTTACATTCTACCAACCTCGAGAACCAGGGCGTGTTACATTCTACCAGCCTCTAGAACCAGGGCGTGTTACATTCTACCAGCCTCTAGAACCAGGGCGTGTTACATTCTACCAACCTCTAGAACCAGGGTGTTACATTCTACCAGCCTCTAGAACCAGGGTGTTACATTCTACCAGCCTCTAGAACCAGCGTGTTACATTCTACCAACCTCTAGAACCAGGGTGTTACATTCTACCAGCCTCTAGAACCAGGGCGTGTTACATTCTACCGCCCTCTAGAACCAGGGTGTTACATTCTACCAGCCTCTAGAACCAGGGTGTTACATTCTACCAACCTCTAGAACCAGGGTGTTACATTCTACCAGCCTCTAGAACCAGGGTGTTACATTCTACCAACCTCTAGAACCAGGGTGTTACATTCTACCAACCTCTAGAACCAGGGTGTTACATTCTACCAACCTCTAGAACCAGGGTGTTACATTCTACCAACCTCTAGAACCAGGGTGTTACATTCTACCAACCTCTAGAACCAGGGTGTTACATTCTACCAACCTCTAGAACCAGGGTGTTACATTCTACCAACCTCTAGAACCAGGGTGTTACATTCTACCAACCTCTAGAACCAGGGTGTTACATTCTACCAGCCTCTAGAACCAGGGTGTTACATTCTACCAACCTCTAGAACCAGGGCGTGTTACATTGTACCAACCTCTAGAACCAGGGTGTTACATTCTACCAACCTCTAGAACCAGGGTGTTACATTCTACCAGCCTCTAGAACCAGGGTGTTACATTCTACCAGCCTCTAGAACCAGGGTGTTACATTCTACCAACCTCTAGAACCAGGGTGTTACATTCTACCAACCTCTAGAACCAGGGTGTTACATTCTACCAACCTCTAGAACCAGGGTGTTACATTCTACCAGCCTCTAGAACCAGGGTGTTACATTCTACCAACCTCTAGAACCAGGGTGTTACATTCTACCAACCTCTAGAACCAGGGTGTTACATTCTACCAGCCTCTAGAACCAGGGTGTTACATTCTACCAGCCTCTAGAACCAGGGTGTTACATTCTACCAGCCTCTAGAACCAGGGTGGGTGAAAGTATAGGAGGTTCTCACCTGTCTGTGTTGGAGAGGAGAGGGAAGTGGGGGAGCCTGGGACAGGGATCTCAAACGCACACAGGAAGCCGTTCACCGACAGACGCACCTTCTGGTTATCCTGAGGGAAGTTCTACCCCCCCCCCCACACACACACAATTACTACTCTGTGTTGCACTTGTAGTGTGCACATCAGTGTGTGTGTGTGTGTACATCAGTGTGTGTGTGTGTACATCAGTGTGTGTGTGTGTGTACATCAGTGTGTGTGTGTGTGTACATCAGTGTGTGTGTGTGTGTGTGTGTGTGTGTACATCAGTGTGTGTGTACATCAGTGTGTGTGTACATCAGTGTGTGTGTGTGTGTGTGTGTGTGTACATCAGTGTGTGTGTACATCAGTGTGTGTGTGTGTGTGTGTGTGTGTGTGTGTGTGTGTGTACATCAGTATGTGTGTGTGTGTGTACCTTGATGTTGGAGGTGTGGACCTCAGCCAGTAATATCTGGTCTGGTTTCAGACTACACAGTTCACTCAGCTGTTTCTTCAGACCGATGTACTTGTCATCTATGTTGAGCCTCAGGCCGAACCGTACAGGGGTAGAACCATCCAGCATAATGACTGACAGACAGACAGACAGACAGAGAGACAGACAGAGAGACAGACAGAGAGACAGACAGAGACAGACAGAGAGACAGACAGAGAGACAGACAGAGAGACAGACAGAGAGACAGACAGAGAGACAGACAGAGAGACAGACAGAGAGACAGACAGAGAGACAGACAGAGAGAGGAAATGCAGTCACTTCAGGAAGTGAATAGAAATGTGAATATTTCCCATTGACTATTATTGTCTATGAGGACATGCTTTATTGATTTTGGGGTGTCGGGAGAAGGGCCACCAGACCCGCACCATTCCAGGGTAAAGACACAGGAAAATTCATTGCTGACCCCTCCCACCTGTTAGTACAAAAACTCTCCTCTGTTCAGGTTAATTAAAACCAAGCCACAAACTGGCAATCTGGTCCACAGAGATCAAACCCTCCTCCGCCCCTTTACAGGAACCTGTTCCCTTCATCAGGGTATTTTGTCCCAGTCCTCACCAGTGATCTCCAGGTGCATGGAGCTGTCCATGGGGAGGGGTAAAGACAGGAAGTTGAAGGGGTCGAAGCGGGCGCTGATGTGACCACACGTCTTACACTTGACCTGGGACTTGAGCTGGCCGTGGAACAGATCCACCACGATGGAACGGTTCCTCCGCAAGTGGTTCTCCCACGCCTGACGAGGAACACACACGGAAACATAGACGGGACGTAAAACACACACAGAGCACTAATCCTGCTAATCCCTCGTAGGATCGATCACACACACACTTTAATCCTCTGTCCATAACCTGTACACCAATACACACGCCACAGGTTATCCACTCTTTAAGAAATGTTTAGTGGATGAATCAACTTTTGACTCTCTCCTCTCCCCTGGTCTCTAAGGACCTAAGATGGACTGTCCTCTCCCCTGGTCTCTAAGGACCTAAGATGGACTGTCCTCTCTCCTCTCCCCTGGTCTCTAAGGACCTAAGATGGACTGTCCTCTCCCCTGGTCTCTAAGGACCTAAGATGGACTGTCCTCTCTCCTCTCTCCTGGTCTCTAAGGACCTAAGATGGACTGTCCTCTCTCCTGGTCTCTAGTCATCTAAGATGGACTGTCCTCTCTCCTCTCCCCTGGTCTCTAAGGACCTAAGATGGACTGTCCTCTCCCCTGGTCTCTAAGGACCAAAGATGGACTGTCCCCTCTCCTCTCCCCTGGTCTCTAAGGACCTAAGATGGACTGTCCTCTCTCATCTCTCCTGGTCTCTAAGGACCTAAGATGGACTGTCCTCTCTCCTCTCTCCTGGTCTCTAAGGACCTAAGATGGACTGTCCTCTCCCCTGGTCTCTAAGGACCTAAGATGGACTGTCCTCTCCCCTGGTCTCTAAGGACCTAAGATGGACTGTCCTCTCCCCTGGTCTCTAAGGACCTAAGATGGACTGTCCTCTCTCCTCTCCCCTGGTCTCTAAGGACCTAAGATGGACTGTCCCCTCTCCTCTCCCCTGGTCTCTAAGGACCTAAGATGGACTGTCCCCTCTCCTCTCCCCTGGTCTCTAAGGACCTAAGATGGACTGTCCTCTCCCCTGGTCTCTAAGGACCTAAGATGGACTGTCCTCTCTCCTCTCTCCTGGTCTCTAAGGACCTAAGATGGACTGTCCCCTCTCCTCTCCCCTGGTCTCTAAGGACCTAAGATGGACTGTCCCCTCTCCTCTCCCCTGGTCTCTAAGGACCTAAGATGGACTGTCCTCTCCCCTGGTCTCTAAGGACCTAAGATGGACTGTCCTCTCTCCTCTCTCCTGGTCTCTAAGGACCTAAGATGGACTGTCCCCTCTCCTGGTCTCTAAGGACCTAAGATGGACTGTCCCCTCTCCTCTCCCCTGGTCTCTAAGGACCTAAGATGGACTGTCCCCTCTCCTCTCCCCTGGTCTCTAAGGACCTAAGATGGACTGTCCTCTCTCCTGGTCTCTAAGGACCTAAGATGGACTGTCCTCTCTCCTCTCTCCTGGTCTCTAAGGACCTAAAATGAACTGTCCCCTCTCCTCTCCCCTGGTCTCTAAGGACCTAAGATGGACTGTCCTCTCTCCTCTCTCCTGGTCTCTAAGGACCTAAAATGAACTGTCCCCTCTCCTGGTCTCTAAGGACCTAAGATGGACTGTCCTCTCTCCTCTCCTCTCGTCTCTAAGGACCTAAGATGGACTGTCCTCTCCCCTGGTCTCTAAGGACCTAAGATGGACTGTCCCCTCTCCTGGTCTCTAAGGACCTAAGATGGACTGTCCTCTCTCCTCTCCTCTCGTCTCTAAGGACCTAAGATGGACTGTCCTCTCTCCTGGTCTCTAAGGACCTAAAATGGACTGTCCTCTCTCCTCTCTCCTGGTCTCTAAGGACCTAAGATGGACTGTCCTCTCTCCTGGTCTCTAGTCATCTAAGATGGACTGTCCCCTCTCCTCTCCCCTGGTCTCTAAGGACCTAAGATGGACTGTCCCCTCTCCTGGTCTCTAAGGACCTAAGATGGACTGTCCTCTCCCCTGGTCTCTAAGGACCAGAGATCAGGGATGGGCAACTGGGGGCCTGTGCAACTGAAGGCCCTCTGATCAATTTCCCCCAAAACATTTATTGGGTAACTCTCTCAGGGAAAATAAAGGTTAATTACATGTTGGTTGATAGGCTGTGTGTGTAGATGCCTGTGTGTGTGTGTGTGTGTGTGTGTGTACGTGTGTGTGTGTTTGATTGGTTTTGTTGATTGAACTCTGACCTCTGAAGCGACCTCCCAGTCGGGTCGTCCGTTGCTGTCCTTCAGCTCTACGTAGGGTTTCTCATGCACCCTGTTCAGGTCCTCATGGAGCCCGTCCAATAGGAAAGCCAGAAGCTCTTGACTGTCCTGCTGCTGGAAGCCGTTGAAACGCGGGGCGTACTTCGCTATCGTCCACTACAGGGGGCGGTAGTGAGAACCACAGTCAACACAGAACAGACCAATTCTGATATTTTTTCCCACAAATTGGTCTTTTGACAAAACACATCAGATCTTTAAAGAGCCGATCCGATTGGTCAAAAGACCAATTAGTGAAATAAAATATCCGAATTGGGCTGTTCTGTGTAAACGCAGCCATATGGAGTAAGTTAAGGCCATAGTACAAGCTATCGTCCACCACAGGGTGGAGAATGGAAACACAAAGTTAGAGATAACAGTAGCGCAGACATAACCACATATTAGTCACTTAATTAATGTAGAGTCAATAAGGCCAGAGTAAAAAAAATAAAGAAAATTGGACAAGCTATCATTCAATACAGACGGGAGAATGGAAACAAAGTTATTAAGGTAATAGCTTCCCAGACATGTACTTTACTATCGTCCAATACAGAGGGGAGAATGAGCAGTGTCTTCACTAAGTACACTGAGTAGCCAACCAGGAGACTTCTGATTGATATCTGTGTTGGTGTCCTCTGGTACATTCACATTTTTTATTTCACCTTTATTTAACCAGGTAGGCCAGTTGAGAACAAGTCCTTTATTTAACCAGGTAGGCCAGTTGAGAACAAGTCCTTTATTTAACCAGGTAGGCCAGTTGAGAACAAGTCCTTTATTTAACCAGGTTGGCCAGTTGAGAACAAGTCCTTTATTTAACCAGGTAGGCTAGTTGAGAACAAGTCCTTTATTTAACCAGGTAGGCCAGTTGAGAACAAGTCCTTTATTTAACCAGGTAGGCCAGTTGAGAACAAGTCCTTTATTTAACCAGGTAGGCCAGTTGAGAACAAGTCCTTTATTTAACCAGGTAGGCTAGTTGAGAACAAGTCCTTTATTTAACCAGGTAGGCCAGTTGAGAACAAGTCCTTTATTTAACCAGGTAGGCCAGTTGAGAACAAGTCCTTTATTTAACCAGGTAGGCCAGTTGAGAACAAGTCCTTTATTTAACCAGGTAGGCCAGTTGAGAACAAGTCCTTTATTTAACCAGGTAGGCCAGTTGAGAACAAGTCCTTTATTTAACCAGGTAGGCCAGTTGAGAACAAGTCCTTTATTTAACCAGGTTGGCCAGTTGAGAACAAGTCCTTTATTTAACCAGGTAGGCTAGTTGAGAACAAGTCCTTTATTTAACCAGGTAGGCCAGTTGAGAACAAGTCCTTTATTTAACCAGGTAGGCCAGTTGAGAACAAGTCCTTTATTTAACCAGGTTGGCCAGTTGAGAACAAGTCCTTTATTTAACCAGGTAGGCCAGTTGAGAACAAGTCCTTTATTTAACCAGGTAGGCCAGTTGAGAACAAGTTCTCATTTACAACTGCGACCTGGCCAAGATAAAACAAAGCAGTTCGACACATACAACAACACAGAGTTACACATGGAATAAACAAACATACAATCAATAATACAGTAGAAAACAAAAGTCTATATACAATGTGTGCAAATGAGGTAAGATAAGGGAGGTAAAGGCAATAAATAGGCCATGGTGGAAAAGTAATTACAATATAGCAATTAAACACTGGAATGATAGAATGTGCAGAAGATGAGTGTGCAAGTAGAGATACTGGGGTGCAAAGGAGCAAGATAAATAATTAAATAAATAAATAAATAAATACAGTATGGGGATGAGGTAGTTGGATGGGTTATTTACAGATGGGCTATGTACAGGTGCAGTGATCTGCTCTGACACCTGTAGGTCTGTTCATTGATGACTTGATACCATCTGAAATACACAGCGAAATGATGGAATACTTTAACGACTTTACCTCCCAGATTGGTACAAATTGTTATGGTATAGAGTAGAAATTGATACGACTTTTACAATTGAAAATGACTGAAAATGTATGAATTCAGTTTGTTGTTTTGGATATCGTCTAGGTCTATATGATCAGGACTATTTTCTAAGTAAGAGAACATTAAAACCTTTCTTTTCTTGAGATTAAAGTCATATTTACAGTTTTACTGCGAGATATGAATTGCGACAATGATGTTTGTTGTTCAAATTATGTTTATTGGCTCTGCTGCTGTGGGCACTTACGGTATGGAAACCATAGTGTCATTTGGGTCAAGTATACTTTTAACAGTTTGGTCTGTCAATCCATCAAATCCTAAGAATTAAAGGTTGTGTGCTGTCAAGTAAACATGGATTCCCTGTTGAGAAACAATATAGAATTGCTGGAAAATGTAAAAACTGTTCAGGGGGAGGACCCCCAGACCCCCCTGCCAGATTGTATAAAAGTGGGGGTGCACGAAGTCCAGTACCCAATGAACAGACCTACAGGTGTGATTGAAGAATGAAGCAGGTGTAAAACATGGGCTTTGCTTCACAGAATGAAGCAGGTGTAAAACATGGGCTTTGCTTCACAGAATGAAGCAGGTGTAAAACATGGGCTTTGCTTCACAGAATGAAGCAGGTGTAAAACATGGGCTTTGCTTCACAGAAAGTAGCAGTTGACTAGTCCATCGTCGACACTTTAAATCAAAATCAGTAGGTCAATGTTTTTAATAATACCATAGAAGTACAAGGGCTCCCGAGTGGCGCAAGCGGTCTAAAACAACAGGGGGGGCCGACTCGCCGTTAAACAACGGGGGGGGGGGGGTCGACTCGTCGTTAAACAACGGGGGGGGTCGACTCGTCGTTAAACAACGGGGGGGTCGACTCGTCGTTAAACAACAGGGGGTCGACTCGCCGTTAAACAACGGGGGGGGGGGTCGACTCGCCGTTAAACAACGGGGGGGGGGGGGGGTCGACTCGCCGTTAAACAACGGGGGGAGGTCGACTCGCCGTTAAACAACAGGGGGTCGACTCGCCGTTAAACAACAGGGGGTCGACTCGCCGTTAAACAACAGGGGGTCGACTCGCCGTTAAACAACAGGGGGTCGACTCGCCGTTAAACAACAGGGGGGGGGGGGGGGGGGGGGTCGACTCGTCGTTACCACTTACATGATAAAAAAGCATCATGCTCTCTCTCCTCCTTCCATGAAAATACATTTGACGCACAAACAATAACACCGGTCCAGGAGAGAGAGAGGCGGGACAGACAGCAGACTGACAAACCAGTAGCTTCCCTGTCATTGCTGGCTTTCTGACTGACAGGCGCCTGTCCTATCAGGAGAACACTGGAAGATGCATCCTGTTCATTCTAGCGACAGAGGGCTATAAAGACGTTCCTGACTAGAAGAATTTAAACTTTTTATATATTTTTTTATATGTGAGAAAAAAAATTACATTTACATTTTAGTCATTTAGCAGACGCTCTTATCCAGAGCAACTTACAGTAGTGAATGCATACATTTCATGTTTTTTTTTGTGCTGGCCCCCCGTGGGAATCGAACCCACAACCCTGGCGTTGCAAACACCATGCTCTACCAACTGAGCTACAGGGAAGGCTAATTAATTCACGGAGTGGAAACAAAAGTAGCTTAGAGAAAACACTGAATGAGACAACCACATAGCCGTTAATTCATTCATATCACATATGGAGACGGTAAGGCCATGGCACAAGCTGTTGTCCACCACAGGGAGGAAGGAAATCACATCCACGCCAGGATTTTATAAACCCACCCTGAGTTTGAGAGGAGCAACGTTCCTCTGTGTTCCACTCCACAGCTCCATCAGCAAGTCTCCGTAGCATTTAGCCATGTGACCTCGCATCCCGATGGGGTTGGTTCTGGACACACAACAACAAGTCAGTAATGCTGTCCTACAAGCTGGACACCTTTTCACACACACACACAGGGTCAGAGACACACAACAACAAGTCAGTAATGCTGTCCTACAAGCTGTTCAACTTGTCACAACACACACACACACACACAGGGTCAGAGACACACAACAACAAGTCAGTAATGCTGTCCTACAAGCTGGACACCTTTACACACACACACACACACACACACACAGGGTCAGAGACACACAACAACAAGTCAGTAATGCTATCCTACAAGCTGGACACCTTTACACACACACACACACACACACAGGGTCAGAGACACACAACAACAAGTCAGTAATGCTGTCCTACAAGCTGGACACCTTTTCACACACACACACACGTACGTAGGATCTCTCACACACACACAGGGTCAAAGACAGGGACAGAGACACACACACACACACACACACACACACGTAGGATCTCACACACACACACAGGGTCAAAGACAGGGACAGAGACACACACACACACACACACACACAGGGACACACACACACACACACAGGGACAGAGACACACACACACAGGGACAGAGACACACACACACAGGGACAGAGACACACAGGGACAGAGACACACACACATAGGGACAGAGACACACACACACAGGGACAGAGACACACACACACAGGGACAGAGACACACACACACACAGGGACAGAGACACACACACACAGGGACAGAGACACACACACACACACACACACAGGGACAGAGACACACACACACAGGGACAGAGACACACACACACAGAGACAGAGACACACACACACAGAGACAGAGACACACACACAGGGACAGAGACACACACACAGGGACAGAGACACACACACAGGGACAGAGACACACACACAGGGACAGAGACACACACACACACACACAGGGACAGAGACACACACACAGCGTCACACACACACACACACAGGGACAGAGACACACACACAGCGTCACACACACACACACACACACACACACACACACACACACACACACACACACACACACACACACACACACACACACACACACACACACACACACACACACGTAGGATCACACACACACAGGGACAGAGACACACACACAGGGACAGAGACACACACACAGGGACAGAGACACACACACAGGGACAGAGACACACACACAGGGACAGAGACACACACACACAGAGACAGAGACACACACACAGGGACAGAGACACACACACAGGGACAGAGACACACACACAGGGACAGAGACACACACACAGGGTCACACACACACAGGGTCACACACACACAGGGTCACACACACAGGGTCACACACACACAGGGTCACACACACACAGGGTCACACACACACACACAGGGACACACACACACAGGGTCACACACACACACACAGGGACACCCCCCCCCCCCCCAGCTACCTGTTGAGTTCATACAGGTGTCTTCCTGAGATGAAGTAATCCGTGAGGGGCGTGGTGTTGCTAACACACTGGATACTAGAGTTCATAAAGCACGTGTTGCCTAGGTTACTGAGGCCCGTGGCACCCTTCTCCGTAGCAACTGGGGGGGGGGGGGGGGGGGGGGTAGACATGTACAGTATTACATATATGTTTGAAAGGTTTTAGGAGAGAAGGGGAGGAAGGTTAGAGACATAAATCTATCCTAAATAGTGAAAGTGAAAGCTCTTGATAACTGCATTGTAAATGTATGTAACCGATGTACTGTGAATGTAAAGCGGGACGACGATGATGATGGCGTCAGTGATATCATCCCACTGTACCTTTGTGTCGGTCCATTTTACTGCTGTTAGCGATGAAGGACATCTCTTCTGGCCAGCTCATGTCTTTGTTCCGAACTAAAAAAAAAAAAACACACGAGGTGAAGGTTTTACCCATCAATGACTGACTAAAGAAGTGTTACTTTTAGTCTTCTCTTTTTAAAATCACAAGTTTGCGGTCACTGAAATGTTAAATAACCTTTCAACACACTCAGCAGTCAGATAACATTTTTAATTCTAGTGTTGAACGTAGCCTCGCTAACCGAGTGTCCATTTGAACGTAGCCTCGCTAACCGAGTGTCCATTTGAACGTAGCCTCGCTAACCGAGTGTCCATTTGAACGTAGCCTCGACTAACCGAGTGTCCATTTGAACGTAGCCTCGCTAACCGAGTGTCTCATAATTGAACGTAGCCTCGCTAACCGAGTGTCTCATTTGAACGTAGCCTCGCTAACCGAGTGTCCATTTGAACGTACCCTCGCTAACCGAGTGTCTATAATGAACGTAGCCTCGCTAACCGAGTGTCCATTTGAACGTAGCCTCGCTAACCGAGTGTCTATAATGAACGTAGCCTCGCTAACCGAGTGTCTATTTGAACGTAGCCTCGCTAACCGAGTGTCCATTTGAACGTAGCCTCGCTAACCGAGTGTCCATTTGAACGTAGCCTCGCTAACCGAGTGTCCATTTGAACGTAGCCTCGCTAACCGAGAGTCCATTTGAACGTAGCCTCGCTAACCGAGTGTCCATTTGAACGTACCCTCGAAAACTAAGTAGCCTCGCTAACCGAGTGTCCATTTGAACGTAGCCTCGCTAACCGAGTGTCTATTTGAACGTAGCCTCGCTAACTAAGTAGCCTCGCTAACCGAGTGTCCATTTGAACGTAGGCTCGCTAACCGAGTGTCCATTTGAACGTAGCCTCGCTAACCGAGTGTCCATTTGAACGTAGCCTCGCTAACAGAGTGTCCATTTGAACGTAGCCTCGCTAACAGAGTGTCCATTTGAACGTAGCCTCGCTAACCAAGTGTCCATTTGAACGTAGCCTCGCTAACAGAGTGTCCATTTGAACGTAGCCTCGCTAACCGAGAGTCCATTTGAACGTAGCCTCGCTAACCGAGTGTCCATTTGAACGTAGCCTCGCTAACCGAGAGTCCATTTGAACGTAGCCTCGCTAACCGAGTGTCCATTTGAACGTAGCCTCGCTAACCGAGTGTCCATTTGAACGTAGCCTCGCTAACCGAGTGTCTATAATGAACGTAGCCTCGCTAACCGAGTGTCCATTTGAACGTAGCCTCGCTAACTAAGTAGCCTCGCTAACAGAGTGTCCATTTGAACGTAGCCTCGCTAACAGAGTGTCCATTTGAACGTAGCCTCGCTAACCGAGTGTCTATAATGAACGTAGCCTCGCTAACCGAGTGTCCATTTGAACGTAGCCTCGCTAACCGAGTGTCCATTTGAACGTAGCCTCGCTAACCGAGAGTCCATTTGAACGTAGCCTCGCTAACCGAGTGTCTATAATGAACGTAGCCTCGCTAACCGAGTGTCCATTTGAACGTAACCTCGCTAACAGAGTGTCCATTTGAACGTAACCTCGCTAACAGAGTGTCCATTTGAACGTAACCTCGCTAACAGAGTGTCCATTTGAACGTACCCTCGATAACTAAGTGCTGCTCGTCCTGGATCTTCAGGCCCTCCAGAGTGTGGTCCTCATCATCCAGCAGGGTCAGATCGTTCTGGGGGAAGGAGAAGAACCGGGTCAGATCGTTCTGGGGGGAGGAGGAGGAGAACCGGGTCAGATCGTTCTGGGGGGAGGAGGAGAACCGGGTCAGATCGTTCTGGGGGGGGGGGGGGGGGAACTGGGTCAGATAGTTCTGGGGGGGAGGGGGAGGAGAACTGGGTCAGATAGTTCTGGGGGGGGAGAACTGGGTCAGATAGTTCTGGGGGGGGTGGAGAACTGGGTCAGATAGTTCTGGGGGGAGGTTTGGATGAGAGGTCAACATCTGCAAGTTTATATTTTATCATGTCACCGTAGTATCACTTAGAAAATGTAGTGGTCAGCATATGACAGGTGCTCCACACACACACACACCTACACACACACCTACACACACACACACACACACACACACACACACACACACACACACACACACACACACACCTCGCTGTTGTAGAGCCACAGCCTCATGTCCTCGTCTTTGATGCGTAGCCTCTGAGACAGGTACAGGTGGATGTCCTTGATGGTTCCCACGCGGCTGAAACAGCCTGTATAGGTCAGGACACGCTTCAGGGGAGCGTTGTGGGAGGGCACGTTACCTGGAGGGGGAGGAGGAGGGAGAGGGAGGAGAGAGGGGGTGGGAGTGAGCGAGAGGACGGGGGAGAGTGAAGGGGCAATGAGGTGGGAGAGGGAGGGGAGAGGGAAGGAGAGGGGGAGGAGAACACTCCAGCCTTTAGTGAACTATAAGCTCATCAAACTCATCAGAATGACTGAAAAGTCCTGTAATATTGTAAATAGTCTCTCACCCAGACTCACATCCCAGACTCACATCAACTTGTAGAAAATGAGTTAAATCAACACATTATTATAAGACATAGAGAATAGTTGTAGGATTAGGTGTAAGGAAGCAGCAAGAAAGGGGTGTTTTAGATTTGGTTATTTAATTAATACAGACTGAGTCATTACATTAAAAACGCCTCCAATCAAAAAGGCAACAAAATCTATTAGTTCAGTTTATAAACAATTAATAAAAAACTAAATGGAATTTATTTATTTGAAAAGTAAAGTAAAAAAATTAAAATAAAAAACATCTTAATATGTGATTGATTAGTAATACTTTGCCAATATTTTTTTTTAAGGAAACAGAAAGGGAAAGGGGAAATGAAAAGTCAGGTAGCACAGCCTTGCTCTTTGGTCAGTGTGTTTTGGTCTAGTCATTCTCCCAGCAGCACAGCCTTGCTCTTTGATCAGTGTGTTTTGGTCTAGTCATTCTCCCAGCGGCACAGCCTTGCTCTTTGATCAGTGTGTTTTGGTCTAGTCATTCTCCCAGCGGCACAGCCTTGCTCTTTGATCAGTGTGTTTTGGTCTAGTCATTCTCCCAGCGGCACAGCCTTGCTCTTTGATCAGTGTGTTTTGGTCTAGTCATTCTCCCAGCAGCACAGCCTTCCTCTTTGGTCAGTGTGTCACCAATGATTGTGGGTGCGATTCCCGCTGAGGCTCCCCATACCTAACATGTATGCAGCATGACTAAGATAACAGCATCTGCTAAATGGTATATATTATATATGGTATTATTTATATGCCTGGTCAGTTTGTATTTGTGACTGGAGCCAAACTAACTCCTCTGGGACAGACATCTGATGTGGTGATTTAATCGCCCCCGCGCAGCGCTCTAATGTCTCACAGTGCCCCCGCGCAGCGCTCTAATGTCTCACAGTGCCCCCGCGCAGCGCTCTAATGTCTCACAGTGCCCCCCGCGCAGCGCTCTAATGTCTCACAGTGCCCCCCGCGCAGCGCTCTAATGTCTCACAGTGCCCCCGCGCAGCGCTCTAATGTCTCACAGTGCAGCGCTCTAGTTCCCCCGCGCAGCGCTCTAGTTCCCCCGCGCAGCGCTCTAGTTCCCCCGCGCAGCGCTCTAGTTCCTCCGCGCAGCGCTCTAGTTCCTCCGCGCAGCGCTCTAGTTCCTCCGCGCAGCGCTCTAGTTCCTCCGCGCAGCGCTCTAGTTCCTCCGCGCAGCGCTCTAGTTCCTCCGCGCAGCGCTCTAGTTCCTCCGCGCAGCGCTCTAGTTCCTCCGCGCAGCGCTCTAGTTCCTCCGCGCAGCGCTCTAGTTCCTCCGCGCAGCGCTCTGTCTCACAGTGCCTCTAGACGCGAGAAGTAAGGGTGGCATAGCCGCGAGAAGTAAGGGTGGCATAGCCAGGAGAAGTAAGGGTGGCATAGCCGCGAGAAGTAAGGGTGGCATAGCCGCGAGAAGTAAGGGTGGCATAGCCGCGAGAAGTAAGGGTGGCATAGCCGCGAGAAGTAAGGGTGGCATAGCACGGGGGCAGTGTCATGCTGAAACAGGAAAGGTCCTTCCCCAAACTGTTGCCACAAAGTTAGAAGCACAGAATCATCTAGAATATCATTGTATGCTGTAGCATTAAGATTTCCCTTCACTGGAACTAAGGGGCCTGAACAATGAAAAACAGCCCCAGACCATTATTCCTCCTCCACCAAACTTTACAGTTAACACTATGCATTTGGGCAAGCAGCGTTCTCCTGGCATCCGCCAAACCTGGACCAGTCCATTCTAATATCTTGATTAGGGCCGGACCAGTCCATTTTAGGGGCATGATTAGGGCCGGACCAGTCCATTATAACAGCATGATTAGGGGTGGACCAGTCCATTACAACAGCATGATTAGGGGTGGACCAGTCCATTACAACAGCATGATTAGGGGTGGACCAGTCCATTACAACAGCATGATTAGGGGCGGACCAGTCCATTATAACAGCATGATTAGGGGTGGACCAGTCCATTATAACAGCATGATTAGGGGTGGACCAGTCCATTATAACAGCATGATTAGGGGTGGACCAGTCCATTATAACAGCATGATTAGGGGTGGACCAGTCCATTATAACAGCATGATTAGGGGTGGACCAGTCCATTATAACAGCATGATTAGGGGTGGACCAGTCCATTATAACAGCATGATTAGGGGTGGACCAGTCCATTATAACAGCATGATTAGGGGGCGGACCAGTCCATTATAACAGCATGATTAGGGGTGGACCAGTCCATTATAACAGCATGATTAGGGGGCGGACCAGTCCATTATAACAGCATGATTAGGGGCCGGACCAGTCCATTATAACAGCATGATTAGGGGCTCGGACCAGTCCATTATAACAGCATGATTAGGGGTGGACCAGTCCATTATAACAGCATGATTAGGGGTGGACCAGTCCATTATAACAGCATGATTAGGGGGCGGACCAGTCCATTATAACAGCATGATTAGGGGCCGGACCAGTCCATTATAACAGCATGATTAGGGGTGGACCAGTCCATTATAACAGCATGATTAGGGGTGGACCAGTCCATTATAACAGCATGATTAGGGGTGGACCAGTCCATTATAACAGCATGATTAGGGGTGGACCAGTCCATTATAACAGCATGATTAGGGGTGGACCAGTCCATTATAACAGCATGATTAGGGGTGGACCAGTCCATTATAACAGCATGATTAGGGGTGGACCAGTCCATTATAACAGCATGATTAGGGGGCGGACCAGTCCATTATAACAGCATGATTAGGGGTGGACCAGTCCATTATAACAGCATGATTAGGGGTGGACCAGTCCATTATAACAGCATGATTAGGGGTGGACCAGTCCATTATAACAGCATGATTAGGGGGCGGACCAGTCCATTATAACAGCATGATTAGGGGTGGACCAGTCCATTATAACAGCATGATTAGGGGTGGACCAGTCCATTATAACAGCACGATTAGGGGTGGACCAGTCCATTATAACAGCATGATTAGGGGGCGGACCAGTCCATTATAACAGCATGATTAGGGGGCGGACCAGTCCATTATAACAGCATGATTAGGGGTGGACCAGTCCATTACAACAGCATGATTAGGGGTGGACCAGTCCATTATAACAGCATGATTAGGGGCCGGACCAGTCCATTATAACAGCATGATTAGGGGTGGACCACAGTAGTAGTAGAAGCGTTTGTTGGCTCCTAGCAGGCCGTCTTTCTTTCTTGCTGCAGGCTTACGTTACCTCTGGGGAGGTGCTGGGGGAACATTCTCAGGCTGGTCATACCCATGTTAACCCAGATGTTGGACTGGGGGGTGCGTGTGGCGGGCTGCTGCCGCAGGAAGAGGAGGTAGAGTGGGAAGAGCTCCAGCTCAGCATGGCCTGTTTCAGTCTGCTGGATCACCTGGAAAAAAAGGACAGGAGAAAGGAGGAGGAAAAGAGAGTACATGCATTCAACAATTACCTCTAAGGGCTGAACCCTAACTTTAGGTACACACTAAAAAGTTCACGAAAATCATCCAGAATGGTTTGGGGGAAAAAAATAAACAAATAAACAAATATCCATGATAATTGAATTATACATTTGACATGTTTAGGCACTTAAAAATCTACAAAGTGGATAGCCAACAACTATCATAGAAACATTGTTAAAGTAATTGTCCATAGATGGTCTGCTTGAGGACCTCAAGTGTCAAACTCATTCCACCAAGGAACTCTCCTCACCTGGTCGTCTAGGTCTCAGTAAGGAACTCTCCTCACCTGGTCGTCTAGGTCTCAGTAAGGAACTCTCCTCACCTGGTCGTCTAGGTCTCAGTAAGGAACTCCCTCACCTGGTCGTCTAGGTCTCAGTAAGGAACTCTCCTCACCTGGTCGTCTAGGTCTCAGTAAGGAACTCTCCTCACCTGGTCGTCTAGGTCTCAGTAAGGAACTCTCCTCACCTGGTCGTCTAGGTCTCAGTAAGGAACTCTCCTCACCTGGTCGTCTAGGTCTCAGTAAGGAACTCTCCTCACCTGGTCGTCTAGGTCTCAGTAAGGAACTCTCCTCACCTGGTCGTCTAGGTCTCAGTAAGGAACTCTCCTCACCTGGTCGTCTAGGTCTCAGTAAGGAACTCTCCTCACCTGGTCGTCTAGGTCTCAGTAAGGAACTCTCCTCACCTGGTCGTCTAGGTCTCAGTAAGGAACTCTCCTCACCTGGTCGTCTAGGTCTCAGTAAGGAACTCTCCTCACCTGGTCGTCTAGGTCTCAGTAAGGAACTCTCCTCACCTGGTCGTCTAGGTCTCAGTAAGGAACTCTCCTCACCTGGTCGTCTAGGTCTCAGTAAGGAACTCTCCTCACCTGGTCGTCTAGGTCTCAGTAAGGAACTCTCCTCACCTGGTCGTCTAGGTCTCAGTAAGGAACTCTCCTCACCTGGTCGTCTAGGTCTCAGTAAGGAACTCTCCTCACCTGGTCGTCTAGGTCTCAGTAAGGAACTCTCCTCACCTGGTCGTCTAGGTCTCAGTAAGGAACTCTCCTCACCTGGTCGTCTAGGTCTCAGTAAGGAACTCTCCTCACCTGGTCGTCTAGGTCTCAGTAAGGAACTCTCCTCACCTGGTCGTCTAGGTCTCAGTAAGGAACTCTCCTCACCTGGTCGTCTAGGTCTCAGTAAGGAACTCTCCTCACCTGGTCGTCTAGGTCTCAGTAAGGAACTCTCCTCACCTGGTCGTCTAGGTCTCAGTAAGGAACTCTCCTCACCTGGTCGTCTAGGTCTCAGTAAGGAACTCTCCTCACCTGGTCGTCTAGGTCTCAGTAAGGAACTCTCCTCACCTGGTCGTCTAGGTCTCAGTAAGGAACTCTCCTCACCTGGTCGTCTAGGTCTCAGTAAGGAACTCTCCTCACCTGGTCGTCTAGGTCTCAGTAAGGAACTCTCCTCACCTGGTCGTCTAGGTCTCAGTAAGGAACTCTCCTCACCTGGTCGTCTAGGTCTCAGTAAGGAACTCTCCTCACCTGGTCGTCTAGGTCTCAGTAAGGAACTCTCCTCACCTGGTCGTCTAGGTCTCAGTAAGGAACTCTCCTCACCTGGTCGTCTAGGTCTCAGTAAGGAACTCTCCTCACCTGGTCGTCTAGGTCTCAGTAAGGAACTCTCCTCACCTGGTCGTCTAGGTCTCAGTAAGGAACTCTCCTCACCTGGTCGTCTAGGTCTCAGTAAGGAACTCTCCTCACCTGGTCGTCTAGGTCTCAGTAAGGAACTCTCCTCACCTGGTCGTCTAGGTCTCAGTAAGGAACTCTCCTCACCTGGTCGTCTAGGTCTCAGTAAGGAACTCTCCTCACCTGGTCGTCTAGGTCTCAGTAAGGAACTCTCCTCACCTGGTCGTCTAGGTCTCAGTAAGGAACTCTCCTCACCTGGTCGTCTAGGTCTCAGTAAGGAACTCTCCTCACCTGGTCGTCTAGGTCTCAGTAAGGAACTCTCCTCACCTGGTCGTCTAGGTCTCAGTAAGGAACTCTCCTCACCTGGTCGTCTAGGTCTCAGTAAGGAACTCCCCTCCCAACCCATGAGTTTGACACCCCTGATCAACGGTTCAGCGACGGGGCAAACGGTTCAGCGACGGGGCAAACGGTTCAGCGACGGGGCAAACGGTTCAGCGACGGGGCAAACGGTTCAGCGACGGGGCAAACGGTTCAGCGACGGGGCAAACGGTTCAGCGACGGGGCAAACGGTTCAGCGACGGGGCAAACGGTTCAGCGACGGGGTAAACGGTTCAGCGACGGGGTAAACGGTTCAGTGACGGGGTAAACGGTTCAGCGACAGGGTAAACGGTTCAGCGACGGGGTAAACGGTTCAGCGACGGGGTAAGGGATAGCTGTGGCAGTCATAACATTTTGTCAGCTGATTATTGTCATGTAAAAGACAGTTTTTTCTGCCATGCGTAATATGCGTTAGGCTATGTATTATATAACGGCACAAACATTATTTTAACTCAGTTTTTTTCCCCCCAGGCTCAGAAGCCTATGCATAAATTAACATGCTATGTGGATGTTTTTGAATGAATCGTCACCTGAGAAAGCTCTGTCCATTTCCTTTTGTTAGGCTTTAGAATTAGCATCCACAAGGACCATGTTTTACACTCTGTTTCAACCTGCTGTTGAACTTCTTTCTTCAAACTGATAATCGCAGTGAGGTGAGTTTTAAAAGCATGATACTGTTTTAATGATAAGTGTTTGATGTGATTTTCGATAGCATTTGTATTGATGTCAGAGTGGTTAGAGGGACAATAGAGCCCTGAGTACCAGGCCATTAGGACCTGATGGTAGTTAGAGCCCTGAGTACCAGGCCATTAGGACCTGATGGTGGTTAGAGCCCTGAGTACCAGGCCATTAGGACCTGATGGTAGTTAGAGCCCTGAGTACCAGGCCATTAGGACCTGACGGTAGTTAGAGCCCTGAGTACCAGGCCATTAGGACCTGATGGTGGTTAGAGCCCTGAGTACCAGGCCATTAGGACCTGATGGTGGTTAGAGCCCTGAGTACCAGGCCATTAGGACCTGATGGTAGTTAGAGCCCTGAGTACCAGGCCATTAGGACCTGATGGTAGTTAGAGCCCTGAGTACCAGGCCATTAGGACCTGATGGTGGTTAGAGCCCTGAGTACCAGGCCATTAGGACCTGATGGTCATTAGAGCCCTGAGTACCAGGCCATTAGGACCTGATGGTAATTAGAGCCCTGAGTACCAGGCCATTAGGACCTGATGGTCATTAGAGCCCTGAGTACCAGGCCATTAGGACCTGATGGTAGTTAGAGCCCTGAGTACCAGGCCATTAGGACCTGATGGTGGTTAGAGCCCTGAGTACCAGGCCATTAGGACCTGATGGTCATTAGAGCCCTGAGTACCAGGCCATTAGGACCTGATGGTAGTTAGAGCCCTGAGTACCAGGCCATTAGGACCTGATGGTAGTTAGAGCCCTGAGTACCAGGCCATTAGGACCTGATGGTGGTTAGAGCCCTGAGTACCAGGCCATTAGGACCTGATGGTAGTTAGAGCCCTGAGTACCAGGCCATTAGGACCTGATGGTAGTTAGAGCCCTGAGTACCAGGCCATTAGGACCTGATGGTAGTTAGAGCCCTGAGTACCAGGCCATTAGGACCTGATGGTAGTTAGAGCCCTGAGTACCAGGCCATTAGGACCTGATGGTGGTTAGAGCCCTGAGTACCAGGCCATTAGGACCTGATGGTAGTTAGAGCCCTGAGTACCAGGCCATTAGGACCTGATGGTAGTTAGAGCCCTGAGTACCAGGCCATTAGGACCTGATGGTGGTTAGAGCCCTGAGTACCAGGCCATTAGGACCTGATGGTAGTTAGAGCCCTGAGTACCAGGCCATTAGGACCTGATGGTAGTTAGAGCCCTGAGTACCAGGCCATTAGGACCTGATGGTGGTTAGAGCCCTGAGTACCAGGCCATTAGGACCTGATGGTAGTTAGAGCCCTGAGTACCAGGCCATTAGGACCTGATGGTGGTTAGAGCCCTGAGTACCAGGCCATTAGGACCTGATGGTCGTTAGTACTACCAACATACGTCCAGAGTGCATAAGAGGAGATTACAGTGACTCAATGGTCACGTGGAATTTTTCTGCGCCGTCAAGACGGTAATACGGTCACTGCAACAGTCCTAGTTGGGGTTGTGTTGTGGTCCATCTACAGTCAATAGTGTGAGGGATGGTTGTGTTGTGGTCCATCTACAGTCAATAGTGTGAGAGGTGG
>NC_138299.1:158883563-158893563 GCF_965601325.2 Salmo salar | reverse complement strand
CCTGATGATTTGTCCTTCCTCTTCAGGAGTAGCAGGCCGAAGGCCCAGGACAATGTGGGACACCTGCAGAAAACACACACAGACAGTCACCTACAAAACAGACACACACACACACCTGGAACAAACCACAAAATGAGAGTGTGTGTGTGTGTGTGTGTGTCATTGTGTGAGTTAGTGTGTGTGCCACTGTGTGTGCGTGTGCCACTGTGTGTGTGTGTGTGCGCGTCACTGTGTGTGTGTGTGCGTTAGTGTGTGTGCGTTAGTGTGTGTGTGCGTTCGTGTGTGTGCGTTAGTGTGTGTGTGTGTGTGTGTGTGTGTGTGTGTGTGTGTGCGTGTGTGTGTGTGTGTGTGTGTGTGTGTGTGTGTGTGTTCTGACCTGGAACAGCAGGTTGAGGAACTCGTTGGCCAGAGCGCTCGTCACACTCCAGATTTGGTAGTCCTCTAGGGTCAGGTGACCCAGCTGTGTGTGCGGGGGTCAAAGGTTAAGTCAAAGGTTAGTGTGAAATACAACAAGGGCTAAATGTCAGTGGACAGCAGTCACATTATGTGAATTATAGTCCCAACCATGTTACAAAACAACATAAAAAAAAAAAAAAACGGTTATTTAACTAGGCAAGTCAGTTAATAACAAATTCTTATTTACACTGAAGTCTACCGGGGAACAGTGGCCTTGTTCAGGGTCAGAACGACAGATTTATACCTTGTTAGTTCGGGGATTCGATCCAGCAACCTTTCAGTTACTGGCCCAACGCTCTAACCGCTAGGCTACCCGCCGCCCCCTCTAACCGCTAGGCTACCCGCCGCCCCCTCTAACCGCTAGGCTACCCGCCGCCCCCTCTAACCGCTAGGCTACCCGCCGCCCCCTCTAACCGCTAGGCTACCCGCCGCCCCCTCTAACCGCTAGGCTACCCGCCGCCCCCTCTAACCCCTAGGCTACCCGCCGCCCCCTCTAACCCCTAGGCTACCCGCCGCCCCCTCTAACCCCTAGGCTACCCGCCGCCCCCTCTAACCCCTAGGCTACCCGCCGCCCCCTCTAACCCCTAGGCTACCCGCCGCCCCCTCTAACCCCTAGGCTACCCGCCGCCCCCTCTAACCCCTAGGCTACCCGCCGCCCCCCTCTAACCGCTAGGCTACCCGCCTCCTCTAACCGCTAGGCTACCCGCCTCCTCTAACCGCTAGGCTACCCGCCTCCTCTAACCGCTAGGCTACCCGCCTCCTCTAACCGCTAGGCTACCCGCCTCCTCTAACCGCTAGGCTACCTGCCTCCTCTAACCACTAGGCTACCTGCCTCCTCTAACCACTAGGCTACCTGCTGCCCCTCTAACCACTAGGTTACCTGCCTCCTCTAACCGCTAGGCTACCCCGCGGCTCCTCTAACCGCTAGGCTACCCTGCCGCTCCTCTAACCGCTAGGCTACCCTGCCGCTCCTCTAACCGCTAGGCTACCCTGCCGCTCCTCTAACCACTAGGTTACCTGCCTCCTCTAACCACTAGGCTACCCAGCGGCTCCTCTAACCGCTAGGCTACCTGCATCCTCTAACCGCTAGGCTACCTGCCGCCCCATAAACACCTGATTTCTCCTAGAAGACTCTCACCTTGGTCGTGTCGTGCATCTTCAGGATTCCTTCCACTATGTCCGACACGTTGGTGAGCAGTTCCTGAAAACAGGACAACAAGAGTCAAAAGGTAGGTAAGGTAGCTTACTTATCAAACCGAACCACCTCCAATACACTAGCCGTTTAGCCTGTATCTCAGCAGTTCTTACAGGGAGTGTGTCTGCGTCCACCAGGCTTAGGAGTATACCGTAGAAACTGTAGAAACCGGGGTATTTGGGAAAAATCCATGAGATACCTTCATAACTATTTATTTGAAGTTTTTCAATAAATGTGAATATTTGTAGCTACTTTTTTAAAAGTTAATACCTCCAGTCAACTTGTGCAATACGTTAGAAGATGAAGCAGATTGGGTTCTTCATTTCACCTGTCACATTACGAAGCGTAGTTCCCCCAGAACAGTTGAGTCATAGACGTGTTTGTTTGTAAATAGCACAACGGGAGAAAACGGGAAGTGGTGAATCCATAGAGGTCTATATCTATCGGCAAGTCTCTGTTGTGATGAAGTTACACTTGTATACAATTCACTACTAAATGTTGATCTGACTACCTGTATCTGACTACCTGTACTTACAGGGAGTGTGTCTGACTACCAGTACTTACAGGGAGTGTGTCTGACTACAGGGAGTGTGTCTGACTACCAGTACTTACAGGGAGTGTGTCTGACTACCAGTACTTACAGGGAGTGTGTCTGACTACAGGGAGTGTGTCTGACTACAGGGAGTGTGTCTGACTACAGGGAGTGTGTCTGACTACAGGGAGTGTGTCTGACTACAGGGAGTGTGTCTGACTACAGGGAGTGTGTCTGACTACAGGGAGTGTGTCTGACTACCAGTACTTACAGGGAGTGTGTCTGACTACCAGTACTTACAGGGAGTGTGTGTGTGCGATTGTCTTTCCACACCTCCAGGAGTGCGACCACCATTTCATGGATTTCGTCTCGAGACAGAACCCCGTCTCGGTCCACATCAAACACTTTGAAACAAACTGGGAAACAAGAGGGAAGGGAGGATACAAATATAATATTAGAGTTTCTAACTAGACTCCAATAAGAGCTTAAAATGATCTAACACTGATCCAGCTGATGGCTAAGTCTACACGGACCAAAAACCCAGAGATCCTTCAAAGTCATCTCTGAATTGATCTTATTTTAACTAATACACCAGAGAAATATGTTTTTACTGGTGTCTTCGCCCCAAGGCATTAGCAACCATTGCCCGTAGTGAGTGAAAGGAAGCCTTCGGTTCGGAAATCTCTACCTATGAGAACAGATCACACAGCAGCTCTTACATTTCTGCCTCTCGGCGACGGGCCCCCGGCAACAGGCAGACAGGCCACAGGAGATCTCCTTAAAGTCGATGTGGTTGTCCCGGTTCTCATCAAACGCATGAAACAAACCTGGAAAACATGATCAAAAGTCAAGTACGCCACGTTCTACTATTAAAATTGATCTTTGTTAAAAGAGAAATAGCTTTGTGCGAGGGCTTGAATAAAAACAGAGTGAACTCGTCTAACCGGATCACAAGGATGACATTTCCAGTCATAAATGTTCATGTATTTATGTATTTTACATGATGAACCACAGATTGAAATGTAAAACAGTAAATGTTCATGTATTTATGTATTTTACATCATGAACCACAGATTGAAATGTAAAACAGTAAATGTTCATGTATTTATGTATTTTACATCATGAACCACAGATTGAAATGTAAAACAGTAAATGTTCATGTATTTATGTATTTTACATGATGAACCACAGATTGAAATGTAAAACAGTAAATGTTCATGTATTTATGTATTTTACATCATGAACCACAGATTGAAATGTAAAACAGTAAATGTTCATGTATTTATGTATTTTACATGATGAACCACAGATTGAAATGTAAAACAGTAAATGTTCATGTATTTATGTATTTTACATCATGAACCACAGATTGAAATGTAAAACAGTAAATGTTCATGTATTTATGTATTTTACATCATGAACCACAGATTGAAATGTAAAACAGAAATTCTGACAGAAACTTTTAAAATATGATGTTTAGTTTTATTTAAAAAAGTGCTAGACATGCATAACATGACTTTTCAAAACAGAAGCCACCCACCTGTCACTGCTCGTGTTATGAGTTACATGTTTTTTTGTTTGAAGGAAAACATAGGGGTTTGGGCCCAGCCATAGCCACTGGGCTGGCCTCGGGGAGAGCTGTGTCTTTACACTAAAACCAGCCCACTCGAACGGCCGTCATTGTTCCTCGCTCTGGGAGCCAGTGGAGGGAGAGGGAGGGAGCAGAAGGTCACTAAGCTGCTACTATTGCCGCCAAACTCAAAACACAGCCAACAGCATAGTGACAAAAGTCACACAAAAAAAAAAAAAAAATGGCCAACATTCTCCTGTTCAGGTCATTGTTGACATGTTTGCCTTTATAATCAAGTTAGCCTGCTAGCTACATGCTAGCTAACGTTAGCTGCTAACCTTTGTGTGATCGACAATGCAGCTATTAGCAAACGTTAGCTAGCACAAAGGAAACCTCTTCCAAAGGCCAAACCCCATGTTTTCCTTCAAACTATTTTTTCTTCTCACAACACAAGCAGTGGTGCCAGGGCTTCTGTGGTCAAAAGCAATCCAAAACAACATGGTCCTAAACGTTGAGACCATCAGAAGGGCTTCTCATCCAAATAATCCATAAAAAAATCTGTATGTGTACAAAGTATAGCATTTAAACATCATTTTGTGCATGTTTGAATGTTCATGGGTAAATGTCTGGCTGGGGGGGGGGAACCAGGTTTACCATGTCCCAATAATAATCTACCTGGCATCACAAATACACATCAGAAACATTACATACCTTTACTTAGCGAAGCGTGAATAGGAGGAGAGACCAGCGGGACAAAGGTTTCCAGGTCAAAGCGTCCGGTCCTGGACTGGGCTTTCAGCAGCCAATAGCGCTTCTCCAAGTCAATGATATCAGACTCTTCTACTGTAAGAGGGGAGAGGAAGAAAACACTTTTTTTAAATAATCAAAATGGCGACCGATCTAGAGTGATTTTTCTAGAGTCGCTGAGCATCGTCTTACTAGAACACAAGTCACATGACCTAGCAGTGCTAGTACATTAAGGAAACAGTGTAGATTTCCACCCAGCCTCAGTTCATCTCTATATGGGGCCAAGAGGGGGACCGCGCGGGGGCCAAGAGGGGGACCGCGCGGGGGCCAAGAGGGGGACCGCGCGGGGGCCAAGAGGGGGACCGCGCGGGGGGCCCAGAGGGGGACCGCGCGGGGGGCCCAGAGGGGGACCGCGCAGGGGCCAAGAGGGGGAATACATGGACTTGGACTAAGATATGGAGCCCCGCCGATGACGTCATATCAAATCAAAATCAAATTTATTTTTATATAGCCCTTCGTACATCAGCTGATATTCTCAAAGTGCTGTACAGAAACCCAGCCTAAAACCCCAAACAGCAAGCAAAGCATGTGAAAGAAGCACGGTGGCTAGGAAAAACTCCCTAGGAAAAACTCCCTAGAAAGGCCAAAAACCTAGGAAGAAACCTAGAGAGGAACCAGGCTATGAGGGGTGGCCAGTCCTCTTCTGGCTGTGCAGGGTGGATATTATAACAGAACATGGTCAAAATGTTAAAATGTTAAAATGTTCATAAATGACCAGCATGGTCAAATAATAATAATCATAGTAGTTGTCGAGGGTGCAACAAGCACGTCCGGTGAAATGTATTCATGGTTCCATTCTGATGGGCATATTGATTATGGACAGCTTTGTAACGAGCAGCACAGAGACAGATAGTCTTTATTAGTAGCCTGGCCCCAGATCTTTGTAACGAGCAGCACAGAGACAGATAGTCTTTAGTAGTAGCCTGGCCCCAGATCTTTGTAACGAGCAGCACAGAGACAGATAGTCTTTAGTAGTAGCCTGGCCCCAGATCTTTGAGTAGGTTTTTTCTCCCCTCCAGATTTCCTGCTTATTCCCTGATTCCAGGAATCTTCCAAAAATTTATTTCTGAAAAACCTGGGAATTCTGGTTACCGGAATTTTGTAACTCCGTTAAGTGATTTAGTCTATCCAGGTAAGTCTTGAGCTGAGACCATGACTCGTCCTAAAAGGCTGTGCCAAGGCTCAATAGGTGTACTACTATAGCCACTGTTTAGTATGAAACCTGCCAGCCAGAAAAGGGGCCGGTCGACCCTGGGTTAATCCTCCCTCTCCTTTCATCACACTAATCCACAGCTAATAGGATTAACCTAAGGTTCACTAGCTCATACCTAGCCCAGGCTTTCCTTTCCACCACACTGGCCCATGACCCAGCACATGCATGTCAGACAGGTGTCAAATCACAAAACAAAAATCAAGACTGCATGCCTCCATGGAACCCTAAAAAGTGCACTAATTTTGTAGTGCACTGATTTTGTAGTGCACCAATTTATTTTGTAGTGCACTAATTTATGGAATAGGGTAATGTTTGGGACGTAGATTAAGTCACATTCACTTTCTGGCTGGAGAGGAGACCAGTCCAGATTTCCATCACGTCCTAGTTTTCTGCATTTATAAGACTGATGGGTCAATAACACAGCGAGCCCACTGGGGGATAATGTAGCCAGGCTAGCAGTGAAAGCTCACAGCGAGCCCACTGGGGGATAATGTAGCCAGGCTAGCAGTGAAAGCTCACAGCGAGCCCACTGGGGGATAATGTAGCCAGGCTAGCAGTGAAAGCTCACAGCGAGCCCACTGGGGGATAATGTAGCCAGGCTAGCAGTGAAAGCTCACAGCGAGCCCACTGGGGGATAATGTAGCCAGGCTAGCAGTGAAAGCTCACAGCGAGCCCACTGGGGGATAATGTAGCCAGGCTAGCAGTGAAAGCTCACAGCGAGCCCACTGGGGGATAATGTAGCCAGGCTAGCAGTGAAAGCTCACAGCGAGCCCACTGGGGGATAATGTAGCCAGGCTAGCAGTGAAAGCTCACAGCGAGCCCACTGGGGGATAATGTAGCCAGGCTAGCAGTGAAAGCTGCAGATTGGGACGTACGTGTGGATTGATAGGGGCTATTTATTTATTTCTCTCCCCCCCCTTAAGGTTTATTCCTAGAATAGCCCGCCTCAACAGGGTTCAGGTGACTATGTGGAGAGAGCTCAAATCGGTGTGTGTGTTCAATCTGAAGACAGATGGAGAAAGAGAGAAGTGGAGAGGTCAAGAGGACTGATTGAAAACAAATAAGCACCAACTGCTTCAGTGGGTCAATAATCTGTTTTACCTCAGTCCTTCCCTGAAACATCAAACTTAAACAAATAGATAACATAACCTGGGGGAAGAAAAAAATAAAAAAGAGAGAGAGAGAGAGAGAGAGAGAGAGAGAGAGAGAGAGAGAGAGAGAGAGAGAGAGAGAGAGAGAGAGAGAGAGAGAGAGAGAGAATGGATAAGGCATGGGGAAAGTAATAGTGGACAGATGAATAATTGAGAAGCATGGAGTGGAGTTTGGGAGGGGACAGGTGTGTGTGGTGGGGCCTGCCACTTGCTGACTAAGTAGAACAGCTTGACAATACTAAATCCTCAATAAACAAACAAGCATGCACGTCATATGCACGCACGCACACACCAAGCAATACAAATAAAACCAAAAAAATAAATATAGGTCCTCAAAAATGGTCTTTCAGAAATACACCAATATAGTCCATGTATCAATCCCAAACACTAAACAACGCTGAATGAAAGATATTTGTGTTGTGTTTACTGAACGCATGCCAGCGTGGGCTAGCCTAGCAGTGACTCGTGCAGTGGTAAAGGCCTGGTAGGGACTAGCGAGGAAAGCAGAGCTGGTAGGGGAAGCTAGCCTAGCAGTGACTCGTGCAGTGGTAAAGGCCTGGTAGGGACTAGCGAGGAAAGCAGAGCTGGTAGGGGAAGCTAGACTAGCAGTGACTCGTGCAGTGGTAAAGGCCTGGCAGGGACTAGTGAGGAAAGCAGAGCTGGGGGGGGGAAGCTAGCCTAGCAGTGACTCGTGCAGTGGTAAAGGCCTGGTAGGGACTAGCGAGGAAAGCAGAGCTGGTAGGGGAAGCTAGACTAGCAGTGACTCGTGCAGTGGTAAAGGCCTGGTAGGGACTAGTGAGGAAAGCAGAGCTGGTAGGGGAAGCTAGCCTAGCAGTGACTCGTGTAGTGGTAAAGGCCTGGTAGGGACTAGTGAGGAAAGCAGAGCTGGGGGGGGGAAGCTAGCCTAGCAGTGACTCGTGTAGTGGTAAAGGCCTGGTAGGGACTAGCGAGGAAAGCAGAGCTGGTAGGGGAAGCTAGCCTAGCAGTGACTCGTGCAGTGGTAAAGGCCTGGTAGGGACTAGTGAGGAAAGCAGAGCTGGTAGGGGAAGCTAGCCTAGCAGTGACTCGTGTAGTGGTAAAGGCCTGGTAGGGACTAGCGAGGAAAGCAGAGCTGGTAGGGGAAGCTAGCCTAGCAGTGACTCGTGCAGTGGTAAAGGCCTGGTAGGGACTAGCAAGGAAAGCAGAGCTGAGGGGAAACAAACACCTGCTCATCTTGTTGCTGTGTGTCATTACTCAGCCTGCCTGACACTGCTAATCTGTAAAACTCTTTCTCTCTTCTATGGATCGGCTCCAGGACTAGCTAGCCCCCAGACTGACTGGCTCCAGGACTAGCTAGCCCCCAGACTGACTGGCTCCAGGACTAGCTAGCCCCCAGACTGACTGGCTCCAGGACTAGCTAGCCCCCAGACTGACTGGCTCCAGGACTAGCTAGCCCCCAGACTGACTGGCTCCAGGACTAGCTAGCCCCCAGACTGACTGGCTCCAGGACTAGCTAGCCCCCTGACTGACTGGCTCCAGGACTAGCTAGCCCCCAGACTGACTGGCTCCAGGACTAGCTAGCCCCCAGACTGACTGGCTCCAGGACTAGCTAGCCCCCTGACTGACTGGCTCCAGGACTAGCTAGCCCCCTGACTGACTGGCTCCAGTACTAGCTAGCCCCCTGACTGACTGGCTCCAGGACTAGCTAGCCCCCTGACTGACTGGCTCCAGGACTAGCTAGCCCCCTGACTGACTGACTGCAGGATATGCCTCATCCCCTTGCTAGCTAGCTCACTGACTATGCCGGGAATAGGGTGCCATTTGCGATGCACCCATTAGCTTAGCATGCTAGGTTAACCGCTAGGCTAAATGGCTAACTGTCTATTTCGGACAGGACTCTACTGGCTGGTTTAGACTGAGCTCTTTAATTGCTTGCTGTTTGATTCATAATTTTTTTTTTTAATACAGTCTGACAGTATTTTGTTCTTAAACATGAGGCTGCACATCTCCATGACAGAGTAGCCAGACATACAGAGAGAAGTGATTTGCATTCTGCGTTTGGGACTCATGACAAGTGAGTTTATACATAAACCCTCCAATTAACACTTCTACAACCTGGAAGATAGTGAGAGGACTACACAGTAAATACTAGAGGTTGACCGATTAATCGGAATGGCCGATTAATTAGGGCCGATTTCACGTTTCCATAACAATCGGTAATCGGTATTTTTGGCCACCGATTTGCCGATTATTTTTAATTTTTAATTTAAAAAAAAAATGTTTATATATATTTTTTTACACCTTTATTTAACTAGGCAAGTCAGATTAAGAACACATTCTTATTTACAATGACGGCCTAGAAACGGGGGTTAACTGCCTTGTTCGGGGGGGATTCGTTTCTGCAACCTTCGGTTACCAGTCCAACGCTCTAACCACCTGCCTTACATTACACTCCACAAGGATTAACAGGCTGACTACCTGTTACGCGAGGGCAGCAAGAAGCAAAAGGTAAGTTGCTAGCTAGCATTAGACTTATAAAAAACTATCAATCTTAACATAATCACTAGTTAACTACACATGGTTGATGATATTACTAGTTTATCTAACGTGTCCTGCGTTGCATATAATCGATGCGGTGCCTGTTAATTTCTCATCGAATCACAGCCGACTTCGACAAACGGGTGTTGATTTAACAAGCGCATTTGCTAAAAAGTACTGTCGTTGCACCAATGTACCTAACCATAAACAACAATGCCTAACAGGAATATTTAGACTTAGCCACCCGTTAGATAAAATACGGAACGGTTCCGTATTTCACTGAAAGAATAAACGTTTTGTTTTCGAAATGATAGTTTCCGGATTCGACCATATTAATGACCTAAGGCTCGTATTTCTGTGTGTTTATTATAATTAAGTCTATGATTTGATAGAGCAGTCTGACTGAGCGGTGGTAGGCAGCAGCAGGCTCGTAAGCATTCATTCAAACAGCCCTTCGCTGTGCTTCAAGCATTGCGCTGTTTATGACTTCAACCCGGGTGGGTATAATTTGTGGAACGTTCCAACAGGAATCTATTAAAAACACTTCGGAAATAACAAG
>NC_138299.1:158856063-158876063 GCF_965601325.2 Salmo salar | reverse complement strand
AGAGAGAAGAGGGCGCGGGGGGGAGAGAGCGAGAGAGAAGAGGGCGCGGGGGAGAGAGCGAGAGAGAAGAGGGCGCGGGGGAGAGAGCGAGAGAGAAGAGGGCGCGGGGGAGAGAAAGCGAGAGCGAAGAGGGCGCGGGGGAGAGAGCGAAGAGGGCGCGGGGGAGAGAGCGAAGAGGGCGCGGGGGAGAGAGCGAAGAGGGCGCGGGGGAGAGAGCGAAGAGGGCGCGGGGGAGAGAGCGAAGAGGGCGCGGGGGAGAGAGCGAAGAGGGCGCGGGGGAGAGAGCGAAGAGGGCGCGGGGGAGAGAGCGAAGAGGGCGCGGGGGAGAGAGCGAAGAGGGCGCGGGGGAGAGCGAAGAGGGCGCGGGGGAGAGAGCGAAGAGGGCGCGGGGGAGAGAGCGAAGAGGGCGCGGGGGAGAGAGCGAAGAGGGCGCGGGGGAGAGAGCGAAGAGGGCGCGGGGGAGAGAGCGAAGAGGGCGCGGGGGAGAGAGCGAAGAGGGCGCGGGGGAGAGAGCGAAGAGGGCGCGGGGGAGAGAGCGAAGAGGGCGCGGGGAGAGAGCGAAGAGGGCGCGGGGGAGAGAGCGAAGAGGGCGCGGGGGAGAGAGAGAGAGAGAAGAGGGCGCGGGGGAGAGAGCGAAGAGGGCGCGGGGGAGAGAGCGAAGAGGGCGCGGGGGAGAGAGCGAAGAGGGCGCGGGGGAGAGAGCGAAGAGGGCGCGGGGGAGAGAGCGAGAGAGAAGAGGGCGCGGGGGAGAGAGCGAGAGCGAAGAGGGCGCGGGGGAGAGAGCGAAGAGGGCGCGGGGGGGAGAGAGCGAGAGAGAAGAGGGCGCGGGGGAGAGAGCGAGAGCGAAGAGGGCGCGGGGGAGAGAGCGAGAGAGAAGAGGGCGCGGGGGAGAGAGCGAGAGAGAAGAGGGCGCGGGGGGGAGAGAGCGAGAGAGAAGAGGGCGCGGGGGAGAGAGCGAGAGAGAAGAGGGCGCGGGGGAGAGAGCGAGAGAGAAGAGGGCGCGGGGGAGAGAAAGCGAGAGCGAAGAGGGCGCGGGGGAGAGAGCGAGAGAGAAGAGGGCGCGGGGGAGAGAGCGAGAGAGAAGAGGGCGCGGGGGAGAGAGCGAGAGAGAAGAGGGCGCGGGGGAGAGAGCGAGAGAGAAGAGGGCGCGGGGGGGAGAGAGCGAGAGAGAAGAGGGCGCGGGGGAGAGAGCGAGAGAGAAGAGGGCGCGGGGGAGAGAAAGCGAGAGTGAAGAGGGCGCGGGGAGAGAAAGCGAGAGTGAAGAGGGCGCGGGGGAGAGAAAGCGAGAGAGAAGAGAGGGCGCGGGGGAGAGAGAGAGAGAAGAGAGGGCGCGGGGGAGAGAGAGAGAACATACACTTGGCCTTCTCCCCATCTCGTCCTCTGGTCAGCAGCACCAGGCCAATAATGAGGTTGTTGAAGTGTAGTCCTTTAAAAGTGCCTCCAAACGAGTTGTAGATCACCTACAGAGAGAGAAAGAGAGAGAACAGGGAGAGAGAGCAGAGAGAGAGAGAGAGAACAGAGAGAGAGAGAGGAGAAAGAGAACAGAGAGAGAGAGAGGAGAGAGAGAACAGAGAGAGAGAGAGAGAGAGAACAGAGAGAGAGAGAGAACAGAGAGAGAGAGAACAGAGAGAGAGAGAGAGAGAGAGAACAGAGAGAGAGAGAGAGAACAGAGAGAGAGAGAGAGAACAGAGAGAGAGAGAGAACAGAGAGAGAGAGAGAACAGAGAGAGAGAGAGAACAGAGAGACAGAGAGGAGAGAGAGAACAGAGAGAGAGAACAGAGAGAGAGAGAACAGAGAGAGAGAGAACAGAGAGAGAGAGAGAGAGAGAACAGGGAGAGAGAGAGAGAGAACAGGGAGAGAGAGAGAGAGAACAGGGAGAGAGAGAGCGAGAACAGACAGAGAGAGAGAGAGAACAGACAGAGAGAGAGAGAACAGACAGAGAGAGAGAGAACAGACAGAGAGAGAGAGAACAGACAGAGAGAGAAGAGAGAGAGAGAAGAGAGAGAGAGAACAGAGAGAGAGAGAGAGAAGAGAGAGAACAGAGAGAGAGAGAGAGAAGAGAGAGAACAGAGAGAGAGAGAGAAGAGAGAGAACAGAGAGAGAGAGAGAGAGAGAGAACAGAGAGAGAGAGAGAGAACAGAGAGAGAGAGAGAACAGAGAGAGAGAGAGAACAGAGAGAGAGAGAGAGAACAGAGAGAGAGAGAGAGAACAGAGAGAGAGAGAGAGAACAGAGAGAGAGAGAGAGAACAGAGAGAGAGAGAGAGAACAGAGAGAGAGAGAGAGAACAGAGAGAGAGAGAGAACAGAGAGAGAGAGAGAGAACAGAGAGAGAGAGAGAGAACAGGGAGAGAGAGAGAGAACAGGGAGAGAGAGAGAACAGGGAGAGAGAGAGAACAGAGAGAGAGAGAACAGAGAGAGAGAGAACAGAGAGAGAGAGAACAGAGAGAGAGAGAATAGAGAGAGAGAGAACAGGGAGAGAGAGAACAGAGAGAGAGAGAACAGAGAGAGAGAGAACAGGGAGAGAGAACAGAGAGATGGTGTTAACATATCTAGATATCTAGTAATATGCCAGTAGACAGATCCCAGTTGAGGGGCGGCAGTTAAACCAGCGGTTAGAGCGTTGGGCCAGTAACCAAAAGGTCTCTGGTTTGAATCCCCGAGCTAGCAAGGTGGGAAAACGCTGCCGTTCCGCCCTTGAGCAAAGCACTTAACCCCCACCACCAGAATTTTCCCGGAAATTTTCCACGAGAAGTTAAGCCCTGGAATTTAGGAAATTTTTTTATTTTTTTTTTTAAGTTTATAACAGTGAACCTTTTTTGTGGGGTACACATAAGGCAATTCTAGGTCTTGTGGCATATTTTGGTTAAACTATCCCCAATTCAATGGAATTGCAACCCTCTGCATGCAGAGTGCATTATTCCATCACATGTACAGCTGATTCTCAAGATCTGGTACACTAACGAGATGCTATTGAGCCCACACTAATACACTGTCTGAGCCAAGGACTACATGCTTTCTGGTAAGTTTTGATTACAATACTGGGTGGGGTGAATATATTTTATATGACAAACATGTTTTTTTTGTTAACTAGTAAATAGTTGCCTACAGCAAAGTGTGTTTAAATCATTTCAAACTTGTTAACAATTTCTGCTAGTTAGTTTCTGCTACCATGTGGGTTTTAGTTTGCTTGAGCCTGTTAACTGAGGAGTGTTAATTAGATGCTGCCTAGAAGGCCAGCATCCCGGGGGTCGCCTCTTCACTGTTGACGTTGAGACTGGTGTTTTGCGGGTACTATTTAATGAAGCTGCCAGTTGAGGACTTGTGAGGCGTCTGTTTCTCAAACTAGACACTAATGTACTTGTCCTCTTGCTCAGTTGTGCACCGGGGCCTCCCACTCCTCTTTCTATTCTGGTTAGAGCCAGTTTGCGCTGTTCTGTGAAGGGAGTAGTACACAGCGTTGTACGAGATCTTCAGTTTCTTGGCAATTTCTCGCATGGAATAACCTTCATTTCTCAGAACAAGAATAGACTGACGAGTTTCAGAGGAAAGTACTTTGTTTCTGGCCATTTTGAGCCTGTAATCGAACCCACAAATGCTGATGCTCCAGATACTCAACTAGTCTAAAGAAGGCCAGTTTTATTGCTTCTTTAATCAGGACAACAGTTTTCAGCTGTGCTAACATAATTGCAAAAGGGGTTTTCTAATGATCAATTAGCCTTTTAAAATGATAAACTTGGATTAGCTAACACAACGTGCCATTGGAACACAGGAGTGATGGTTGCTGATAATTGGCCTCTGTACGCCTATGTAGATATTCCATTAAAAATCTGCCGTTTCCAGCTACAATAGTCATTTACAACATTAACAATGTCTACACTGTATTTCTGATCAATTTGATGTTATTTTAATGGTAAAAAAAAAAAAGTGCTTTTCTTTCAAAAACCAGGACATTTCTAAGTGACCCCAAACTGTTTAACGGTAGTGTATATATAAATATCTACATTTAAATGGTATTAATATAATTTTGCATATATATATATATATATATATATTCCCATTAATTCCCACAGAAAGTTTCCACCTCTGAACATTCCCCAAAATGTGCAACCCTACCCACCACAACTGCGCCGATGACATGGATGTCGATCAAGGCAGCCCCCGTGCTCAGGGGGCCATTTTGTTTTGTAAATGACCCGCGTGCCAAATTCAGCTTGCTGAGGAGGAACCCTGTTCTACACAGTCCACTACTACCAGAGCCCTATGGACCCAGGTCAAAAGTACTGCACTGAGTGTAGGAAACATTAAAAAGGCACCTGCTCTTTCCATGATAGACAGACCAGGTGAATCCAGGTGAATCCAGGTGAATCCATGTGAAAGCTATATTATCCCTTATCGATGTCACTTGTTAAATCCACTTGAAATCAGGGGAGGGGGGGGGGGGGGGGTTCTACTAAGCTAAAATAGTGAATTGTTTTAGGATGGTTATACCAAAGATTACTTAGAAATATGATTCAGAATTTTAGGTATATATAAAAATAAAAAATAAACACAAATTATTAGATAAAATATAGAATTTGGCCTTTATTACTATAGCTCATAGAAACACATTGAACAACATTCATACATGGCAAAAAAGACAGTTAAAAAATAAATCATAAGGAATAAAGTGTTGAAGTGTCTGTCCCATATCTAGGAGATTAAAGAACGCTCAGGAAATATGTGTGTTTTTATACATATATTTATCCCCTTTTTTGTGTTGGCACAAAACTACCTCCATTAATTTGTATGGGCTACCTTCAGACGAGTCCCGTGACACTTCAGTGTCCCCACAGCAGCGGCCTCAGTGTCCCCAGCCAGCGGCCTCAGTGTCCCCACAGCCAGCGGCCTCAGTGTCCCCCACAGCCAGCGGCCTCAGTGTCCCCCACAGCCAGCGGCCTCAGTGTCCCCCACAGCCAGCGGCCTCAGTGTCCCCACAGCCAGCGGCCTCAGTGTCCCCCACAGCCAGCGGCCTCAGTGTCCCCCACAGCCAGCGGCCTCAGTGTCCCCCACAGCCAGCGGCCTCAGTGTCCCCCACAGCCAGCGGCCTCAGTGTCCCCCACAGCCAGCGGCCTCAGTGTCCCCACAGCCAGCGGCCTCAGTGTCCCCACAGCCAGCGGCCTCAGTGTCCCCACAGCCAGCGGCCTCAGTGTCCCCCACAGCCAGCGGCCTCAGTGTCCCCCACAGCCAGCGGCCTCAGTGTCCCCCACAGCCAGCGGCCTCAGTGTCCCCCACAGCCAGCGGCCTCAGTGTCCCCCACAGCCAGCGGCCTCAGTGTCCCCACAGCCAGCGGCCTCTGTGTCCCCCACAGCCAGCGGCCTCAGTGTCCCCCACAGCCAGCGGCCTCAGTGTCCCCACAGCCAGCGGCCTCAGTGTCCCCACAGCCAGCGGCCTCAGTGTCCCCACAGCCAGCGGCCTCAGTGTCCCCACAGCCAGCGGCCTCAGTGTCCCCACAGCCAGCGGCCTCAGTGTCCCCCACAGCCAGCGGCCTCAGTGTCCCCACAGCCAGCGGCCTCAGTGTCCCCCACAGCCAGCGGCCTCAGTGTCCCCACAGCCAGCGGCCTCAGTGTCCCCCACAGCCAGCGGCCTCAGTGTCCCCCACAGCCAGCGGCCTCAGTGTCCCCACAGCCAGCGGCCTCAGTGTCCCCACAGCCAGCGGCCTCAGTGTCCCCCACAGCCAGCGGCCTCAGTGTCCCCCACAGCCAGCGGCCTCAGTGTCCCCCACAGCCAGTCGGCCTCAGTGTCCCCACAGCCAGCCAGCCAGCCAGCGGCTGCATCAGTGTGTCAGATACAAACAGAAGAAAACTATTTGCATTTTTGAGAGGCGTCGCCCCGGTGATGATTGCCCTTGAAATCTGTCTAAACATAACACTTTCACATCTTCATATTACCTCTGGTTAAAACACCCATTCCTTATTCCACACCATGTTAAAACGCCCATTCCTTATTCCACACCATGTTGAAACGCCCATTCCTTATTCCACACCATGTTGAAACGCCCATTCCTTATTCCACACCATGTTGAAAACGCCCATTCCTTATTCCACACCATGTCGAAAACGCCCATTCCTTATTCCACAACCATGTTGAAAACGCCCATTCCTTATTCCACACCATGTTAAAACGCCCATTCCTTATTCCACACCATGTTGAAAACGCCCATTCCTTATTCCACACCATGTTGAAAACGCCCATTCCTTATTCCACACCATGTTGAAACACCCATTCCTTATTCCACACCATGTTGAAAACGCCCATTCCTTATTCCACACCATGTTGAAACACCCATTCCTTATTCCACACCATGTTGAAAACGCCCATTCCTTATTCCACACCATGTTGAAACACCCATTCCTTATTCCACACCATGTTAAAACGCCCATTCCTTATTCCACACCATGTTGAAACACCCATTCCTTATTCCACACCATGTTGAAACACCCATTCCTTATTCCACACCATGTTGAAACGCCCATTCCTTATTCCACACCATGTTGAAAACGCCCATTCCTTATTCCACACCATGTTGAAAACGCCCATTCCTTATTCCTCACCATGTTGAAAACGCCCATTCCTTATTCCACACCATGTTGAAAACGCCCATTCCTTATTCCACACCATGTTGAAAACGCCCATTCCTTATTCCACACCATGTTGAAAACGCCCATTCCTTATTCCACACCATGTTGAAACACCCATTCCTTATTCCACACCATGTTGAAACACCCATTCCTTATTCCACACCATGTTGAAAACGCCCATTCCTTATTCCACACCATGTTGAAAACGCCCATTCCTTATTCCTCACCATGTTGAAAACGCCCATTCCTTATTCCACACCATGTTGAACGGATGATTTGGATACTTCTTCACAGCTTGTACATTCAGACGTAATGCTTTAAACATAGGACTTACTCTGTTTGCTCTCCCTGACCCAACATTTCCACATGTAAAAAAAAAAAACTTTATTAGGAACCAGGTCATGTGCACAAATATTGGAAGGCCAAAATGACTATTAAAACACAGAATATTTTCTCTACTCTGCAGTCTGTGTCTGACAAGAAGACAAACTGGACAGAGACAGAGAGAGACGTCAAGGCACTGCAAAAGCTGCACAATATTAGTGTCTTGGGACACATTTCACCTGAACATGCCAGGGAAGTCCTTCTGGAAACGCTGCAATAAAAACCAATGTACAGTTCTAAAACATGTCCTTTAAAACTCACCCTGACTACAGCCCAGGTCTTTCTGTTGTACATAGCAGCATAAGCCTGCCCTTTCTGTTCTGGGACATAAACTGATGGAGGGGGAAGAGAAAAAGCTTTGAGATGTGTTTAATATGCGTTTAACAACTTATTTACTATGCTACACTATAAAACACACACAAGTATGTGGATACCCCTTCAAATTAGTGGATTCGGCCAGTTCAGCCACACCTGTTGCTGACAGGTGTATAAAATCGAGCAAACAGCCGTGCAATCTCCACAGACAAATATTGGCAGTAGAACGGCCCGTAGTGAAGAGCTCAGTGACTTTCAACATGACAGCGCTCTAGTTCAAGTGAAGGGAAATCTTAACGCTACAGCATACAATGACATTGTAGACAATTCTGTGCTTCCAGCTTTGTGGCAACAGTTTGGGGACGGCCCTTTCCTGTTTCAGCATGACAATGCCCCCGTGCACAAAGCGAGGTCCATACTGAAATGGGATTGTTGAGATCAGTGTGGAAGAACTTGACTGGCCTGCACAGAGCCCTGACCTCAACCCCATCAAACACCTTTGGGATGAATTGGAATGCTGACTGCGAGCCAGGTCTAATCGCCCAACATCAGTACCCGACCTCACTAATGCTCTTGTGGCTGAATGGAAGCAAGTCCCCACAGCAATGTTCCAACATCTAGTGGAAATCCTTCCCAGGAGAGTTGAGGCTGTTATAGCAGCAAAGTGGGGGGACCAACTCCATATTAATACCCATGATTTTGGAATGAGTTGTTCGACGAGCCGGTGTCCACATACTTTTGGTCATGTAGTGTATATAGGCTAGGGGTTTCCTACTGCCGTGGCCTGAGCCTGCTGCGTCCAAAACACAACCACTACACTCCTTAGTTACACCTTCAAAGACACACACAGCCTTTTTGAGAAGCTAGGTGTAGGTATAGAAGCTAGGTATACGTATAGAAGCTAGGTATAGAAGCTAGGTATACGTATAGAAGCTAGGTATACGTATAGAAGCTAGGTATACGTATAGAAGCTAGGTATACGTATAGAAGCTAGGTGTAGAAGCTAGGTATAGAAGCTAGGTACATGTTCCACTTCCTCTGACTCACACGTTATGGGAAACAAATAAACATGTAAATATAATAAAACCTGAGAGCGACGAGGCTGCAGCTCTTCCCCTGAATCTCTCCGTCTATCAGCACGTACAGCTGAGAGGCACTGTTAATCCCACACGGTGAATCTGACTCGCTGCCGTCTCGCTGGTAAAAGTCAAATATAAATAATATAAATAATAATAATAATAATAATAATGTCTGCCTTGCTGCCTGTTTGAACCCCTAGAGCCCTATGGGTCCTGGTCAAAAGAAGGGAAGGGAATAGGGAATAGGATGCAGAATGTTGCAGACTCTGCTAGAAAGTCCTCCTATAGTAAAGAGACCAGCAGAATCTCCTGCTAACTTATTGATTAAGAATCAAGCAGAAGTGCCCTGGGTATGTGGATCCAAACATGCATATTGCTGATCAAAATGTATTCCCCCCCCCCCCCCCCCCCCCCCCCCCGATTTATCAACAAAGCAACTGGATTGCGGTTTTGATTGAATATCACCAAGACTGTTTCAATGGAATGCCACTTCCAAGCCCCAACATGCTGCCTAGAGCTGGGACGCACACGTTTTGATTTTATCCATCCACACCAGACGGTAAATCAGGACAGGCAGGCTGAAATATCAAAAGACCAGGTCAAAACACATGAAAAATTCATGGCCATTTAGCTAGCTAGCTTGTTGTTGCTAGCTCATTTAGAATAGAAACAAGTTGTATTTTAGCGCCTGGCTACGCTAACGCTCGCCAGCAATTTGGATGTTAAATGATAAAATGATCTTTGTTCATGGTCAGCATGTAAAGGTTGGCTTTCTACACTGGCCAAGCATTTTTCCACTTCCTCAAAAACAAATGTCCCACCGCAGAATAGGCCGACGTCAATCCCCTTGATGACTCAGTCACTGCCTTTGACACACACAGTTCAAACAACTAGTGTTTATTCACTGATAAAGTCAGTCAGGTGGCATGTGTGTGTGTGTGTGTGTGTGTGTGTAAGTAATCGGGAATAGGCATTTTTACAGTATGGGTACAGCATCCTTCAGCCTAACTGGACAGAAAGCAGAGCAGGAAGAGAGAGAGCCTCTGATGGGGAGAAAGGAACTAGAAATGTTGAAATGCATTAAACCAGCTAGCTACTGTATAAACTAGCCTAAATGACTTTATATCACAAGTCACTGTGGCCAACCTAACACAGATACAATGTGTGCATCCAAAATGGCACCCTATTCCCTATGTAGTGCACTGACCAGGGCCCTGGTCGAAAAGTAGTACACAACATGGGGAATAGAGTGCCATTTGGGATGCAGCAAAATGACTGAGGGTCAATCTCAACAGGCTGAAAGCATGTCCACTACTGAGAGGAAGTAGCCTCAAGGAATGGATCTCGGAGCCAATGTCCTGTAATGTTATGTCCTTTCATTTCATCTCACGCCACTGTAACGTCATGCAGATGCTTGTAACGGGACATTTTGAAGCCCATGTCTCAGGGAGGCGAGAGGAGGAGTCACCTGGACTGGGGAGGTCTAGAGGAGGAGTCACCTGGACTGGGGAGGTCTAGAGGAGGAGTCACCTGGACTGGGGAGGTCTAGAGGAGGAGTCACCTGGACTGGGGAGGCGAGAGGAGGAGTCACCTGGACTGGGAGGCGAGAGGAGGAGTCACCTGGACTGGGGAGGCGAGAGGAGGAGTCACCTGGACTGGGGAGGCGAGAGGAGGAGTCACCTGGACTGGGGAGGCGAGAGGAGTCACCTGGACTGGGAGGCGAGAGGAGGAGTCACCTGACTGGGGAGGCGAGAGGAGGAGTCACCTGGACTGGGAGGCGAGAGGAGGAGTCACCTGGACGGGGGAGGCGAGAGGAGGAGTCACCTGGACTGGGGAGGCGAGAGGAGGAGTCACCTGGACTGGGGAGGCGAGAGGAGGAGTCACCTGGACTGGGAGGCGAGAGGAGGAGTCACCTGGACTGGGGAGGCGAGAGGAGGAGTCACCTGGACTGGGGAGGCGAGAGGAGGAGTCACCTGGACTGGGGAGGCGAGAGGAGGAGTCACCTGGACTGGGGAGGCGAGAGGAGGAGTCACCTGGACTGGGGAGGCGAGAGGAGGAGTCACCTGGACTGGGGAGGCGAGAGGAGGAGTCACCTGGACTGGGGAGGCGAGAGGAGGAGTCACCTGGACTGGGGAGGCGAGAGGAGGAGTCAGCTGGACTGGGGAGGCGAGAGGAGGATCACCTGGACTGGGGAGGCGAGAGGAGGAGTCACCTGGACTGGGAGGCGAGAGGAGGAGTCACCTGGACTGGGGAGGCGAGAGGAGAGTCAGCTGGACTGTAGGGGTTGGGAGGTGAGAGGAGTCAGCTGGACGTAGGGGTTGGGAGGTGAGAGTAGTCACCTGGACTGTAGGGTGGAGGTGAGAGGAGTCAGCTGGACTGTAGGGGTTGGGAGGTGAGAGGAGTCACCTGGACTGTAGGGGTTGGGAGGTGAGAGGAGTCAGCTGGACTGTAGGGGTTGGGAGGTGAGAGGAGTCAGCTGGACTGGGGAGGTGAGAGGAGTCACCTGGACTGGGGAGGTGAGAGGAGTCACCTGGACTGTAGGGGTTGGGAGGTGAGAGGAGTCACCTGGACTGTAGGGGTTGGGAGGTGAGAGGAGTCACCTGGACTGTAGGGGTTGGGAGGTGAGAGGAGTCAGCTGGACTGTAGGGGTTGGGAGGTGAGAGGAGTCAGCTGGACTGTAGGGGTTGGGAGGTGAGAGGAGTCAGCTGGACTGTAGGGGTTGGGAGGTGAGAGGAGTCAGCTGGACTGTAGGGGTTGGGAGGTGAGAGGAGTCAGCTGGACTGTAGGGGTTGGGAGGTGAGAGGAGTCACCTGGACTGTAGGGGTTGGGAGGTGAGAGGAGTCACCTGGACTGTAGGGGTTGGGAGGTGAGAGGAGTCAGCTGGACTGTAGGGGTTGGGAGGTGAGAGTAGTCACCTGGACTGTAGGGGTTGGGAGGTGAGAGGAGTCACCTGGACTGTAGGGGTTGGGAGGTGAGAGGAGTCAGCTGGACTGTAGGGGTTGGGAGGTGAGAGGAGTCAGCTGGACTGTAGGGGTTGGGAGGTGAGAGGAGTCAGCTGGACTGTAGGGGTTGGGAGGTGAGAGGAGTCACCTGGACTGTAGGGGTTGGGAGGTGAGAGGAGTCAGCTGGACTGTAGGGGTTGGGAGGTGAGAGGAGTCAGCTGAACTGTAGGGGTTGGGAGGTGAGAGGAGTCAGCTGGACTGTAGGGGTTGGGAGGTGAGAGGAGTCAGCTGGACTGTAGGGGTTGGGAGGTGAGAGGAGTCACCTGGACTGTAGGGGTTGGGAGGTGAGAGGAGTCAGCTGGACTGTAGGGGTTGGGAGGTGAGAGGAGTCAGCTGGACTGTAGGGGTTGGGAGGTGAGAGTAGTCAGCTGGACTGTAGGGGTTGGGAGGTGAGAGGAGTCACCTGGACTGTAGGGGTTGGGAGGTGAGAGGAGTCACCTGGACTGTAGGGGTTGGGAGGTGAGAGTAGTCACCTGGACTGTAGGGGTTGGGAGGTGAGAGGAGTCACCTGGACTGTAGGGGTTGGGAGGTGAGAGGAGTCACCTGGACTGTAGGGGTTGGGAGGTGAGAGGAGTCAGCTGGACTGTAGGGGTTGGGAGGTGAGAGGAGTCAGCTGGACTGTAGGGGTTGGGAGGTGAGAGGAGTCACCTGGACTGTAGGGGTTGGGAGGTGAGAGGAGTCACCTGGACTGTAGGGGTTGGGAGGTGAGAGGAGTCACCTGGACTGTAGGGGTTGGGAGGTGAGAGGAGTCAGCTGGACTGTAGGGGTTGGGAGGTGAGAGGAGTCAGCTGGACTGTAGGGGTTGGGAGGTGAGAGGAGTCAGCTGGACTGTAGGGGTTGGGAGGTGAGAGGAGTCACCTGGACTGTAGGGGTTGGGAGGTGAGAGGAGTCACCTGGACTGTAGGGGTTGGGAGGTGAGAGGAGTCACCTGGACTGTAGGGGTTGGGAGGTGAGAGGAGTCAGCTGGACTGTAGGGGTTGGGAGGTGAGAGGAGTCAGCTGGACTGTAGGGGTTGGGAGGTGAGAGGAGTCAGCTGGACTGGGGAGGTGAGAGGAGTCAGCTGGACTGTAGGGTTTGGGAGGTGAGAGGAGTCACCTGGACTGTAGGGGTTGGGAGGTGAGAGGAGTCACCTGGACTGTAGGGGTTGGGAGGTGAGAGGAGTCACCTGGACTGTAGGGGTTGGGAGGTGAGAGGAGTCAGCTGGACTGTAGGGGTTGGGAGGTGAGAGGAGTCACCTGGACTGTAGGGGTTGGGAGGTGAGAGTAGTCACCTGGACTGTAGGGGTTGGGAGGTGAGAGGAGTCACCTGGACTGTAGGGGTTGGGAGGTGAGAGGAGTCACCTGGACTGTAGGGGTTGGGAGGTGAGAGGAGTCACCTGGACTGTAGGGGTTGGGAGGTGAGAGGAGTCACCTGGACTGTAGGGGTTGGGAGGTGAGAGGAGTCACCTGGACTGTAGGGGTTGGGAGGTGAGAGGAGTCACCTGGACTGTAGGGGTTGGGAGGTGAGAGGAGTCACCTGGACTGTAGGGGTTGGGAGGTGAGAGGAGTCACCTGGACTGTAGGGGTTGGGAGGTGAGAGGAGTCACCTGGACTGTAGGGGTTGGGAGGTGAGAGGAGTCAGCTGGACTGTAGGGGTTGGGAGGTGAAAGGGACAGTCATATCCCAGTTTCCTATCAGGTGTGTGTGTGTGTGTGTGTGTGTGTGTGTGTGTGTGTGTGTGTGTGTGTGTGTGTGTGTGGTGTGTGGGCTAGGTCCCAGGGGACGTACCTCTGCAACCTTCGGAGGGATCCCATCTCCCAGTACTTCTCTGTAGAAGCACTGTTGGGCCATGTAGAAGGACAGGCCGCTGGTCCTCTTAAAGGCATCCTTCAGCCGCTTCAACTCCACATCAGTTACTACAGAGAGAAAGAGTGGGGGAGAGAGAGAGACATCAGGCTAAAGACTAAGGTGTCCCTAACATCAGGCTAAAGACTAAGGTGTCCCTAACAGCAGGCTAAAGACTAAGGTGTCCCTAACATCAGGCTGAAGACTAAGGTGTCCCTAACATCAGGCTGAAGACTAAGGTGTCCCTAACAGCAGGCTAAAGACTAAGGTGTCCCTAACAGCAGGCTGAAGACTAAGGTGTCCCTAACAGTAGGCTAAAGACTAAGGTGTCCCTAACATCAGGCTGAAGACTAAGGTGTCCCTAACATCAGGCTGAAGACTAAGGTGTCCCTAACATCAGGCTAAAGACTAAGGTGTCCCTAACAGCAGGCTGAAGACTAAGGTGTCCCTAACAGCAGGCTGAAGACTAAGGTGTCCCTAACATCAGGCTGAAGACTAAGGTGTCCCTAACATCAGGCTGAAGACTAAGGTGTCCCTAACATCAGGCTGAAGACTAAGGTGTCCCTAACATCAGGCTGAAGACTAAGGTGTCCCTAACATCAGGCTAAAGACTAAGGTGTCCCTAACATCAGGCTAAAGACTAAGGTGTCCCTAACAGCAGGCTGAAGACTAAGGTGTCCCTAACATCAGGCTGAAGACTAAGGTGTCCCTAACATCAGGCTAAAGACTAAGGTGTCCCTAACATCAGGCTGAAGACTAAGGTGTCCCTAACAGCAGGCTAAAGACTAAGGTGTCCCTAACAGCAGGCTAAAGACTAAGGTGTCCCTAACATCAGGCTAAAGACTAAGGTGTCTTATGTGTCACAGGTCGCATCCCAAATGGTTCCCTATTCCCTAGTGCACTACTGGTGGACCACAACCCTAGGGAATAGGGTGCCAACTAACTAACGACGAGGTCATATCCTATCCTCTGCTATGGAAAGAGGGCAGGTTTCATATGACTAGTGAAGGTGATTAACATATGACGGTGCCAGCTGAAGAAAGGATGCACACAAGATCCCACCAGGGTCGAGTCTCAGTACGAGAGCCCCCCACCACCAGGGTCGAGTCTCAGTACCAGAGCCCCCCACCACCAGGGTCGAGTCTCAGTACCAGAGCCCCCCACCACCAGGGTCGAGTCTCAGTACCAGAGCCCCCCCACCACCAGGGTCGAGTCTCAGTACCAGAGCCCCCCACCACCAGGGTCGAGTCTCAGTACCAGAGCCCCCCACCACCAGGGTCGAGTCTCAGTACCAGAGCCCCCCACCACCAGGGTCGAGTCTCAGTACGAGAGCCCCCCACCACCAGGGTCGAGTCTCAGTACCAGAGCCCCCCACCACCAGGGTCGAGTCTCAGTACCAGAGCCCCCCACCACCAGGGTCGAGTCTCAGTACCAGAGCCCCCCACCACCAGGGTCGAGTCTCAGTACCAGAGCCCCCCACCACCAGGGTCGAGTCTCAGTACCAGAGCCCCCCACCACCAGGGTCGAGTCTCAGTACCAGAGCCCCCCCACCACCAGGGTCGAGTCTCAGTACCAGAGCCCCCCACCACCAGGGTCGAGTCTCAGTACCAGAGCCCCCCACCACCAGGGTCGAGTCTCAGTACGAGAGCCCCCCACCAGGGTCGAGTCTCAGTACCAGAGCCCCCCCACCACCAGGGTCGAGTCTCAGTACCAGAGCCCCCCCACCACCAGGGTCGAGTCTCAGTACCAGAGCCCCCCACCACCAGGGTCGAGTCTCAGTACCAGAGCCCCCCACCACCAGGGTCGAGTCTCAGTACCAGAGCCCCCCACCACCAGGGTCGAGTCTCAGTACCAGAGCCCCCCACCACCAGGGTCGAGTCTCAGTACCAGAGCCCCCCCACCACCAGGGTCGAGTCTCAGTACCAGAGCCCCCCACCACCAGGGTCGAGTCTCAGTACCAGAGCCCCCCCACCAGGGTCGAGTCTCAGTACGAGAGCCCCCCCACCACCAGGGTCGAGTCTCAGTACGAGAGCCCCCCCACCACCAGGGTCGAGTCTCAGTACCAGAGCCCCCCACCACCAGGGTCGAGTCTCAGTACCAGAGCCCCCCACCACCAGGGTCGAGTCTCAGTACCAGAGCCCCCCACCACCAGGGTCGAGTCTCAGTACCAGAGCCCCCCACCACCAGGGTCGAGTCTCAGTACCAGAGCCCCCCACCACCAGGGTCGAGTCTCAGTACCAGAGCCCCCCACCACCAGGGTCGAGTCTCAGTACCAGAGCCCCCCACCACCAGGGTCGAGTCTCAGTACCAGAGCCCCCCACCACCAGGGTCGAGTCTCAGTACCAGAGCCCCCCCACCACCAGGGTCGAGTCTCAGTACCAGAGCCCCCCACCACCAGGGTCGAGTCTCAGTACCAGAGCCCCCCACCACCAGGGTCGAGTCTCAGTACCAGAGCCCCCCACCACCAGGGTCGAGTCTCAGTACCAGAGCCCCCCACCACCAGGGTCGAGTCTCAGTACCAGAGCCCCCCACCACCAGGGTCGAGTCTCAGTACCAGAGCCCCCCACCACCAGGGTCGAGTCTCAGTACCAGAGCCCCCCACCACCAGGGTCGAGTCTCAGTACCAGAGCCCCCCACCACCAGGGTCGAGTCTCAGTACCAGAGCCCCCCACCACCAGGGTCGAGTCTCAGTACCAGAGCCCCCCACCACCAGGGTCGAGTCTCAGTACCAGAGCCCCCCACCACCAGGGTCGAGTCTCAGTACCAGAGCCCCCCACCACCAGGGTCGAGTCTCAGTACCAGAGCCCCCCACCACCAGGGTCGAGTCTCAGTACCAGAGCCCCCCCACCAGGGTCGAGTCTCAGTACGAGAGCCCCCCCACCACCAGGGTCGAGTCTCAGTACGAGAGCCCCCCCACCACCAGGGTCGAGTCTCAGTACGAAAGCCCCCCACCACCAGGGTCGAGTCTCAGTACGAAAGCCCCCCACCACCAGGGTCGAGTCTCAGTACGAGAGCCCCCCACCAGGGTTGCTTCGTCAGCCATTTTGAGCTAGGCTACTCCCGCCCTCAGCTGTAAATCTGTTAGGCCACTGCCTTCATTTAAAAGGCTAGTAACAGGTGTTACCATTGGATGTGTGGCTCTCTCCCCCTCTCTCAGGGGTCAATTAAACAAATATATTTTATTCATTTATTGAATACATTTTCTCAGCATGTTACCATCCTAGCCACTATAGTAGACGATCTTCTGCTGTAGAAGGATGTGGTTATTAAAACAGGCGCAGAAAGAGCAGGGAGAGAAATTGCTTGCTCTGGGTACGGCGGGGGGAAGTGAAAAACAGGACTGCTGATCGCACCCTCCCTGTATGGCAAAAAAAAAAAGCTTATTAAAAAAAACTAATTAAAAAGCAACAGGAAAGTCAAAGGGATGTTTATGAATCTGGGACTGGAAGGAGGAAAAAGCGGGTCGCTCGTATTAAAAGAAATGGGTGGATGTGTGAGCGTGACCTAGTATTGCAGCATGGTAGGAATAAAGTGTCTGGGTAATTCTGTTCTTGTAGGATGAAATACAAATAGAAAACCACATTGTGTAAAGACCGAACTGTGTGTAGACCTTCATCAAAGACATAGTCCTGAATACATCATGGTCTAATCTATAGTAAAGGCATGGTGATGGGAGACTGCGTTTGTCTTCTCCTCTGCTGACAAGTGATGACAGTTTAATCTAAGATAACTGTTCAATGCTGAGAATTTCAGCTATGTGTCAAAAAGCCTATAAAATAACATGTGGTGGAAAATAAAAATTTATTTAAACTGGTTTGAAGAGCACAAACACTCTTGACAGTACAGCACTTTGAAATGACAGACGCAGAATAATCACCTGGCTACTTCAGCCTTGAAACGGGTTTTCAATTATGCCAGCTTGTCCCTGAAGCTGGAAGGACAGACAACGTCAGAGGAAAGGGGCCAAGGTCGGGGTTGTTTGGGATTCTACCGTGCTACTCTAGCATACTACAAGCAACCATGTTCCATGGACTATGATCTGAGAGGAGGAACTTCCTCTATACAATCCTAGGAAGAAGTAAGTAAGCATTTCACTGTAAGGTCTGCTACACCTGCTGTATTCGACGCACTTGACTAATAAAACTTTGATTTGATAAAATATTTAATTCTTATTTAGGTCGCCACTAGTGGCACCTGGATCTGTGTGTGTGTGTGTGTCATATATAACCATGGATCCACAGGTCCCGTCAGGTCTAAGAGCTCATTATCTTGCCTGTATTCAGAGCACCTTTACCCCGCTGAACCCCGGGGCCGTGGACCCGCTGCATCTTAAGTGGCGCGGCTTTTAACGAATGAACTCCCAGCAGAGCCGGTGTCAGCCACACCCCTGACAGTTAGATCCATGGCAACGCAGTCAACCTTGATGACGTAGTGCAATGCCCGTTGCTAGAGGGGGAGGAACCGGAACGCCCGCTGCTAGAGGGGAGGGAACCGGAACGCCCGTTGCTAGAGGGGAGGGAACCGGAACGCCCGTTGCTAGAGGGGGAGGAACGGGAACGCCCGCTGCTAGAGGGGAAGGAACTGGAACGAGGCAGGGGAGGCGTCGAGAAGGTAACTATGTTTAGTTCAACGATTAAGCTACATCCAAACACAGCTTTGTTGTCCCCTTACTGCCTGAGAGGATTTGAAATTTGACATTTTAAGTGGGTATTGCCCATTCCGTATAGGAAAACCATTGGAAACCCCCATCTCCCTCTAGTCTAGATGACATTAAAACAGGTCTAACTGACCCAGGAAGATTCATTACATTTCTCTAAGTATCAGATAGGTCTGTATTGATTAAATCACCAATGACTTTGCTAAATAATAGTAAAAACGGTTGCAGGTAGATGAACCAAGAGGCAGTTTGACTTAGTGGCCAACACTACTGGGCCACACGCCCGCCATGTACACTCAGGCACAAGCATATACACACACACCCACCCACACAAACACCCACACAAACACCCACAGGTCACGGCTTCCTAGTGAAAGTGGCACAGAGAGAGGATGACACTGTCACACACTCAAAACCACTGAATCAACACTTGGCCAACTATACCCTGAAATAACACAGGTCTGCCTGCGTGAGAGTGTTGACCTGGGGCTGAAGCTGGAGTAGAAACCACGACTGTAGAGAAACAACCAGTAGTAGTAGTAGTAGTAGTAGTAGTAGTAGTAGTAGTGTCTGCCTGGGCCAGCATGCAAATACACGATTCAAGAGACATTACATTTCTGACTCCAAAGAAAAGAGTGCTGGGTGACCTGGCAGTCAGGGACGAAGGGCAAGACCAGACTGACCCATTGATTTGATCCATAACCGTGATTTCTAACGCCTTCTCACTGGGAGTCGTATGTTGACGAGTCCATATCAATACTATTTCAAGGACAAAAAGTAGCCATGAGTTGAACTTTTGGACGGGCCGACCGATACGTAACCATCCATTTAGAACACGTTCTCCACGGATCAGTCTGGTCTTGCCCTTAGGCTTTTAGACTAGTGAGTGAATAGCCTAGTTAGCCGGTGGGTAACCCTGGGTACATTAACTAATATCCCAGTTAGCCGGTGGGTAACCCTGGGTACATTAACTAATATCCCAGTTAGCCGGTGGGTAACCCTGGGTACATTAACTAATATCCCAGTTAGCCGGTGGGTAACCCTGGGTACATTAACTAATATCCCAGTTAGCCGGTGGGTAACCCTGGGTACATTAACTAATATCCCAGTTAGCCGGTGGGTAACCCTGGGTACATTAACTAATATCCCAGTTAGCTGGTGACTGACGGCTGATGCTGCAACTCTCATGGAACAGAGGCTGCCAGCAGCTAACTACTGTATGACTACATACAGCTGACTACTGTATGACTACATACAGCTAACTACTGTATGACTACATACAGCTAACTACTGTATGACTACATACAGCTAACTACTGTATGACTACATACAGCTAACTACTGTATGACTACATACAGCTAACTACTGTATGACTACATACAGCTAACTACTGTATGACTACATACAGCTAACTACTGTATGACTACATACAGCTAACTACTGTATGACTACATACAGCTAACTACTGTATGACTACATACAGCTAACTACTGTATGACTACATACAGCTAACTACTGTATGACTACATACAGCTAACTACTGTATGACTACATACAGCTAACTACTGTATGACTACATACAGCTAACTACTGTATGACTACATACAGCTAACTACTGTATGACTACATACAGCTAACTACTGTATGACTACATACAGCTAACTACTGTATGACTACATACAGCTAACTACTGTATGACTACATACAGCTAACTACTGTATGACTACATACAGCTAACTACTGTATGACTACATACAGCTAACTACTGTATGACTACATACAGCTAACTACTGTATGACTACATACAGCTAACTACTGTATGACTACATACAGCTAACTACTGTATGACTACATTCAGCTAACTACTGTATGACTACATTCAGCTAACTACTGTATGACTACATTCAGCTAACTACTGTATGACTACATTCAGCTAACTACTGTATGACTACATTCAGCTAACTACTGTATGACTACATTCAGCTAACTACTGTATGACTACATTCAGCTAACTACTGTATGACTACATTCAGCTAACTACTGTATGACTACATTCAGCTAACTACTGTATGACTACATTCAGCTAACTACTGTATGACTACATTCAGCTACATACAGCGAACT
>NC_138299.1:158786063-158851063 GCF_965601325.2 Salmo salar | reverse complement strand
ATAATGCTGTACTTTAGCACTAGTTTATTCGTTATTATAAACTGGGTGGTTCGAACCCTGAATGCTGATTGGTTAACAGCCGTGGTATGTCAGACCGTATACCACGGGTATCACAAAACATTTACTGCTCTAATTATGTTGGTAACAAGTCTATAATAGCAATAAGGCACCTCGGGGGATTGTGGTGTATCCAGGCTCTCCGTGTTGCGTCGCGCATAAGAACAGCCCTTAGCCATGGTATGTGTGTATGTATATGTATATATCTATATTTATTTCAGCTTTATTTAACCAGGTAGGCTAGTTGAGAACAAGTTCTCATTTACAACTGTGACCTGGCCAAGATAAAGCAATGCAGATTCGACACAATACAACAACACAGAGTTACACATGGAGTAACCAAACATACAGTCAATAATACAATAGAAAAAGTCTATATACAATGTGTGCAAATGAGGTAGGATAAGAGAGTTAAGGCAATAAATAGGCCATGGTGGCAAAGTAATTACAATATAGCAGTTAAACACTGGAGTGATAGATGTGCAGAATATGAATGTGCAAGTAGAGATACTGGGGTGCAAAGGAGCAAGATAAATACATAAATACAGTATGGGGATGAGGTAGATTGGCTGGTATATTGGCCACACCCCCTCGGGCCTTATTGCTTAATTAGAATTACTAAATTCTCTATTATGTGCTGTATACATGATGTTATGCGTGATATAACATGATTATCTACAATATGTGATCATTTGCACAGATCAGCAATAGTCAAGAATGTTGACACCTAAAACAATAGAAACAAATATATATTTTTATTCACGTATACCTGTCTTGAGCCCTATACTACGAATGTAGTTTGAGGAGTTAGCAAGTCAACGGAATTCAACGTGGGATAACCAACACTTGTAAAAGTCTATTTCACATGATAGTCTACTTAATATGCAAGACACCTTTTCTTTGATTTAGGAAATTAAAACGTAGCACTGACATTCCTCTGGTTTTGATGTTTCAACATTGTCTCAATGAAAAGGTCTGCGTTCGATTAGCAACGTGCAACATGCACGCGTGGTTACAAGCCTGCTAGAGTTATAATGGATAAAGCCTGAGCTGGAATAGGAAGCTAACCGAAGCTGGCTAACCGAAGCTGGCTAACCGAAGCTGGCTAACCGAAGCTGGCATACTGAAGCTGGCTAGTTTTAGACAACCCAGAGTAGATCTAGTTTGCTTTGTACTATACCCCTCTGCATAGCCACTGGAAGTAGGGGTGCTGAGGGTACTAAAAAAAAATATATAAAATAATTCCCCCAAATATAATATATTATAAAAATGATTATAATTGAGAAAATAATAATGTCTAACAAAAGTAGTGCATTGGGCCCTTAATAGTCCTGTATTAGCGGATATATCGCTCTGCAGCTCCAGCGTGGACACAAATATTTGCCCAGCCTCCGTCTGTCTTCCTCTCAAGCTCTCCCTGGACTGTCACTCCTCTTCCTCGTTCTCAATCTCTCCCTAGACTGAGGGTCCTTCTCTTCCTCCCTCTCTGGACTGTTGGTCCTCCTCTTCCCCTCTGGACTGTTGCTCCTACTCTTCCTCCCTCTCTGGACTGTTGCTCCTCCTCTTCCTCCCTCTCTGGACTGTTGCTCCTCCTCTTCCTCCCTCTCTGGACTGTTGGCCCTCTGTCTTTTGCTCTTTCTGTCTCTCCTAGCAGGAAACCCCACTCTTCCTCCTCTTCTTCCTCTCCTTCACTCTCTTCCTCCACTAGACCGTCAACCTCCACCTCTATTTCAGCCCTCTCCTCCCTCTCCTTCACTATGCTGATTGTACGGAGATTGTGACAGCTGGTTAAATGGTGTCCCTTGAGAAGGCAGGAACAAGCTGTATGTCAGGAGAAGGAGAAGGCAAGGACAAGCTGTATGTCAGGAGAAGGAGAAGGTAAGGACAAGCTGTATGTCAGGAGAAGAAGGCAAGGACAAGCTGTATGTCAGGAGAAGGAGAAGGAGAAGGCAAGAACAAGCTGTATGTCAGGAGAAGGAGAAGGCAAGGACAAGCTGTATGTCAGGAGAAGGAGAAGGCAAGGACAAGCTGTATGTCAGGAGAAGGAGAAGGAGAAGGCAAGAACAAGCTGTATGTCAGGAGAAGTGCAGAATTATCATAAGGAGATGTGTACTTAGAATACGGAGGAGGAATGGAGGGAAAAAAGAGAGGCAGAGGAGGTCTAAGAAAGAGAGGGAGGAAGACGGTGAGGTTGAGTAGGTTAAAAATGGCGGGAAAAAGGGAAATGTTTTGTAAAAGAAGAATGGTAGAAAGTGTAAGCAGAGTGATCTGAAGACAGGAGGAGAAATGGAAGTGAATGAGGGCGAAGTATCCGAGGTGTTAGGTGTGGTGAAGTTCTCGGAGGCCGAAGCTTGCACACCAAGGGTCAAGATAAAGATGAGTCTGTGACAGTAGGAGTGAAGTTTTTGGAAAAATGTCCTGTGCGAGAGAGGCAGGTTGAGGTTTCCAGGGTTAGAGTAGTGCAGAAGTTGTCATATGCTGAGGGTGTGAAGAAAGTAGAGGAAGATGGGTCAAGGTGGAAGGATACTGAGAGGAGTAGTAGATCTGTACCAGTACAGAGGGAGAGGCCAACAAGTTATATATACACTTCAGTGAGATTGGATTTGTAGCAGTTACAGAAGTGGTTATCTACTGTATTGCAGGGACGGAACGTAAGTCACAGAAAATTTTAGTTGTGGTGGTTTGGTGGCTCGGCACGTGACTAATAAAATTTGATTTGGTGGCAGCTGCAGAGAGGTATTTGGGTGTGTGAGACTTGACATCAGAAGAGTTACAGGGTGTGTTAAGTGGTGGTGTCTCATCCTTTCAAGTTGTTGGCCTGCGGGAGGACTACATAGATTTAAATAGTGGATCACTTGCTTCTACACCTGCATTGCTTGCTGTTTGGGGTTTTAGGCTGGGTTTCTGTACAGCACTTTGTGACATCAGCTGATGTAAGAAGGGCTATATAAATACATTTGATTGATTGAGTAGGGTGTTGTTGTTTTTTTTACATTATTTTTGTGAGTGTAGTGTTAGATGGTAGGGTATTTATTTATTTTTTCAAGCTAATTATAAAGGAGTTGTACTCCAGTCTAGTAGGTGGCGGTAATGCAACATGTACTAGATGCCATCCGCCGTTAAACACCATCGAAGAAGAGCGTAGTCACTCTTTTTGACTAGCTAGCGACGACGTTTGAACTTCCAGATCCGGTGTTTTATGTCTGTTTACGAACACTAGCTACAGGTCAGGCTAGTCTGGTAGTTTATGCTTTACGACACGACATTTTAGACACAGAGGCAAACATGGCTCTTTTTAAAGATGTTATTGCTCGAGGTTGAACAGCTATTACTACAGAGGAGAAGGAGGAAAAAAAGACGGAGAAAATTTAGTTTGTCCACTGAACACTACAGGAGGGGACGATGGAGAATTGAATTGAAGACATGTCTCTTGTCCAACCTATGCGAAGCATTGACGGAAAAACAACATTTCTAATACTTTCGGATGTCGGTTGCCAGATTTGAGGACTTGTTTCAGCGGCTTGCCCGTAATTGCTGCAGAAAGGATGTCTGATACCTTTCGGTTTTTGTCGAGTGGCAGCAAATAGCAAAGTATCGCTGCAAATGATAATTTATAATGTAGGAATCCCGACAGTTTGTGCCATCGTCACTGAAGTGTGCCAGTCCCATGGGGAGGCGCACAATAGACCCAGCGTCGTCCAGGTTTAGCCGGGGGAGGCTGTCATTGTAAATAAGAATTTGTTCTTAACTGACTTGCCGAGTTAATTAAAGGTTAAATAAAATTAAAATGGTTGACTGTTTCATGTTGTGAGCTACACACTTGGTTTTGCTATTTCTATTATTCACATTTGACATCTAAAGAGTAATCACAGTCACTTCCTCCTTGTTTTAGTTTTTCATATTTTTTGGGAGGCTAGACCCTCAAGACATTTACCTAACCTTGTATTGTGTAGTGGTCTTTCAATAGAGAACTTCCTGCTTGGGTACATGTGAGTGTCCAGCTGTAGCCAATGAGGACCCCTAAGACATTAACCTCATCTACATAGCTCAGTACAAGTTTACTGAGTGACTGATTCGAAACAGTAATATTGTCTGTCACAAATACATTTGCAGACCTTTTTAGATATTTAATTCCTATCATAAGAGGTGACTTGTGAAATGTAAATCACAGAAGTGTGATGAAAGTGGACATAAGATAAAACACTCATGTAAACACCAGTAACATGTGAACCCCCCAGTAAATGAACGACCATCCTAAAGTATGAGGAAGAAAATAAAATAAAAAGCGCAGCAGTTTTTGGGGCGAGACAAACGGGAGACGTTCATCAGTAAGAATAGACACCATCCATGGTACCATGCCGTCGAAGGGCTCAACTCCATCTCTCGGCTATCACCCCCCCCAACACCAAGAAGCAGATGGCAAATACAATATAAGCAATCTTAAAACATCCACCTGGGCTCCTTTGAGTTAAAATGTTTACCCAAAATAACTGATTTCCCACTGTCGTCTTGTTTTCTGATGATTTAACTAGCCCTGCTAATCTTATAACACGGACACTGAATATCTCCCACTCACAATTTCTCTCATCCAGAAAAGAGCCGATTTCACATGTTCTAACTAGGTCTGCTAAACATAAGATCACAATCACACTGACTGTACGAAAGGACTCGGCTGCATGACGAGTACACACTGGTGTCTGTCTGACGATGTTTAAGGTGAACACCAAGCTAATCCAGTTGTCTGACAGTCGGTGGGGCACAGCAGCGGCAGCCCCGCTCCTCGTCTCTAACCCTTTTCCAGTTTGAGAACATACCGGCCCTGAATCTTTCTCCATGTTTCTCTGATATCAGTATCGGTGTTCAAATGTTGTGACATCTCCCTACAACTTGTCTTTCACTTGCTTGTCCGATTAACAACCGCATCGAAGGGTTGGAGAAGATATCGTTTAGTCTCACCAGCTCGCACACAGGCTCCTCTAAACTGGACATGGACATAATTGGATTTAGCAAATCTCTAAATAATAAGGCCCAGTTTGTGTATTTTCTGTAGACCCCTTTAATCTCTGGCTTTCCCCTGTGGATATCATTGAAAAGTGTCATGTAAAAAGTTTGCCATTGACAGAATATGCAGTGCATAGGATGAGGCTTGTCTAGATACAGTATTAATACAGTGTGAAAGTAATATTCTGGAATGATTTACCACATGTATGAATGAACCATATTATGTAGTCTGTGATAAAGTATTCCTCTATGATATCTGATCAGATCGACATCTGCACACACGTCAGCAAGTCAAGAATGTTGACACCTAAACAAAAAAAGGCAAAGAAATGTTTATTTTCTAAAACTGATTTCCAATACAAAATAAAATGGCAATTGACATTCAGTGACACAAGATGTCATAACATCTTGTTATAACACTTGGTGTATCATATTTATGACCATGTTATGAAGTACAGTTCAGTGTCACCACCTGTATTGTAAGTTGGTACCCAAACTATGATTGGTCCCTTGTTGTTCAGAGATGTAGCCCAGGCCTAGATCTGTAATCTACAGACTCTTTGTTAGGCTACTTCTCTAATCACTCTCACAGGTGAGGTTTAATCCAAAGTATTCAGTCTCTGAATCCACTGTTGAATCAGAATCCTCTTCCTGTCTGTCATTTCCTTCTAGTGCTGATAATGTTTGTCCCTCTTCCTCTCTTTCTGTCTCTCCTAGCAGGGAACCCCTGTCTTTCTCCTCTCCTCTCTCTTCCTGCACTGTTGATCCTCTTTCGGTCTCTCCTAGCAGGAAACCCCACTCTTCCTCCTCTTCACTCTCTTCCGCCATTGGACCCCCAACCTCCACCTCTATTTCAGCTTTCTCCTCATCCTCCTCCTCTTCTTCCTCTCTTCCGGTCTCCTCTGTCGGTTTAGCAGTAGGAGGTGGTCGTGGGCAGACTTCACCGTTGACACTATGTTGGAAAAACAGCTCACAGTCCTCCCTCCAGCATTTGATGTTGATGTTGTACCCAGCTGCCTTCATCTCGTTCTGCTTACTGCTGGCACATTGGTATGATGTTACAATGCCCATCTTAGAGAGTCTTTTGAAAATGGGCTTAACCCCTCCTTGGGTCAGTGTGGAGTTGATGACATAGGCCAGTGCAGAAAGCCTGGGGTTTCTACCTCTCAGGGCCACAGAGGCGGCTACACAGTTATGGATGGTGGATCCACCTGTTGCAGTATTGATGGTGGTATAAAGCCATGGTGTCTTCTTGGACAACTCATCATCCAACGCTTTGTATGAAAAACACTTCATATTCTCCAACGAGGTACTACTCAAGATGCAAGGTTCAAAAACATTAGGGAGGCTTGCATATGCCTTGTCCTCCGCTTGTATTTTGTTTACAATCTGCTTTCTGATTTCTTGGGATATGTTCTCATTTGTCATTGCAAAATTAGCCAAGGTCACCACATTGCCCATAGCCAAGTTTTCAATCATGCCTGAAAATTCTGAAGAAATTACCTTCCTCTTTTGCTTCCACATCCTTCCCTTGTTGTCAGGGGAACCAACTCCTGGTTTTGGATGACTCCATTTTGTGTCGTATGTAATGACAACCTGCAGAATAATATGGATCAAACATTAGATCTATATTATGAACATACACATCTAGTGTCGAGGGCTTGGTGTTGCACGTCTGGTGTCGGGGGCTTGGTGTTGCACGTCTAGTGTCGGGGGCTTGGTGTTGCACGTCTAGTGTCGGGGGCTTGGTGTTGCACGTCTAGTGTCGGGGGCTTGGTGTTGCACGTCTAGTGTCGGGGGCTTGGTGTTGCACGTCTAGTGTCGAGGGCTTGGTGTTGCACACACGTTCTGGACATTGCAACAGTTCATTCATGCATAGATCATCAGAAACACTACCAACATAACCACCAACATGCATACAGGTTTCAGACCACCAACATGCATACAGGTTTCAGACCACCGACATGCATACAGGTTTCAGACCACCGACATGCATACAGGTTTCAGACCACCGACATGCATACAGGTTTCAGACCACCAACATGCATACAGGTTTCAGACCACCGACATGCATACAGGTTTCAGACCACCAACATGTATACAGGTTTCAGACCACCGACATGCATACAGGTTTCAGATGGAAACGCAACGGTTATCGACAGCTGTATAAGATGCTTGGTTAGTATAGCCAGAGTTGATGTCTCAAGAGACAGTCTACATTAGTTAGAGTTGTAGCTATAAATGATCGTGTTAGGATTATAGAGAGGTATAATGTTATAGCTACCTCAACCATAATGTTTTTCTCGGAGGGCTTTGTAGAGGCATTGCATCTCTTCTTGGCACCCCTGCCTGTAGCTGATGGGCTTTGTTCCCGTTGACGCTTCTTCTCGGGTACCTCATTCAAGGCATTACAGTTAAAACACCTGGTCTTGGTAGCATCTCTTCCTGTCTCTACTTGGCCTTGTTGGGACTTCATAACTTCTTCGCCGGGAGTTCCAAACGCCGGTGTTTGCGTTTTCAACCTTACTAATGTTACGAAAACACTTTTGACATATCATTGTCGATGTATCTTCGTGCAGTGTCAGGTTTATGCCCAGGGTTGATAACCTAGTCAGAATAGTACAATTCGACTTTGACACAAGGGAACGCACATGTTGGAGCGCACCAAATATCCTTAGATTTTGATCGCAGAGACGGCATCTATCAAGATGGTTTGCAGCTTTAGGCATAGTTCAACAAAACAGTATTAACTAAACTGTACCATAACAATGTCAACAAACTGAAAACGTCTCATCCCGACTTTCTGGCTGCCAGTGTCGCGATAAAAATCACGTGTAATTTAGACATATAGGGAGGGCCTGGTTCGAATTGTGTTTATCTACCTCCCTAGGCGTGGGAGTAAATCACTGGTCGGTTGAAAGTCAAGGAAGGGGTTGCTGTGTTTAAAATGTGTACAGAGTCTACAGGTTCAGTACTGCCCCTCAGCTGCAACCAAGCAAAAAGCCCAATAGAATCGAGCCATCCGACCAACCTTACCACCACACTAGCCTACCCCTCTTTTGCTTCAATTCTCGCTAAAACATTTTTTCAATTAAAACTTAGAAAGCTGTATATAGTTTTGGTGTATATTTCCTTTGCTACATTATGGGTATTCTTCGTATATTAGAGATACGTTTTTATATATCTTCAGTTGTTGCTTCCTGCAATTCCTACATGAAAAAAAGGTGTTGTTGTTATTATTAAATGAAAGATATTTGGGGATGAGTTCAGAGACCCCATGATGCTTGATCCCCCCTACCTGGTTCAAGTCCTTCATCTCCTGCGAGGACCTGGTCCAAACAAATGTCTTCCCCGTAGCTGCAAACGCATTCCTCAAAAGGTCCATATAACATGAGATATGTCCCAAATGGCACTCTTGTGCACTACTTTTGACCAGGACGGTCAAAACTAGTGCACTACATAGGGAATCGGGCCCCATACGGCTAGCAAACTAATGTAAACATCTGTGGTGTTGAGATTGACCAAAATTAGGCCCATGTTGCAAGAAGACCTTTGATTTGACACGTAGTAGATAGTAATTTAGTCGTGTGTAACTCAGCCCTTTATCAGTGTATGTATCCCAAATTGCACCCTATTCCCCATGTGCTGCACTACTTTTGACCAGAGCCCTATGGGTAGTGTACAATATAGGGTGCCATTTGAAACGACGACGTTATGTCATAGATCAGACGTGACGACAAGGCTGTCATGACATGAGCTGAAATCAAGCTGATGCGGTTTTCTTCCAAGAGGCTGCAAGTGGATCAGGACCCCCGGCATTGTCTAAACCACCACCCCGGTCCCCCATCCTCTACCACCCCTTCCCCACAGAGCCACCACCCTCTACTACCCCTTCCCCACAGAGCCACCACCCCCACCCTCTACCACCCCTTCCCCACAGAGCCACCACCACCACCCTCTACCACCCCTTCCCCACAGAGCCACCACCCCTACCACCCCTTCCCCACAGAGCCACCACCCTCTACCACCCCTTCCCCACAGAGCCACCACCACCACCCTTACCCCCCCTTCCCCACAGAGCCACCACCCTCTACCACCCCTTCCCCACAGAGCCACCACCCCTACCACCCCTTCCCCACGAGCCACCACCACCCTCTACCACCCCTTCCCCACAGAGCCACCACCACCACCCTCTACCACCCCTTCCCCACAGAGCCACCACCACCACCCTCTTACCACCCCTTCCCCACAGAGCCACCACCACCCTCTACCACCCCTTCCCCACAGAGCCACCACCACCCTCTACCACCCCTTCCCCACAGAGCCACCACCACCCTCTACCACCCCTTCCCCACAGAGCCACCACCACCACCCTCTACCACCCCTTCCCCACAGAGCCACCACCACCCTCTACCACCCCTTCCCCACAGAGCCACCACCACCCTCTACCACCCCTTCCCCACAGAGCCACCACCACCCTCTACCACCCCTTCCCCACAGAGCCACCACCACCCTCTACCACCCCTTCCCCACAGAGCCACCACCACCCTCTACCACCCCTTCCCCACAGAGCCACCACCACCCTCTACCACCCCTTCCCCACAGAGCCACCACCACCCTCTACCACCCCTTCCCCACAGAGCCACCACCACCCTCTACCCACCCCTTCCCCACAGAGCCACCACCACCCTCTACCCACCCCTTCCCCACAGAGCCACCACCACCCTCTACCCACCCCTTCCCCACAGAGCCACCACCACCCTCTACCCACCCCTTCCCCACAGAGCCACCACCACCCTCTACCCACCCCTTCCCCACAGAGCCACCACCACCCTCTACCACCCCTTCCCCACAGAGCCACCACCCTCTACCACCCCTTCCCCACGGAGCCACCACCCTCTACCACCCCTTCCCCACAGAGCCACCACCACCCTCTACCACCCCTTCCCCACAGAGCCACCACCACCCTCTACCACCCCTTCCCCACAGAGCCACCACCCTCTACCACCCCTTCCCCACAGAGCCACCACCACCCTCTACCACCCCTTCCCCACAGAGCCACCACCCTGGTCCCCATCCTCTACCACCCCTTCCCCACAGAGCCACCACCACCCTTTACCACCCCTTCCCCACAGAGCCACCACCCTGGTTCCCATCCTCTATTACTCCTTCCCCACAGAGCCCCCACCCTGGTCCCCATCCTAGCCCACATCCTCTACTACCCGTTCCCCACAGAGCCACCATCCTGGTCCCCATCCTCTACTACCCCTTCCCCACGGAGCCACTACCCCTTCCCAACAGAGCCCCACCCTGGTCCCCATCCTCTACTACCTGTTCCCCACAGAGCCCCCACCCTGGTCCCCATCCTAGCCCACATCCTCTACTACCCCTTCCCAACAGAGCCACCACCCTGGTCCCCATCCTCTACTACCCCTTCCCAACAGAGCCCCACCCTGGTCCCCATCCTCTACTACCTGTTCCCCACAGAGACCCCACCCTGGTCCCCATCCTAGCCCACATCCTCTACTACCCCTTCCCAACAGAGCCACCACCCTGGTACCCATCCTCTACTACCCCTTCCCCACGGAGCCACTACCCATTCCCCACAGAGCCCCCACCCTGGTCCCCAGACCCAGAAAGAGCATTACACCCTGGCAGTCATCTATGCTCTGTACCTCCTGGTTCCTCTGATGCTGCTGCTCACAATGCTCTTCAGATCAGGGAGGAAATGACTCAGTTAAGGCCAAGGATGGGGAAATGACTCAGCTACGGCCAAGAAGATGAAATGAGACACATATTACTAGTCTGACTGACAGTACAGGCGGATTACTAGTCTGACTGACAGTACAGGCGGATTACTAGTCTGACTGACAGTACAGGCGGATTACTAGTCTGACTGACAGTACAGGCGGATTACTAGTCTGATTGACAGTACAGGTGGATTACTAGTCTGATTGACAGTACAGGTGGATTACTAGTCTGATTGACAGTACAGGTGGATTACTAGTCTGATTGACAGTACAGGTGGATTACTAGTCTGATTGACAGTACAGGTGGATTACTAGTCTGATTGACAGTACAGGTGGATTACTAGTCTGATTGACAGTACAGGTGGATTACTAGTCTGATTGACAGTACAGGTGGATTACTAGTCTGATTGACAGTACAGGTGGATTACTAGTCTGACTATACAGGTAGATTACTAGTCTGACAGTACAGGTAGATTACTAGTCTGATGGCCAATCTCAAAGTATGACCCCACTGTCTATCCATCCAGACAATAATCCCTCTAATCTAGACTATAGTACACATGTTCAGAGTGATTTTTTCCCCCCTTCTCAAGTGATGAATTATCAATTGGTACATTTTAAACCAAGAAAAATATCAAGGTTATGTTAAACATTCTTCATAAGCATTTAAATGTTTGATAATCTGCACACTGATGAGCAATGGTCAAGAATGTTGACACCAAGAAAATCTAAATATCATTTTTATTCAAGTATACCTCATCTATTGATGACGTACGTCTATTAACGTTTAACATAGATTAGATGAATGCAGAGTATGAGAATTTTTGAAAATTTCTGGATATATACACTGTAAACATAAAACGATTAATATACTTTTCGAATGTACTTAGTGTTTGGTTCTAAATCTGGCCTGAAATTCCAATAAGGCACCTGAGGGAAAATGTTCTGGTGTGGTCCCAGACAATGGTGAAATGATCAGATAAAACACGGACACAACTTATTCGTACCTTACATGTAAACAAACAGAGTTATGACAACAGTGAGGGGGGGGGGGGGGGGGTGTACAGTCAACACTCAGCAACAAATAAATGATTCCCCCCCACCCCTCAAAATCATGAAATTATTTACAGTAACATGCAAATACCTTACTTAGCCGTTTACCTTTTCTACAAATGGAAAACAATCTATACATAGGAAATCCTTTGATATAAAGTATTAATCCATTCCTTTGTATATAAATAGCTTTCTTCCCCATTTGTACTGTAGTGGTGTGAAAGGTATGACGACTATAAAGACTCAGGTTCTAATTACATTCAAGCGTTCAACACTTAAAATGCAACAAAACAAATCATTATAACTGGGAAGGAGGTCACTTCATACACCTGCTAGTGAAATAAACATGTTTTGCTGTAAAAGACGGGTGACAAGTTACTTCTAACGTCGCATGTAGTCCGTCTGGCTGTCTAAGCAAAAACGTGTCCGTTTTAGTTGGAGCAGTTTTGGATTGCTTGTGTGGGGTGTAAGAGAGGTTGTGTTCAGATGAGCGATTCCCATGAACCCATAGTGTAGTGGATATCACCCATAGAAAACAATAGACACCCTGGAAACATGGTCACACAAACGCACACTAATACTGCAGGCCTTCAACACGCTCCTTATTTCTGCAGAATGAACTGGTCAATGAACTCATTCTGCTCAGCCTCCACTTTGGAGAGAGCTTCATACTCGATACGATACCTGGAATAGATTAAACAAACAAAACTTAATTAAAACCCAGGCGACTAAATAACCGACCGGCCGGCCGACTAAATAACCGACCGGCCGACTAACCAACCGACCGACCGGCCGACTAAATAACCGACCGACCGACTAACCAACCGACCGACTAACCAACCGGCCGGCCGGCCGACTAAATAACCGACCGGCCGGCCGACCGACTAAATAACCGACCGGCCGGCCGACCGACTAAATAACCGACCGGCCGGCCGACCGACTAAATAACCGACCGGCCGGCCGACCGACTAAATAACCGACCGACCGACTAAATAACCGGCCGACTTTAAGGCCAACCCTTGAGAATGAGACACTAACTGACTAGATTTCCTCATCATTATTGATTTCACAAGGAGTTGACACATCTTACATTTCTTTCCTAATAAATTTCCCCAATGACGTTCATTTTTTTTAATTATGTCCTTTTCTTTACCCCTTTTTCTCCCCCATTTCGTGGTAGCCAAATTGGTAGTTTGTCTTGTCTCATCGCTGCAATTCCCGTACGGACTCGGGAGAGGCGAAGGTCGAGAGCCGTGCGTCCTCCGAAACACGATCCAACCAAGCCGCACTGCTTCATGACACAATGCCCACGTAAACCCAGAAGCCAGCTGCACCAATGTGTCGGAGGAAACACCGTACACCTGGTGACCGTGTCAGAGTGCACTGCGCCCGGGCCCGCCACAGGAGTCGCTAGTGCGCGACGGGACAAGGACAACCCTGCAGGCCAAACCCTCCCCTAACCCGGACGACGCTGGGCCAATTGTGCGCCGCCCCATGCGTCTCCCGGTCGTGGCCAGCTGCGACAGAGCCTGGACTCGAACCCAGAATCTCTAGTGGCACAGCTAGCACTGCGATGCCTTAGACCACTGCGCCACTCGGGCGGCCAATCACGTTCGTTTCTGCCTTGAGGCAGAGCGGTCCTCAGAACAAGATGGAAGAAGAAAAACACTACATCTGCTCAGTCTTCTTAGCCTGGGTGCCAGTCCGTTTCTGCTCGCTTGCCAACACCATATGGAATTGTCATTGTGGGCAAAAGCACAAACAGATCTTGGACCATGCTACAGGGTCATTCCATGTCATTTCAGAAAATTATGAAACCCACCATCTCAGATTGTTTCCCCCAAAATAATTTCTGTAGTTAAAAAACAGATAAGATTAGCATTCCTGAAAAACATTATTTTGTTGAAATTGTATTTGACCTAAGAATTTAAGCTAATTGACTCCCACCAAAAAATGTCCCTTTTAATATATAGGATTCACATAATATTAAACAAAAATAGTACCCAACGTCTGATTTAGACCAAACTTCTTCCTGTCATTGAGTAAGAAATGAGGAATCCAACTTTGGGAATGCATTACATAGTATGAAGAAACAATAATACAAGCAGCAGCTCCATACTACATGTCAGACATTAGGAACTGATACTGTATACTGGTTGTTGGGGTGGGAGTGTCTTACTGTATACTGGTTGTTGGGGTGGGAGTGTCTTACTGTATACTGGTTGTTGGGGTGGGAGTGTCTTACTGTATACTGGTTGTTGGGGTGGGAGTGTCTTACTGTATACTGGTTGTTGGGGTGGGAGTGTCTTACTGTATACTGGTTGTTGGGGTGGGAGTGTCTTACTCATGCTTACAAAGAATTGTGTTCCAAATCGTATGTTAGGTACTATATTTATTGAACATTATATGAATCAGTTGGGAACCCCTCCTCCACAATTAAGGTTCCACCAACAACCTGTGATATGAATCCTATAAATAATAAATAAAAAGACCAATTTGGTTGCAATCAATTACCTTATTAATTTCTCAGACATCAAATTATATTTCAACATAATAAAATGTTTCACGAATACTAATCTGTTTCTAACAACAACAAAAAAACGATTTCAGAACAATCTGATATGGTGGGTGTCAATCATCTTTCTTGTGCCTTTTGAGGTGAAAATGATTATTTTTTTATTTGTTTTAAGTCTTAATACCTCTCCAGCTGCATCATCTTCTCTGCTATCAGGGCCTGGAGCTGCTGTTGCTGGGCCTCCCTCTGCTTGGCCACAGACTTCAACAGATTCCTGGCTCCAATAGCCTGGGAGAAGGAGGAAGCAGTGCAGCAGCAGGTTGTTTACCCAGATAAGACGTCCTCAAGTCATTCCCACAGAAAAGTGCAACAGGTGTACTTAGTGGCCTAGCTAGATAGCAGTCAGTCCACTGTTTTGTTTTCAACCTGAGATTGCTTGCAAAAATAGGCAGATTATAGAGCCAGCGGGCACGTTGATCTGACTGACACGTTGAAACCAATTGACTGAAGGAGTGAACAACAAGCAGCTAATATCGGTGTGTGTGTGTGTCTGAGCCCTGTAAAGATGAGACTAAGAAACTCAACACTTTAGAGCCAACGTAGACCCTTACCTTCATCTTCTCTGTCTCTGCCTCTTTTGCCAAATCATCCACCAGCTCGATGAGACCACCTACTATCTTCTGAAACTGGCCCATTTCTGTGTATTGAATGAATGCACAAAAGTTTGTAAATACCCTACGCGGTAATTAGGGGTCAACAACATTTGAAGAAAACAGTTTTAACATTAGGAAGAGATGTGAGTGGACATCTCCACTGATCTTTACAAAAGAATATTCTATGCAAATTACAGAACCACAGTCGTCCATACCAAACTGCACCCTATTCCCTGGGCACTACTTTTTTGCCCAGGGCACACTATATAGGGAATATGGTGCCATTTGGGACACAAATCAGAAGATAATGGACTGCTCTTACTGTCAACAAAGTCTTCACACTCTTCCTTAAGCTCCCTGGTCTTCTGGTCCACCTCTGGTTCCAGCACCCGCAGCTTGTAGAGTTCATCAAAATGAAGACCAGCTTCAGCCAACGGGTCTTTCGCCATGGCCACAAGACCTGTCCCCAAGAGCTGGGTTATAGATTAGGGGGCTGGAAAAAAAACAACTGCTTTAACACCATGGATTAATAATTTATTTAACCATTTTATTTTATCCTGCATCCCAATATAGTCTAAAATAAGTTTCCTGTCCTCATCTCTCGATAATCTGCACTGATCTAAGAGGGAGGAATAGGTGAAAGATAACTTGAGGATTTGTATTATTTTGGGTCAGGTGTGTCACATTATTTTATTTATTTATTTATTTCACCTTTATTTAACCAGGTAGGCAAGTTGAGAACAAGTTCTCATTTACAATTGCGACCTGGCCAAGATAAAGCAAAGCAGTTCGACAACATACAAAAACACAGTTACACATGGAGTAAAACAACATACAATCAATGATGCAGTAGAAAAATAAAAAAATAAAAAATAAATAAACATTAGTATAGTAATGCATATGCCCCGCCCACCTGAGGATATATATTTTTTCAGACATCCATTTCCTGTGTCGGAGGGGTGCAACATCTTGTCACTAAAATTGAACGCTTTCATATTTCACTCATGCGACTCCATACTCTTGTCATGTTTTCCAGTTAACGTTACGACCGCGGAAATGGTTTGTAATGACCTGTCAAACACACCCCCGGGTAATTGCCGAAATGAAACGCAAACGGGGATACATTGTCTTTCCGTTGATTTTATGAGAAGACTTAAGCTTTGTCAGGGATTTAAAAACGCACCGCCTAAACATTTACATCACAGGCATTTCGCTACAACTGCAATACCATCTGCTTTGTATGCGACCAATAACATTTTATTTGAGAAAGAATAAAAGATTGATGGGTGTTCTTTTGAGGAATAAAAAAAAAGTACTAATTTAATCCAGTTTAAATGTTTACAAATGAGATGCGCTGAAATGAAAGCAACTTCAATAAACATTGTTACAGCACCTCCTCTTTCCAAAGATCTAATTTAACTTTAATCTATATAACAATATGTAAATATGAATAGTGTGTAAACAGTATTTGTTGTCTCTAGGCATCTTTCCAACTCATTTTAATGTAATATGTTGTTCTTGTCTATAACTGCATGGGCATTAGCTAATGGGGATCCTAATAAACGAAGCCACACAACAGTAATTAATGAGGCTGTCTAGACAAAAACAAAGCGTTTGATTGTTGCAGCCCTGTTCCACCCCTTTATGTTAACTTATTCACCCCCATCAATCTACACACAACATCCCATAATTACAAAGCAAAAAAAGAGGTTTAGTTATTTATGCTAAATTATTATTATTTTTTTAAATCTAACTTTTACGTAAGTATTCAGACCCTTTACTCAGTACTTTGTTGAAGCACCTTTGGCAGTGATTACAGCCTCGAGTCTTCTTGGGTATGACGCTACAAACTTGGCACATGTGTATTTGGGGAGTTTCTTCCATTCATCTCTGCAGATCCTCTCAAGCTCTGTCAGGTTGGATGAGGAGTGTTGCTTCAAAGCTATTTTCAGGTCTCTCCAGAGAGGTTCGATCAGGTTCAAGTCCAAGCTCTGGCTGGGCCACTCAAGGACATTCAAAGACTTGTCCTGAAGCCACTCCTGCACTGTCTTGGCTGTGTGCTTTGGTTTGTTGTCCTGATGGAAGGTGAACCATCACCCCAGTCTAAGGTCCTGAGTGCTCTGGAGCAGGTTTTCATAAAGGATCTCTCCATTCATCTTTCCCTTGATTCTGACTACTCTCCCAGTCCCTGCTGCTGAAAAACATCCCCACAGCATGATGCTGCCACCACCATGCTTCACCGTAGGGATGGTGCCAGGTTTCCTCCAGATGTGATGCTTGGCATTCAGGTCAAGTAGTTCAATCTTGGTTTCATCAGACCAAAGAATCTTGTTTCTCATGGTCTGAGAGTCCTTTAGGTGCCTCTTGGCAAACTCAAAACGGGCTGTCATGTGCTTTTTACTGAGGAATGGCTTCAGTCTGGCCACTCTACCATGAAGGCCTAATTGGTGGAGTGCTGCAGAGATGGTTGACCTTCTGGAAGGTTCTTCCATCTCCACAGAGGAACTCTGGAGCTCTGTCAGAGTGACCATCAGGTTCTTGGTCACCTCCCTGACCAAGGCCCTTCTCCCCCGTTTGCTCAGTTTGGCCGGGTGACCAGCTCTAGGAAGAGTATTGGTGGTTCCAAACGTCTTCCATTTAAGAATGGAAGCCACGGTGTTCTTGGGGACCTTCAATGCTGCAGACATTTTTTGGTACCCTTCCCCAGATCTGTGCCGACACAATCCTGTCTCGGAGCTCTATGGACAATTCCTTCGACCTCGTCGCTTGTTTTTTTTAAAAAATGTATCTGACACGCACTGTCAACTGTGGAACCATATACAGAGTGGTGTGTGCCTTTCCAAATCGTGTCCAATCAATTATGGGGTATTGTGTGTAGATTGATGAGGGGGAAAAAAATATTTAATCTATTTCAGAGTAAGGTTATATAACAAAAGGTGGAAAATGCAAGGGGTCTGAATACTTTCCAAATACACTGTCTTTATTTTAACACAAAAAAGGTCAAAAGGTGAAAACACTGATACACTAAGAAAATATGAGTGCATTCTAATAAAGAAAGTGAAATTGTACAATAAATGAAATTCCTGAATTCCCACCAAAATCCCTGAACATTCATTATTTGTCCGTGCCAGTAAAATGTGCCATAATTCAGTAAATATCTAATGGACTATAAATATTCTAAAAGTTTGGAGTATCTTCATCCATTGCCCAACTTTTGCATTTATTCACTTTTTTTTTTTATAACCGTTTAACAATTTATGACCGTTGCTACATTGGTAAACGCGAGAAGTAGGTGACAAGAGAGAATGCCTGTTAGGAAAATATATTTACCTATAACAAAAATAAAAACATACCATTTCATTCTGTGACCTTTGACTAATCAATAGCAACATATCTGACATCAATTAGTTACGAATTAGTTGGCACACATGCAATAACCGTTAATCAGTCCTAGACCAGCTGCTACTTTGGCAATATTATGTAGCTAGGTTAACGTTAGCTAGCCAACGCCGGTTCTTCAGTGCGGTCTTACTACTTAACTAGCCATCTTGATAACTAATTAACGTTAGATGGCTATCTCACAACTTGCCCTTATCGGACTGTCCTGTTGTGGGCAAAATAGATAGTAGAGGCCAGTAGCAGAGCTAGGTAGCATTTAGCTGACCAGCTATTAGCCGAGCGTGAGTTGCTAACTACAATATGTATAAAAGTCTTATTGTTTACAAGTGGGAAAAAAAACTATTAAAATCAGTAATTCACTTACCTTTAATGTATTTAAACGTAATATCAACGTGGCGGTTATGTGGCATATAATCCACAGAACACTTCGGCTGCCAGGGAACAGCTGTGTTTGACCAACTAGTGTAACTTCCGGTAGGGAGGGAGGATGAGTGCTTGATGGGAATTGTAGTACACAAGCGTTATTTGTAGTAAAACTCGTCGTGTTGCGGGAAAGGGTATCAAGCTAGACTGCGGTGGATGGTGGTTGGAAGAGCGCGTTTATTTAAAATGGAAAAGAGTCGCGGTAGCTTTTGATGAAGAAGAACATCAAAACGAAGCAGCTGTTTTATAAGTTGGATGCACTGATTGTACGGAGATTGTGTCCCTTGAGAAGGCAAGGAACTAGATGTAACGTTATGTCAAAAGATGTGCAATATTAACATAAGGAGACGTATACTTAGAATACGGAGGAGGAATGGAGGGGAAAAAGGCAGAGGAGAGAGGAGAGGAGAGGCAGAGGAGGTCTAAGAAAGAGAGGGAGGAAGACGGTGAGGTTGAGTAGGTTAAAAATGGCGGAAAAAAAAATGTAAGATGGTGTATTAAAGAAGAATGGTAGAAAGTGTAAGCAGAGTAATCTGAAGACGGGAGGAGAAATTAAGTGAATGAGGGCGAAGTATCCGAGGTGTTAGGTGTGGTGAAGTTCTCGGAGCCCGAGGCTTGCACACCAAGGGTCAAGATAAAGATGAGTCTGTGACAGTAGGAGTTGTTAGGGTTGAACTGGCTATTTGTATGCATAACCTTTATAATATACTGGGGAAGCTATGCTAAGTACATAAACTACGAGTAAATCATCTGTTGAAGACAAGAACTACAACCGGCAACAGGAAGTGCGTCACGACGCTGGGATCAGCCTACACGCCGACGACAGGAGGAGCAAGTTTAAACCACGCTCCTCCTCTCTCGGACAGGCCAGCATTGAGCAGGAACTATCTCTGTTAGAGTATAAAAGAGAAAACAATAGGATGTGTCACTCTCTTCTTCTGTTTTGCCCTGCGAGGTGTCACAGAGAGACCGTATACGAACGACACATTTACCATACACGTGTTTGCATTAATTAAAGTACAGCTAAATCAGAAGTTACTATGTGCTGACTATTTTGTTCTGTTACCAGAAACGAACTGTCGCAACATTAACAGAGTGAAGTTTTTGAGAAAAGTGGACCCTTGCCTTTTGGCTGATCCATTTGTGGTTTCAGGGTGGGTGAAAACAGTGGTCTTGTGATAATTGTTTGTATTTCTGCTGGTTAGAGGGAGAAGGTGCTCCGTGATAAACAAATGGGGGCAACAATGTGAATTGTTTTGGTCTCAAGAAAAGGGTGCCATTGAAAGGAGTGATTTACTGGGGTAGCAGTAAAAGTTGACCAAGTGAAGGGAAAGATTCCAGGTGTTTGTGCTGCTCGTTGTTTGGTGTGACGCAGACAGGGTGGCGTGAGTGGTGAAACAGAAGAGTTGTTGTCTGTTTTGATGTTGAGTCTTTTCCCTGCAAAGTGATGTTAGGATATTTAAGTTATCCTGTACGAGCTTTTGTGCCGAATACATTACGTTGTTACAGGTGTCAAGCTTATGGGCATGTGGCAGCAGTGTGTAAGAGGGAGGTTCCTAGGTGTGAGAAGTGTGCAGAAGAGCATGAGACAAAGGAATGTGTAGCATTGGGGAAAGCAGTTGTATGTGTTAATTGTATGGGTGCCCATGGGGCTGGGGATCAGAAACGTCCCGTGCGAGAGAGGCAGGTTGAGGTTTCCAGGGTTAGAGTAGTGCAGAAGTTGTCATATGCTGAGGGTGTGAAGAAAGTAGAGGATGGGTCAAGGGGGAAGGATACTGAGAGGAGTAGTAGATCTGTACCAGTACAGAGGGAGAGGCCAACAAGTTATATATATACTTCAGTGAGATTGGATTTGGATTTGTAGCAGTTATAGAAGTGGTTATCTACTGTATTGCAGGGATGGAATGTAAGTTGCATAAAATTGAGGTTGTGGTGGCAGCTGCAGGGATGTATTTGGGTGTGGGAGACTTGACATCAGAAGAGTTACAGGGTGTGTTAAGTGTTGGTGTCCCATCCTTTCAGGTTGTTGGCCTGAGGGAGGACTACATAGATTTAAATAGTGGAATAGGGTGGTTTTATTATTATTTTATTATTTTTTGTGAGTGTAGTGTTAGATGGTAGGGTATTTATTTATTTTTTCAAGCTAATTATAAAGGAGTTGTACTCCAGTCTAGTAGGTGGCGGTAATGCAACATGTACTAGATGCCATCCGCCGTTAAACACCATCGAAGAAGAAGAATTATTTGTAGTAGTCAACTCTTCTATAGTTGGCGATAGTTATTTAACGTCGTTGCCTTGTGAATATCTACAATTGTAGTCGGCGTATTCTAGGTGGCATAGCTACATTTACATAGCTTATAATGTACTGAACTGTTCAGCAAAAAAAGAATTACCCCGAGAGAAAGACGGCGTGGGTGAGTATCTAGATAATATACTACCTAGCTCATTTTAGCTTATCTTCTTCAGCTAGCTGTTGTCGGGGTGGCAAAGGAGAAAGTCCGTAAGAAACACATTTCACACTTTATCTTATCAAGTTAGGTTTGCCAGCTAACGTTAGCTAGTTATTAAACACTAGGACAAGGTCATTTTTATGTTCGTCTCAATGATCTTGAACTTGTGCTTAGACAGATATTTATATATATATATATATATATTTGTTTTTATTAGACAGATTATAAATGGCTAACAACAGTAAGTTAGCCAGTAGCTAGCAAGCAAGCCAGCACAGCTAACTTTAGGTAGCAAGTTGAAATACAATTTGTGACTCAACCTTTATGGCATGTTGCTAGTTAGCTTAATCTCATAATTATACGTACATACGTTGTATACTTATTGCAGTAATCTCTAATACGACTACTTATTAGGACTTATGCCATGACCGTTATGAACATACACGACATTGTATTTTTATAGTAGTAACCATAATATGTAGAATGGATTGATATGAATACACAATTTCCCGTGCTGGTTTGAATTACACTGCTGCACCCAAGTTCCCCAGAGACTCTCTCTCTTCCCCTGGTATGCAACGTTTTTGGGGACATTCTCCCAAATAAGACAGTTTGTTTATTGTATGAAGATGGACATGGCCTTCCCTGTGGCTCAGTTGGTAGAGCATGTTGTTTGCAACGCCAGGGTTGTGGGTTCGATTCCCACGGGGGGCCAGTACGGAGGAGAAAAAAATGTATGCAATGAAATGTATAAGAGTGTCTGCTAAATGACTAAAATGTAAATGTAATGGAAATACATAGTGGGCCCTACCACATTCCATGCTAGGGGAAAGGGAAATCGAGAGGAAGATAGTGATTGGGTGGGTGGTTTCCTCCAGCCATTGTGTTCACAATGTTCTCGACTATTGGTGTTTACGTATGATCGCGTTGGGCCAACTCTGGTCTAATTTCAGTCAACGACTATACATTTTAAAGTTTCAGATTTCAGTCCTTTCAGAAGGACGTTGTCCCAACTGTGACCTTGTTAGTCTGTCATCTCAGCAGAGGCCAGGGCTTTGAGAGCAAGGCCTAAAGAAAGCAGTGGTTTTCTATTGCCTACCCTCCACCAGGTATGATCTGCAGGGCCAGTGAGAGGCTGTGGCGGCCCCCCCAGTAGCTCTCACCACGGCGGGGGACATCAAGACCTCCGTCTGCAGGGTGGTCATCTACCTTCAGAGGGACATGTCCGGGGACAGCTGCCAGCTCCCCCTGCACCGGCTATGCCTCCAGACCCAGGCCATCTCCACTGGCTCCCAGGCCATCTCCACTGGCTCCCAGGCCATCTCCACTGGCTCCCAGGCCATTAGACCTCCCTATGAAGGTATACATGGAACAGTGGGCAATAAGAGCAGTGGTCTGTTATGAATGAATTAGCCAATATCCTCTGTGTTTTATATAGGCTATACAGTGTGCTAGGCTGACAGTTTTGTTGTTGTTATGTGTATGATATCTTTTACATTCTTGTATGGTGATGCCAACGAGACATTTCCATCCTATTATCGACCATTCCCCAGCCTCCCACATGGTGTGTCCCAAGTCCAAGACGTGCAGCTACAGAGCGGCGGTGGGCCTGGGTAACAAGTATGTGCGTCTAAACGTAGGGGGGACCCTGTTCTACACCACGCTGCAGGTGCTCACCAGGCAGGACTCGATGCTGAAGGCCATGTTCAGTGGCAGGAAGGAGGTCTTCATTGACAGAGAAGGTGAGAAAGACTTGTCAATTAACAATTTACAAAATAGCTGAGTTCCCTGTCACTCTTATGGATCAGAAACACAGAGGAAACTCTACTTAGTCTAATATAGACTTCAGAATGGAACAGGTGGCTAAAGCAACAATCATCAGCAATGATTAGAAATACCATTTAGATGTACAGGTCCTATGGCAGGCACATCATCAAAAAGATACACGGAAATACACTAATCTAAAAATCTGACCGGAAAAATCTGACCGTTGCCTTTCACTTGCCTTGCATGGCCCTTTCCAGGCTGGATCCTGATAGATCGTTGTGGGAAGCACTTTGGCTCCATCCTGACATACCTGCGGGAGGAAGCGGTTACCTTGCCCCCTGGCAGGCAGGCGGTTCTGGAGCTGCTGGCAGAGGCCAAGTATTACCTGATCCAGGGTCTGGTGGAGCTGTGCCAGGGAGGCCTGCAGGTCAGTGACACAGAGAGAGACGTGTGCCACAAATGGTCCATAGGACTCTGGACCAAATTATGGCACTACATAGGGAATAGGGTGCTTAGGGTGCAGGCTGTGTGTTCCAACCTGCAGATTTGCTAGATCCTAAATGTGTGAATGAAGGCAACAGACTCTACTGTAATGTAATGTGTATTTGCTGCTGTTTGGGTCATGCCGACTTGAACATGACATTCGCTCCACACGTTGCTTCATCGTGTTGTGATAATTGCTTTAGCCAGTGTGTCTACTCTGTTAGTGGCTGAAGAACAACGGTACTGTTTGTTTACTAGAAGTGGCAGTTAGGGCTAACACAATTATCATTTAACTGATGGTTATGGATGAAGACTGTCGTGAAAATAAAATAGTTTTGTGGAATGAACAGCCGATTGAAGACGGGAGTCTAGTTGAGTCTGTTTCGGCCCTAAGGTGGACTCTTAACAATGGGATTAAATGTTTTTTGTTCCTTGCTGAAGCAAGTAAACAGCTCTTTAGTTGCCAAGGCAATGCCCCCCCACAATGCATCAGCAGTAATGTAATTTGAGTTGAATCGACAAATCATAGCACATATACTATAAATACAAAAGTATGTGGACGCCCCTTGAAATTTGTGGATTCGGCTATTTCAGCCACACCCGTTGCGGACAGGTGTATTAAATCGAGCACACCGCCATGCAATCTCCATAGACAAACATTGGCAGTAGAACGGTCTTACTGAAGAGCTCAGTGACTTTCAACGTGGCACTGTCATAGGATAACATTTCAAGTCAGTTTGTTTCGTTTCTGCCCTGCTAGAGCTGCCCCCGGTCAACTGTAAGTTCTGTTATTGTGAAGTGGAAATGTCTAGGAGAAACAACGGCTCAGCCACGAAGTGGTAGGCCACACAAGCTCACAGAACGGGACCGTCGAGTGCTGAAGCACGTAACAATCGTCTGTCCTTGGTTGCAACACTCACTACCGAGTTCCAAACTGCCTCCGGTAGCAAAGTCTGTTCGTTGGAAGCTTATTGAAATGGGTTTCCATGGCAGAGCAGCCGCCACAAGTCTAAAATCACCATGCGCAATGCCAAACGTCGACTGGGGTGGTGTAAAACTCATCGCCATTGGTCACTCCGTTCTCTGGAGTGATGAATCACAGTTCACCATCTGGCAGTCCAACGGATGAATCTGGTTTTGGTGGATACCAGGAGAACGCTACCTGCCACAATGCATAGTGCCAACTGTAAAGTTTGGTGGAGGAGGAATAATGGTCTGGGGCTGTTTTTCATGGTTCAGGCCCCTTAGTTCCAGTGAAGGGAAATCTTAACGCTACAGCATACAATGATATTCTAGATGATTCTGTGCTTCCAACTTTGTATCAACAGTTTGGGGAAGGACCTTTCCTGTTTCAGCATGACAATGCCCCCGTGTACAAAGCGAGGTCCTTACAGAAATGGATTGTTCGAGATCGGTGTGGAAGAACTTGAATGGCCTGCACAGAGCTCTGACCTCAACCCCATCAAACAGCTTTGGGATGAATTGGAATGCTGACCGCGAGCCAGGCCTAATCGCCCAACATCAGTACCCGAGCTCACTAATGCTCTTGTGGCTGAATGGAAACAAGTCACCTCAGCAATGTTCCAACATCTAGTGGAAAGCCTTCCCAGAAGAGTGGAGGCTGTTATAGCAGCAATGTTCCAACATCTAGTGGAAAGCCTTCCCAGGAGAGTGGAGGCTGTTATAGCAGCAATGTTCCAACATCTAGTGGAAAGCCTTCCCAGGAGAGTGGAGGCTGTTATAGCAGCAATGTTCCAACATCTAGTGGAAAGCCTTCCCAGGAGAGTGGAGGCTGTTATAGCAGCAATGTTCCAACATCTAGTGGAAAGCCTTCCCAGAAGAGTGGAGGCTGTTATAGCAGCAATGTTCCAACATCTAGTGGAAAGCCTTCCCAGAAGAGTGGAGGCTGTTATAGCAGCAATGTTCCAACATCTAGTGGAAAGCCTTCCCAGAAGAGTGGAGGCTGTTGTAGCAGCCAACTCCATATTAACCTTTTTATTCAACTAGGCAAGTCAGTTAAGAACAAATTCTTATTTACAATGAAGGCCACCATTGACTTGAATGGGGATGCCTGTTCTATTCATTCTATTTATATGGCAGCATACATAGTTGGGAGCAAAGGAGACAATGGGCATCTAAAAATAAAAAAAGTAAATTATTTTTTATTTATTTTGATTATTTTTTGCTGTTCGAACAGGGACCCACTGTCATTTGGCTGGACAATCAATCCTCCAAAATTCCATGACTGTCACAACCCTAGTGGCAGTGGGTATAATGTGTTTGCGTCTCAAATGGCACCCTATTTCCTATGAAGTGCATTACGTTTGACCAGGGACGCTAGTGCACTATATTGGCAATAGGGTTCCATTTAGGATGCAGGCTGTGTCAGTGTGATGTCATTGGAATGCCTGGCATTCAGTATTTGGACTAGCCAAGGTTCTACTGGGGAGATTCTGCTGTCTCCATGGTGACCGGTGACAGCCACACATGCGGTAATGAGATCAATCGAACCCGACCAAAACAATGGAAATGCCATGGAAACACATGGGGGGGGGGGAAAGATCCCGAATCTCTTCCTTTCCCCCTCCCAGCCTAAATTAGCCTTCATTTAAGCTAATGTTTCTGTGTTTTTCACGCTGTTGAGGGGGGGAAAAAATCGGAGTATAATGTTTGTATGGATGTCAACCCCAACAATATGTTTTGTCATCGTCACCAACCAATGGCATTACAGTTAAAAATGACTGACTACCACCACCGATTTCTGTATGCTAGCTATGCTACCAGCTTGTACCAACAGGAGTTAGCATTTAGCTGTCGCTTCTTTTTAAACCTGGAAAAGGGACAACTTCTAAATGTTGTGCAGTGAAAACAGCCAAATATATTCAAATCGGACTTCAGTTAACACATTGTAGGCCTGTTACAATACATAAATCGTGACGGTTTTGACAAATATCCACCAATCCGGCATCTTTCCTCTATCCCCCACGGTCTGCGTTCCGTTGACCTCTTTACCTCATCTATGCTGAGGAGTCTTGAATCAATGTCATGTTGAATTTAAAAACCCCTCTGGCTTTCATTTATGTCATGTCCCCTTTTTTTGTTGTTGTGACGGATAGGGGATGTTACTCAACAGTTTATGAATGAAGTGTAGTCTATTTTCAGATTGGAATTTACTGCTCAGAGATTTATATGAATTAATCTTTGAGCAATTTTAAGACTGAAATGATAGAGCTTTATAATAGAGATTTGCTCAACCTCAGAGATGCTTTACATTTTTTACAACGTTTGATGTAATATGCTCTACACTTGTGGTAGTTTAGTAAATACAAGTTTAAACTATTTTAAATTATTTGTATTTGGAAAAGTCCACAGGATGGTTTTTCAATACCATTTTAAACGATTTTCTTAATTCTTTTTTTATATATATTTGAATCTTTTTAAAACTACTTAAGTTAATACCTGCAGTCAACTTGTTCAAAACGTTAGACGATAAAGAACATTGCGTCACATTTATGAAGCTTACGGTAGTGACACACAATGATGAGAAGCCGGAGCCTTGTGAGTCACTCTCTGTCATGCAGCATGCTCCGGGTGATGAAATGAACACTATGGAATTCACAACTAAATGTTTACCAGCTAGATATCTTATACAGTGAGGGAAAAAAGTATTTGATCCCCTGCTGATTTTGTACATTTGCCCACTGACAAAGAAATGATCAGTCTATAATTTTAATGGTAGGTTTATTTGAACAGTGAGAGACAGAATAACAACAAAAATATCCAGAAAAACGCATGTCAGAAATGTTATAAAATGATTTGCATTTTAACGAGGGAAGTAAGTATTTGACCTCTCTGCAAAACATGACTTAGTACTTGGTGGCAAAACCCTTGTTGGCAATCACAGAGGTCAGATGTTTCTTGTAGTTGGCCACCAGGTTTGCACACATCTCAGGAGGGATTTTGTCCCAGTCCTCTTTGCAGATCTTCTCCAAGTCATTAAGGTTTCGAGGCTGACGTTTGGCAACTCGAACCTTCAGCTCCCTCCACAGATTTTCTATGGGATTAAGGTCTGGAGACTGGCTAGGCCACTCCAGGACCTTAATGTGCTTCTTCTTGAGCCACTCCTTTGTTGCCTTGGCCGTGTGTTTTGGGTCATTGTCATGCTGGAATACCCATCCACGACCCATTTTCAATGCCCTGGCTGAGGGAAGGAGGTTCTCACCCAAGATTTGACGGTACATGGCCCCGTCCATCATCCCTTTGATGCGGTGAAGTTGTTCTGTCCCCTTAGCAGAAAAACACCCCCAAAGCATAATGTTTCCACCTCCATGTTTGACGGTGGGGATGGTGTTCCTGGGGTCATAGGCAGCATTCCTCCTCCTCCAAACACGGCGGAGTTGATGCCAAAGAGCTCCATTTTGCTCTCATCTGACCACAACACTTTCACCCAGTTGTCCTCTGAATCATTGATGTTCATTTGCAAACTTCAGACGGGCATGTATATGTGCTTTCTTGAGCAGGGGGACCTTGCGGGCGCTGCAGGATTTCAGTCCTTCGCGGCGTAGTGTGTTACCAATCGTTTTCTTGGTGACTATGGTCCCAGCTGCCTTGATCATTGACAAGATCCTCCCGTGTAGTTCTGGGCTGATTCCTCACTGTTCTCATGATCATTGCAACTCCACGAGGTGAGATCTTTCATGGAGCCCCAGGCCGAGGGATATTGACAGTTCTTTTGCGTTTCTTCCATTTGCGAATAATCGCACCAACTGTTGTCACCTTCTCACCAAGCTGCTTGGCGATGGTCTTGTAGCCCATTCCAGCCTTGTGTAGGTCTACAATCTTGTCCCTGACATCCTTGGAGAGCTCTTTGGTCTTGGCCATGGTGGAGAGTTTGGAATCTGATTGATTGATTTCTTCTGTGGACAGGTGTCTTTTTTACAGGTAACAAGCTGCGGTTAGGAGCACTCCCTTTAAGAGTGTGATCCTAATCTCAGCTCGTTACCTGTATAAAAGACACCTGGGAGCCAGAAATCTTTCTGATTGAGAGGGGGTCAAATACTTATTTCCCTCATTAAAATGCAAATCAATTTATAACATTTTTGACATGCGTTTTTCTGGATATTTTTGTTGTTATTCTGTCTTTTCACTGTTCAAATAAACCTACCATTAAAATGATAGACTGATCATTTCTTTGTCAGTGGGCAAACGTACAAAATCAGCTGGGGATCAAATACTTTTTTCCCCTCACTGTAACTAAGTTAACTGTCTAAAATGTGCTAAATGCTCTGCAGTTGTGCATTTGGTTTGTTAATTAAGTATCTAGTTACCTTTTTAAGGGGGTTAGCATCTTCAAAAATCAACCATTCGCTTGGTAACAGTAGAGAATCCCTTCCTGGACCAAGAGCCTTGCTGGCTAATGTTTGTTTTTGGGGGGTGCAGCAAACTGTGAGTAGCATTTTTGAGGTAGTTCTATACTTGACAGGAGGTTGGTGGCACCTTTTAATTGTGGAGGACGGGCTTGTGGTAATGGCTGGATTGGAATCAGTGGATTGGTATTTGTTCCGTTCGCTCCGTTCCAGCCATTATTATTATGTATAGTCCTCCCCTCAGCAGCCTCCTCTGGTATACTGGTATTAGTTCAGGTCAGAAATCGTAAAAAATGTTCAATGCGCTTGTTAGCATTTAGTTAGCGTGGATGAATTTTGGCCAACATTCTGCACATTTTCTCATCAATGAAACATTTAATCTCAATGCAATTTTCTGTTCCAATAAACTCATCTGTTACGAACACAGTGGACAAAGTTTTTTGTTGTTGTTATAGACTTTAGTCTTTGCAAACGTTTTTTTTTTAAATGTCATTGTTTAGAAGTGCAAAGGTGATTTGAGTTAATGCACACGCGCACTTCACAGAGTAGGCGTTTCCCTAATGCTAAATATTCAAATGTATGCTAGAATGCACTAAATAAGATCTTGCTAGCTCATGCTTGGCTCTGCCCACTTCCTTGCTTGGCTCTGCCCACTATGACTCATTTGTTCCCATTGGAAACGACAGGCTGTGGTTTATCTTAGTTATAATAATCTTTGGGAGCTTTGTGAGGTGATAAAGTTACTCTTCTACTGTTTGCCAGCAATATATCTTAGAACTATTATTAAGTTAACTATCTAAGATGTGCAAAATTTTCTCCAGCTGGATTTTGCTAATGTTAGCTAATTGGCTAACGTTAGCTTGCAGCACACAATCTCCTCCTGGATTAAGATCCCTGCTACCTAATATTTGTTTTGTTGGGTGCTGCAAACTGTGTTTTTTAAAACTTTATGAGCTGGGTTGTCTATCCTAGAAGTAAATGTTTGCATTTGCTCATTAGCATCCGCTATGAGAATGCCTTAGTACTTGTTAGCATTTGGGTACATTTTTTAAATTTATGTTACCAGGCCCCCCCAAAAAAAATGGTTTGAAAAAACCCAAAACATTGCGCCCCCTTGTGTGCACTACCAGTAATGTCATATATCCCGGGATGGCATGGTATGGAAGTCTGGATACAGCCCAATCCTAGTTACAACAATGTTTAACCTCTTATATTTAGGGGTTGAGGGTTAAGTTCTGGTCCATTCCAATTCTGTGAACATGCTTCAATCAATAAAGGAACTTTGACTTAACCTGGCCTTCTGACCTCACTGAGTTGTTGAAATGGCATTGACCCGAGACCTAGTATATGTCCTGACACAAAGCCCTTTGTATTGTTCAGCAGCACAGAGCCAGTGAGAGTGGAACTAGGCATTGTTTAGACTGCTTCTGGCCCTTTTATCTCTCTATGTACTGTAACGGGCTGCCTGTGGTGTCTGCTGTGTACTGTAACGGCCTGCCTGTGGTGTCTGCTGTGTACTGTAACGGCCTGCCTGTGGTGTCTGCTGTGTACTGTAACGGGCTGCCTGTGGTGTCTGCTGTGTACTGTAACGGGCTGCCTGTGGTGTCTGCTGTGTACTGTAACGGGCTGCCTGTGGTGTCTGCCGTGTACTGTAACAGGAGCAGAAGGAGCTGTCTCTGTGTGTAATCCCTGTGGTCACCTCTGCCAAGGAGGAGATGAGACTGATCCAGGCCTGCACCAAGCCTGTAGTGAAGCTGCTGTACAACCGAAGCAACAACAAGTACTCCTATACAAGGTACTACTACTACTACTACTACTACTACTACTACACAGTCAAGTGCCTTACAAAATGGCAGCACTATGCTGGTTCTATTGTTTGGAGAGTCAATACTAGTTAATGACTGTTGGAAAGTGCTTAGTGAGGGCCTCTAAAATACTCATCATGTACTGTGTTGACAATGAAATACTTACTGTACCTCTTGACCCATGGATTGTAATTCCTCCACAGTAACTCAGACGACAACCTGTTGACCCGTGGGTTTGTAATTCCTCCACAGTAACACAGACGACAACCTGTTGACCCGTGGGTTTGTAATTCCTCCACAGTAACACAGACGACAACCTGTTGACCCGTGGGTTTGTAATTCCTCCACAGTAACTCAGACGACAACCTGTTGACCCGTGGGTTTGTAATTCCTCCACAGTAAGACAGACGACAACCTGTTGACCCGTGGGTTTGTAATTCCTCCACAGTAAGACAGACGACAACCTGTTGACCCGTGGGTTTGTAATTCCTCCACAGTAACACAGACGACAACCTGTTGACCCGTGGGTTTGTAATTCCTCCACAGTAACACAGACGACAACCTGTTGACCCGTGGGTTTGTAATTCCTCCACAGTAACTCAGACGACAACCTGTTGACCCGTGGGTTTGTAATTCCTCCACAGTAAGACAGACGACAACCTGTTGACCCGTGGGTTTGTAATTCCTCCACAGTAAGACAGACGACAACCTGTTGACCCGTGGGTTTGTAATTCCTCCACAGTAAGACAGACGACAACCTGTTGACCCGTGGGTTTGTAATTCCTCCACAGTAAGACAGACGACAACCTGTTGACCCGTGGGTTTGTAATTCCTCCACAGTAACACAGACGACAACCTGTTGACCCGTGGGTTTGTAATTCCTCCACAGTAACACAGACGACAACCTGTTGACCCGTGGGTTTGTAATTCCTCCACAGTAACACAGACGACAACCTGTTGACCCGTGGGTTTGTAATTCCTCCACAGTAACTCAGACGACAACCTGTTGACCCGTGGGTTTGTAATTCCTCCACAGTAACTCAGACGACAACCTGTTGACCCGTGGGTTTGTAATTCCTCCACAGTAAGACAGACGACAACCTGTTGACCCGTGGGTTTGTAATTCCTCCACAGTAACTCAGACGACAACCTGTTGACCCGTGGGTTTGTAATTCCTCCACAGTAACTCAGACGACAACCTGTTGACCCGTGGGTTTGTAATTCCTCCACAGTAAGACAGACGACAACCTGTTGACCCGTGGGTTTGTAATTCCTCCACAGTAAGACAGACGACAACCTGTTGACCCGTGGGTTTGTAATTCCTCCACAGTAAGACAGACGACAACCTGTTGACCCGTGGGTTTGTAATTCCTCCACAGTAAGACAGACGACAACCTGTTGACCCGTGGGTTTGTAATTCCTCCACAGTAACACAGACGACAACCTGTTGACCCGTGGGTTTGTAATTCCTCCACAGTAAGACAGACGACAACCTGTTGACCCGTGGGTTTGTAATTCCTCCACAGTAAGACAGACGACAACCTGTTGACCCGTGGGTTTGTAATTCCTCCACAGTAACACAGACGACAACCTGTTGACCCGTGGGTTTGTAATTCCTCCACAGTAACTCAGACGACAACCTGTTGACCCGTGGGTTTGTAATTCCTCCACAGTAACTCAGACGACAACCTGTTGACCCGTGGGTTTGTAATTCCTCCACAGTAGCAGACGACAACCTGTTGACCCGTGGGTTTGTAATTCCTCCACAGTAAGACAGACGACAACCTGTTGACCCGTGGGTTTGTAATTCCTCCACAGTAAGACAGACGACAACCTGTTGACCCGTGGGTTTGTAATTCCTCCACAGTAACACAGACGACAACCTGTTGACCCGTGGGTTTGTAATTCCTCCACAGTAACTCAGACGACAACCTGTTGACCCGTGGGTTTGTAATTCCTCCACAGTAAGACAGACGACAACCTGTTGACCCGTGGGTTTGTAATTCCTCCACAGTAACTCAGACGACAACCTGTTGAAGAACATTGAGATGTTTGACAAGCTGTCTCTGAGCTACAACGGCCGTGTTCTCTTCATCAAGGACGTGATCGGTGACGAGATCTGCTGCTGGTCGTTCTACGGACAGGGACGCAAACTGGCAGAGGTCTGCTGCACATCCATAGTTTACGCCACAGAGAAAAAACAGACCAAGGTTGGTTCAGAGTTACACACACACACACACACACACACACACCCCCGCTACTTTTGCCCTGCAGCTAATCTTAATGTTGGCCCTGTCCGTCCATCTCTCTATCCCAGGTGGAGTTCCCGGAGGCCAGGATCTACGAAGAGACCCTGAACGCTCTGCTCTACGAGACACTTCCTGTCCCTGACGACACCTTATTGGAGGCTACACGCCGTCGCCACGCCCATAGCCACGCTCACTGTGGTTCTCACAGCGAGGAGGAAGAAGGTCCCACCCACTCGGGGGCGGACCTTAGGGAGCGCGTGCGCCGCATCCACGTCAAGAGGTACAGCACCTACGAGGACCGGCCGCTGGGACACTAAGGATGCGTCTCAAATGGCGCACTATGAAGCGCACTACAATTCGAATCCTCAACTTCCCGTCTCCTGGTCAGTCACATCTCAAAGAGAGCCTCCAAAAAAAAAATTGGTCCGAGGATTCATCAAACTTATCAGCACCAATTGCTTCTTCTGCAGTCCTTGGTGAGAGTGAGTGATGGCTCGCAAATGGTGCCTTATTCCCCATCCTATGCCCATATGGCACTGGTCAAAAGTAGTGCCTTTTTATGTAGGGAAAAGGGTGCAAGAGAGAGGAAACTGGCTCCCCGCTGTCTCTTCACTCATTCACTACACCCACCGCTGAGGCACTGTTGTTGTTGGCCACGAATATGGCCTTGGGCACAAAATGGCTGCCATGCTGCATCACCCTGGTGCCTGACAGACTTTTTGTCGATGGACAACTCATGATTTTTAAAACGTTGAGATGCTTACGCTATTTCTCCTTTTTTTAATTTATATAGAACTCTCTTCTTCTTCAACACAATCAAATCTGTGTTCAATCAATCGAAATGACGACCTTCATCTTATAAGTCGGTCTAGAAGGGAACCGAAAATATATATTTTCTCACATGAGTTTTTATTCAGATAATATAGACTGCATTCTATTTCCTGTATTGTGCACTACTTTTGACCAGGGTCCAAATGTAGTGCACTACAGAGTGTCGAAGTATGGGTAAATACAGGCGACTATATTGATAAGTCACCTTGTCCGAGAGAGAGTTAAATCATCAAAACGTCACGCCAGGGTAAGTATACATGAAACGCAGCCCTTATTTTAAGTGTTTCTAAAATCTCCTATGAGGGGTTAAAATAAATGGTGGAAATACGATTGGAACCATTTCCCTGTTTTGACCGCTAGGTTTTATGGGTATTGTGGGGATCTATATAGGGAATAGGGTGCCATTTGAGACAGTCCTATACTGTCATCACTTCAGCAGCCAATCACATATCAGATAGGTCTCCAAGACCACGAATAGGAATCCACCAGACTGTTAGACACAGGTTCATTTATTATACAGCTATAGACTTTTTTTTGTTTTTTTGGCATTGTGTGACAAGTTATAGATTCAAAATCAGCTATCATAGCCCTATTGCCTTCTATGACTAGACAGGGAAGACAGTGAATGGGTTTTTCTTTTTTTTTTTAGAGTGTATATTTATAGTTTTGAGAGTTTCTCATATCACATTTTGACATATAATCATGCCAAAGACTTTCGATGAAATGAACATGAGGGGAGACATTCAGTGACAGTCTATGAATCGTTCATCTCGTCACCAGATACTGCCGGCCCAATGCTTTGTGCTGTAGCCCCTGGGGACGAGGTTAATGAATGGCAGATCGTGCTTATTAACAATTTTAATCAAGTATTCACTCGAAGACATTTCCTCTTAAAACTTAAGAGCCTCTTGTATTTTTAATGCAGTTCAATCTTTATTCCTTTTATTTTTCACTTGGTTTTCCATAATAAAAAAAACGTTTCAAATAATAATAATAATAATAATAATACAACAAATATCCCAGTCTTTGTGTAACAGTGTTAGGTTCTAATTCTCAGAGTAATAAACTCTACGGACGCTATGAAAGCTTAACCAAGTTTATTCTTCCTAGAGGATCAATACAGCTGCGTTAGACAAAACATGTTTCCAACAATACAAGTGTGTGTGTGTGTGTGTGTGTGTGTGTGTGGGGGGGGGGGATTTATTTTTTACTCCAATTTAGATGCACTCCTCCTCTCCAACCCTTACATATTTTATGGTTCGACAGGAAGAGGAAGTGATGGGGTTAATAACTGTTATTTCTCCCTTAAGGTGACCTGACCTCAACCCCCTTGATGCCTAATCCAAAGATCTCCACCCGTATCACCTATAGCGATCCTGTAACTTCCTCCCGTCTACCCAGCACATTCCAAAGCCATCTGTCCCCTATAGATAACCATTAACTTGTGATTTAAAAACCAGTCTCTATCATTCCTCAGATACTATAGTATTACTCCTGATGTATCCTGTCTCTAGTATAGCAGTGTTCCAAGTTTAACCCAGAATCTAACGACAGGCTTCACTGTGCTGCTTAGCAGAATTGCTTCCTCGCTCTCGTTGCTTCCTCACTCAGGCACGACTACGTGTCCTCTCACAGTTTCAACTCCATCATCAAGTTCGCTGACGACGCGACATTAGTAGGACTGATCACCAACAATGACGAGACAGCCTACTGGGAGGAGGTAGGCACTCTGACTGCATGGTGCCAGGTAAACCTCTCCCTCAATGTTACCAAAACAAAGGAGCTCATTGTGGACTTCAGGAGGAACCAGGCTGGACACGCCCCCATCCACATCAACGAGGTCGCCGTGGAGATTGTCAATAACTTCAATTTCCTCGGCGTACACATCTCCGAGAAGCAGAAATGGTCTAACCACACGGACACCGAGGTAAAGAAGGCACCACAGCGACTCTTCAACCTCAGGATGCTGAAGAAATTCGGCCTGTCCCAGAGGGGCTCCTCAGTGTTCTACAGGAGCACCGTCGAGAGCATACTGTCGTGCTGCATCGCAGCCTGGTACGGCAACTCCACCGTGGACCACAAGGCTCTTCAGAGGGCCGAAACGCACCATTGGATGCACACTGCCTGCCCTCCAGGACACCTACAACACCAGGTGTCTCAGGAAGGCCAAGAAGATCATCAGGCACCCCGTTAAACACCCCCTGTTCTTCATGCTTGGATCACTCAGACACGGGCAGTGCAGGAGCATCATGGCAAAAACTGAGAGACTAGCCAGTAGTTTCTACCATCAGGCAGCTGAATAGCCACCACAAGTCAGCTAGCTGCTCCCTCTGCTACTCACCCTATGGACCGTTTCATCAGCTGTCCGGGTGGCTGGTTTCAGACGATCCTGCTGCTGAAGAAGCCGGATGTGGAGTTCCTGGGCTGGCGTGGTTACACAATGTTGGACGTACTGCAAAATTCTCTGAAAGGATGTTGGATGCGGCTTATGGTAGAGAATTTAACATTCGATTCTCTGGCAACAGCTCTTGTGGCCATTTCTGCAGCTCACTTTCCGGGATGTAAACTAATTTGTGCACACAACTTGAGAGGAATATGCTTTTTGTGCGAATGGAAGATTTCTGGGATCTTTTATTTCAGCTCATGAAACATCTCTCCATATTCCACTTGGACAGTGGAGGGAAGCAGGAATGGTTCTGGAACTGACGGTTCTGGAATCGACGGGTATGCTTCTGGAACCAGTGGAGGGAAGCGACGGGCATGGTTCCGGAACCAGTGGAGGGAAGCGACGGGCATGGTTCCGGAACCAGTGGAGGGAAGCGACGGGCATGGTTCCGGAACCAGTGGAGGGAAGCGACGGGCATGGTTCCGGAACCAGTGGAGTGAAGCGACGGGCATGGTTCCGGAACCAGTGGAGTGAAGCGACGGGCATGGTTCCCGAACCAGTGGAGTGAAGCGACGGGCATGGTTCCCGAACCAGTGGAGTGAAGCGACGGGCATGGTTCCCGAACCAGTGGAGTGAAGCGACGGGCATGGTTCCCGAACCAGTGGAGTGAAGCGACGGGCATGGTTCCCGAACCAGTGGAGTGAAGCGACGGGCATGGTTCCCGAACCAGTGGAGTGATGCGACGGGCATGGTTCCGGAGCCAGTGGAGTGAAGGGCATGGTTCCGGAACCAGTGGAGTGACGCGACGGGCATGGCCCTGGGCAGACATCTGTAGTTCATTGACAGGCCACAGGGGGCGCTAGTTAGAGCTATAATGACAAATAATTCCCAGTGAAAAAGGTTCTTCTGTTTATCATGATGGTAATGACTCCATTGATCTATTTCTAAAACAGGGAGCAGTGATCATCTTCATTCAAGATATTCCTAGCCTCAGAATAGGCTCAGACAAACCCATGCCCTAGATCAGAATAATGGCATGTGTTTCTTAATTGAATGAAGCACTAGTGCAAGTAGGGCTATTTGCTTTGACATATGTTACATGACAATCTCATTAATCAATTTAATGATAGTCACATAAATGACTGGAGCATAAAAAAAATGAATGAGAAATTGTGTTGTCAGTTATGGTATTCTGTGTGTCCTGTGTTTTTGTTATTGTATTATGTTTGTTTGTCCTATCGGTGTTGTTGTTCTGTGAGTCAGTCTGTCTTTGAAACCCTCATGGCTCTTTCATATTACATACAGAAAGACTACACATAAAATGCTCCTGAGCATCACACCTCAATATCCCCCGAATCGTCCTGTCCACACACACGCACACACACACAGAGAGAGAGAGGAGCTATAAATAACTAGCTGTCATAGTGCTGGAGCTGTGTATGGAGCGTGAGATACGTCAAGTGATTGACTCCATTGATAAACAGTGGTAAAGGGGGTGGGTCAAGCACCGCTGGCGTCATTCTGGGGGGGGGGGGGGGAGTGAAGATGACGACTCAATGCTCCGCGGCAGGACCGCATCTACCGCCGCACAGATGAAATGAAGATGACTCCTCAATGCTCCGCGGCAGGACCGCGTCTACCGCCACACAGATGAAATGAAGATGACTCCTCAATGCTCCGCGGCAGGACCGCGTCTACCGCCACACAGATGAAATGAAGATGGGTCCTCAATGCTCCGCGGCAGGACCGCGTCTACCGCCACACAGATGAAATGAAGATGGGTCCTCAATGCTCCGCGGCAGGACCGCGTCTACCGCCACACAGACTCAATGCTCCGCGGCAGGACCGCGTCTACCGCCACACAGATGCGTCAACGGCCTGCTATCTGGAGACCCGAGCACTTTGCTGTGAGAGGGAAGGAAGGAGGGGGGAAGTAAATAAAAGCTTTAAGAAAGGGCGGAGAGCACCAGACATCCGAGATTGTGGACAATCACGTTGACGCTTTTTACAGTCGTAACTTTGTCTGTCACAGAGACGGACACGACCACCGAGAGCCATGGGTTCGTGCACAGATGAAGAATTCAAAGATAAATTACTATGGAACGTGAAAAGAGAGGTAAGTGCATTTTGTTTCACGCCTCTGTTGAGCTCTTGGTCTATAATGAATGAGGGTTGTATGGGGAAATGTCAGCAAATAAGGTTGATCATGTTATTTCTTGGTCAATTTCCGTGATGCATGATGATGAAGAACGATAATGTTGTGGATCCGTCGCGAGAGAGGAATTGATACACTATATTCCTGTTATTACTGTTTAGCCTACTCTAACCACCGGCTGGAATAATGCAACGCACGTTAGAAGTACATTTACAAAATTTGAACACACTACATTTAGGTTTTTTCACGTTTTGTAGCCGCTTCCCTCAGTTTCCCTTTAAATGTTGACGCTTCAGTACTTTTAGTTTCCCCAAGGGAGTATGATGTGGAAGAAAGAGCCATTGGAATGAAAACCTTCCTGTGGGAGCCTTTTATAGAAACAACCGATGGCTACAGGTGTTGCAGTGCCATATAGACAACAGCTCTATGATCTATCTACTGGCGGGGCTAATTGCGCCATTGTGCAGTGAAGACTAATGTCCATGTCGATATTATTAAGTCATGCTGAAGATCCTCCGGCACTATATGTTGGTGCAGTTTACATTAGCGTATAATAGTAGTAATAGCCATATGTTTCTCCAATGGTAAATTAATAGGAAGGAGTCCGTTGTTACAATCTAATCCAGCAGTTTTTACAGCAGTTTAAAAAGGCTACCCATTTCCTTTCTGATTTGTTCATAACTATACAGTACAATAGTATCAGCAGATTGTAACTCCGCGATCACAGAATGTTAACACTTCACATTAAGTTACCTTATACCTGTGTAGCGACACTGTAGTTTCACAATAACAACAGGTGTTATGGGACTTTGCCTGAAGAAATCCCCCCCACATTGCTGGCCAGTAGAGCCTATTAATATGATTGTAAGAGGGTGTTAGTTGGATGCCTTTAATAAAATGATTCTTAAATAACTATGTGGAACATAGCTTATTCACTGCTATTAACAGATTTGACATAAAAGGACCTGAAAGCGTGTTTGATTTATTTTGTACGCTAATGATATCTCTTCCTGCTGTACATTAGGGGTGGCAAGTAGCCTAGTGGTTAGTTAGAGCGTTGGGCCAGTAACCGAAAAGTTGATGGATCAAATCCCCGAGCTGACAAGGTAAAAATCTGTCGTTCTGGCACTGTTCCTCCGGTAGGCTGTCATTGTAAATAAGAATTAGTTCTGTCTAGTTAAATAAAGGTTAAACATTTTGTTTTTTAAAGATTCTGAAATGCAGAAAGAAATAGGGTAGTTTGAGTTAACCAATAGCTTTTCACTGCAATAGTCATTTCATAGTGCTTAATAAATCCTCTTTGGGCTAGACGTGCTGCTAGCAACCCACCTCGACAACATCCGGTGAAATTGCAGAGTGCGAAATTCAAATTACAGAAATAGTAACATTTAACATTCATGAAAATACAAGTGTCATACATCAGTTAAAAGCTTAACTACTTGTTAATCCAGCCGCTGTGTCAGATTTCAAAAAGGCTTTACGGCGAAAGCACTCCATACGATTATCTGAGGACAGCGCACAGCACACAAAAGCATTAGAAACATTTTCCAACCAGGCAGATGCGCCACGAAAGTCAGAAATAGCGATAAAATAAATGCCTTACCTTTGAAGATCTTCTTCTGTTGGCACTCCAAAAGGTCACCGCTACATCACAAATGGTCCTTTTGTTTGATAAAGTCCTTCTTTATATCCCCTAAAACTCAGTTAAGCTGGTGCGCTTCATTCAATAATCCACCGGTTTCCCTCCTTCAAAATGCATACAAAATGAATCCCAAACGTTACCAATAAACTTCTCCAAACAAGTCAAACAACGTTTATAATCAAACCTCAGGTACCCTAATATGTAAATAAGCAATACAATTTAAGACGTAGAATCCTTATTGTCATTACCGGAGATAAACAACAAAGTACGCGCATTCACCAGAACGCGTAACAAACTACTGCCAAAATGGGAGCCACTTAGAAAAACTACAAATTCTAGTTCATTTTTCCAAAAACAAACCTGAAACTCTTTCTAAAGACTGTTGACATCTAGTGCAAACCCTAGGAACTGCAATCTGGGAGGTTTTCCCTTCATATTAAAAATGACAGCCATAGGAATCAATGGTGGGCTGAATTTGTTTGTTTTTTTGTAGATGGTTTGTCCTCAGGTTTTTGCCTGCCATATCAGTTCTGTTATACTCACAGACATTATTGTAACAGTTTTAGAAACTGGAGAGTGTTTTCTATCCAAATCTACCAATTATTTCCATATCCTAGCTTCTGGGCCTGAGTAACAGGCCGTTTACTTTGGGCACGCTTGTCATCCAGACAACAAAATACTGCCCCCTAGCCCAAAGAGGTTTTAATCATGTGGACAAGTATCCTGCTTCTATTTTGGATAAAATGGGGGTCATGTTAGCAGTAACTGCATAAAGTTACTTTGAAACGAAGCTAAATAAAAGCTAATTATTTTATCAGTTCCACGCTGTGAGCAGTTACTGCCTTTTTGCTAGGGCAGAATAGTCATTTTATTTCCGAATACATTTGTAGTTTTGCATAAAATAAATGCCAGTAAACCATTACTATTCCATTCTATTTCATTTGATTGAAGTGTAATGAACACATCTGATTGTCCAGCTTTTAGGACACTATTTGTTGGACATGACAATTGGTAGGCTGACACATCAGCCAAACAGAGTTTTCTACTGTGTTTTGGGTCCCCTGCCATATAAAATGAGACTTGGCATAATTATACAAATAATAATAGAACTATCATAACATCTGTGATGCTGAGAATAAAATAGGGCCAGAAGACTCTCTGGCTGTAGCTGAGATGTGACATCACCGCTTCCCAACACAGACCAGGCAGTCAGACCAGGCAGTCAGACCAGGCAGTCAGACCAGGCAGTCAGACCAGGCAGTCAGACCAGGCAGTCAGACCAGGCAGTCAGAGACCAGGCAGTCAGACCAGGCAGTCAGACCAGGCAGTCAGACCAGGCAGTCAGAGACCAGGCAGTCAGAGACCAGGCAGTCAGAGACCAGGCAGTCAGAGACCAGGCAGTCAGAGACCAGGCAGTCAGAGACCAGGCAGTCAGACCAGGCAGTCGGGGAAAGACTAGGTGGTGTACCTGTGGGGTACCGACAGAGACCGACAGACAGACAGAAGTAGAGGCAGCAGCATGGTGCTCTGGGCTGTAGTCTTTGTAAATTGCCTCTGGTTATATTCGCTGGTGTTTTTTAAAACAGCGAAGATGAATAGTTAATGTTTCCTGTTGATGTTAGTTTTCATAAAACCTAATTGCCTGCTGTGCACCAAAGACAAGTTTTGAGGAATTTGTTTCAATGTCTGGTAGTGATGCAGTCATATGAATGTCCTTAGGTGGTTTAGTGTAGGATGAAATGCACAGTTGTGGCCAGTTTCCCAGACACTTTCCAAGGAGGTACTCATTGAGCTTGCTTTTTAGCCTCGGACTAGACTTGATCTGCGTCCAGGAAAACCTTCACGTACAGTTTGTTTCATTGAGTTCATTTCTTGACACTGATGAAGACAACCTTTTGTGGAGGTCTCTCTTTCTGTGCAGCTTAGGCCTTGTACTGGCCAGACAGACTGGTCAAGATCAGTTTGCCAACTTGGAAGACACTGATTGTCTCTGTGTAGCCTATTGCTATAGTCAGTGAGTGCATCCCAAATGGCACCCTATTCCCTATATAGGGCATTTGGAAAGTATTGAGACCCCTTCCCTTTTTCCACATTTTGTTACGTTACAGCCTTATTCTAAAATTGATTAAAACATTTTAAAAAAATCCTCATCAATCTACACACAAGACACCACAATGACAAAGCAAAAACAGGTTTTAAGATTTTTTTTTGTGTGTGTTTCATATATATAAAAAGATACTGTATTTACATAAGTATTCAGACCCTTTGCTATGAGACTCGAAATTGAGCTCAGGTGCATCCTGTTTCCATTGATCATCATTGATGTTTCTACAACTTGATTGGAGTCCACCTGTGGTAAATTCAATTGATTGGACATGATTTGGAAAGGCACACACCTGTCTACATAAGGTCCCACAGTTGATGGTGCATGTCAGAGCAAGAACCAAGCCATGAGGTCGAAGGAATTGTTGAGGATTGTGTCAAGGCACAGATCTTTAACTCTACCTACATGTACATTTTACCTAAATTACCTCGACTAACCAGTGCCCCCGCACATTGACTCTGTACCGTAACACCCTGTATATAGCCTCTACATTGACTCTGTACCGTAACACCCTGTATATACCCTCCACATTGACTCTGTACCGTAACACCCTGTATATAGCCTCCACATTGACTCTGTACCGTAACACCCTGTATATAGCCTCTACATTGACTCTGTACCGTAACACCCTGTATATAGCCTCTACATTGACTCTGTACCGTAACACCCTGTATATAGCCTCTACATTGACTCTGTACCGTAACACCCTGTATATAGTCTCCACATTTGTTATTTTACTGCTGCTCTTTAATTATTTGTTCATTTTATTTTATATTTTTTACTTTACATATTTTTTTCTAAACGGGATTGTTGGTTAAGGGCTTGTAAGTAAGCATTTCACTGTAAGGTCTACACCTATTGTATTCAGCATTTCACTGTAAGGTTGTATTTGTTGCATGTGAGAAATACAATTTGATTTGTATTCACACCCCTTGACTTGTCCAAATTTTTGTTGTGTTACAGCCTACATTTTAAAATGAATTAAATTGAGATGTTTTAAAGCCTACATTTTAAAATGAATTAAATTGAGATGTCACTGGCCTACCCACAATACCCGAACCACTGATATACAGTGACAGGCCCATTACTGTTGATAAGTTAGAGATGTCTGGCGTAAGCGGATTTCTGCCACCTGTAATGGTTTGTAGCTGATACATCACTAGATGGGCAATATATTGAAAGCTTTTAAATTAAAATGTATTGATCTCTTTGGGAAAAGCCCATGAAATGCTTCTAAGCTGTGAATAGAGTAAACAAAATCCCATTTCCAAGACTTTTAAAAGATGTATCCTTCCTTTCTGCTAAAGGCGACTCTTGGATTAATCACTGATCTGGAATGATTTCCGGAAGTTATGTAGTGGAAACCCTCAGACTGAGTCCCAAATGGCACCCTAATCCCTATATAGTGCACTACTTTTGACCGGAGCCCAATGGGCCGTATGGGCCGTGGTGCACTGTGAGGAAATTGTGTCCCAAAATGGCACCCTATCTTCATCTCTGTCTCAGTCAGAGGTGGCATGACGGGTGTTAACGACCTCAGTACCACACACACACACACACACACACACACACACACACACACACACACACACACACGCTCAATCGCCCAGCCATTCTGGCAGGAGAACAAGCATCTGTATCACTGCTGCTGCGTCCCAAATTGCACCTTATTTCCTAGAGCAGGGATGGGAAAACATTTTTTTTTTTAGATTGGTAAATTAGTCTAGCGGCTAGCTCTCTAATCTTGCAGTAGTCATGGTCAAATTACTGACCAGTAGAGCTCTGCTCCCCAACCCGATGGGCCCAGACGTTATACATCAGGTTAGGGCCGGGTAGGCCATGTTTCTTCATCAATAACTAGTGTACAGGTAGGGCATGTTTCTTCATCAATAACTAGGGTACAGGTAGGGCCTGTTTCTTCATCAATAACTAGGGTACAGGTAGGGCCTGTTTCTACATCAATAACTAGTGTACAGGTAGGGCATGTTTCTTCATCAATAACTAGGGTGCAGGTAGGGCCTGTTTCTTCATCAATAACTAGGGTACAGGTAGGGCCTGTTTCTTCATCAATAACTAGGGTACAGGTAGGGCCTGTTTCTTCATCAATAATTAGGGTACAGGTAGGGCATGTTTCTTCATCAATAACTAGGGTACAGGTAGGGCCTGTTGTCTCATCAATAACCAGGGTACAGGTAGGGCCTGTTTCTTCATCAATAACTAGGGTACAGGTAGGGCCAGTTTCTTCATCAATAACTAGGGTACAGGTAGGGCCTGTTTCTTCATCAATAACTAGGGTACAGGTAGGGCCTGTTTCTTCATCAATAACTAGGGTACAGGCAGGGCCTGTTTCTTCATCAATAACTAGGGTACAGGTAGGGCCTGTTTCTTCATCAATAACTAGGGTACAGGTAGGGCCTGTTTCTTCATCAATAACTAGGGTACAGGTAGGGCCTGTTGTCTCATCAATAACTAGGGTACAGGTAGGGCCTGTTTCTTCATCAATAACTAGGGTACAGGTAGGGCCTGTTTCTTCATCAATAACTAGGGTACAGGTAGGGCCTGTTTCTTCATCAATAACTAGGGTACAGGTAGGGCCTGTTTCTTCATCAATAACTAGGGTACAGGTAGGGCCTGTTTCTTCATCAATAACTAGGGTACAGGTAGGGCCTGTTTCTTCATTAATAACTAGGGTACAGGTAGGGCCTGTTTCTTCATCAATAACTAGGGTACAGGTAGGGCCTGTTTCTTCATTAATAACTAGGGTACAGGTAGGGCCTGTTGTCTTCATCAATAACTAGGGTACAGGTAGGGCCTGTTGTCTCATCAATAACTAGGGTACAGGTAGGGCCTGTTTCTTCATCAATAACTAGGGTACAGGTAGGGCCTGTTTCTTCATCAATAACTAGGGTACAGGTAGGGCCTGTTTCTTCATTAATAACTAGGGTACAGGTAGGGCCTGTGTTCTCATCAATAACTAGGGTACAGGTAGGGCCTGTTTCTTCATCAATAACTAGGGTACAGGTAGGGCCTGTTGTCTCATCAATAACTAGGGTACAGGCAGGGCTCTGGTATGACTAAATTGATCACTAACATTTTGAAGCTGAACCATTTGCTCGTACTCTGCTGGTGTCAGAAGTGCGTCAACCTTGTCAAATATAAAATAGTAGAGATTATATATATATTTTTAATGATGTTCCTTGAGTTTTGTCTGAGTTTGTGATGAAAAGTAGCTAACTGCTAGCTGCTCTCATGTTTCTTAATGAAGCATGGCAGCCCAAGCAGAGCCGTTGCTATGGATACTCAGTCATGAGTGCCATGAGCAGAGCGCATGCAGAGCGAGCAGGGAGGGAGTGAGTGACCGACAGAGAGGTGCAGCTAATGGATTTACTAACAGAGGAAAGAATTTCTGATTTCGGGCCTTAAATTTGACAGAAGCAATCGGGTTAGTCACTCAGATATCATATTAAAAACTGCAAACATTTCTCTCCACCCTATGTCAAAATGTGTAGAATTGCATTAAATTAGATGTAAAACTGCCACATTTTCTCTACACCCAATGGCAAAATGTAGAATTGCAGGAATTCATTCAGAAACTTTAGGGGCCACTAAATTGTTTTGAAAAAAATGTCCCTAAGGGACACCAAGTGACCTCTGTTCTTATGTTTCGTTTTTTGCGTCTTTTACTTACGGTTTTGTACACCAGCTTCAAACAGCTGAAAATACAATATTTTGGGTTATGGAAAATATATTTCACAGTCGTTTAGATGGTATAATGATTCTCTACACTGTACTTAAACTGAAATTAGACAAACTATTAGAATTTTAGCAATCAGAAAATGTAAAAAGGTTTATGCCAAATACCCCCTCAATTCGAGGTGATGGTGATAACGATGAGGATTGCTTTGATGGTAATGATGGTGATGGTAATGATGATGATGGTGGTGGTGGTGGTGGTGGTGATGATGATGATTGTGGTGATGATAATGATGCTGACGGTGGTGATGGTAATGATGGTGGTGGTGGTGATGGTGATGATGATTGTGGTGATAATGATGCTGACGGTGGTGATGGTAATGGTGGTGATGGTAATGATGATGATGGTGTCGTGTCTTTGGCATCATTAAACTGAAGACATGTTTATCAAATAACTCTCTGTAATTATTATTACGCGATTAAACTGATTAATCGTGTAACTGTAATTAACTAGTAGGTCGGGGCACCAAGGAAAATATTCAGATTACAAAGTTATAATTTTCCTAATATAACTTTCAGATATCATAATATCTGATCTATGAGTCTCCTGATTAATGACGTATTAGTCTCATTCCAAACGTCGTAAATTGTTGGTTATCTGCACGAACCCAGTCTTCACTATGAGTCATCCATACATCAATTGTCTTAAAATAATTTATTTACTTATCTAAGTAATTCACAGAAATGCATAACAAACAGATATGGTTACAAGGAAATGATAGGAGAATGTGCCCTAGTGGGCTAAACCGGAATGGCGGCTTGTTAGACAACAGGGGAGTGGGGTCAGCGGAGAAGGCACTACAGAGTTGTTAAATGTTAACAATTGGAATGCTAATCCTTTGTACATGAACGCTCACTCATTCGGGAACAATTGCAATCAATATATATATTTACGCTCAGTGTGTCGTCGGGATCTTTGTTGGAGAGTTTTGTTCTGTTGGAGAGTCTGTCCGCTCTCTCTCTGTCGTGGTTAGAATGGGTAGTTCAGAGTGACATTCATTAATGTCGTTATAGAATAGATGTTTTCGGCGGTTGTCGGTCTTCGCGTTCAATGATACCTGCAGACTAGTAATTAACATCGAAGACTTGTTATTATTCTGTCGGTATCATTAGTCTAAGAGTTGAACCACGTGGTATGGTTAAAGTTCAGAACGAGGAATGCATGGTCAAACCTTGGCCCTCTCGTTCTCGAGGTAAGCTGGTCTCCTGATAGAAACCCTGGGTGGGGGTTATATTCGGAATACAGAAAAAGGCTGTCTCATGACGCCAGGTCCTGTCTGTGTCCCTGGGGGCGTGCCAAGGACTTAGTTAAGACTCCAAAGGGAATTTGAGTTTCCTTCATTAAACAGTCCAAAATCACATTTACACAATTTCACAAACAGTTCCATCCTTATTCATTCATTTTATACAACCATTAGATATAAGTCTCACAACTGAGGCTATTATATGAAGAGAGCCATGGTAATGTGGCCGTATTGTCTCTCATGAGTTTCATAAAATTGTACCAAACGGACCAGTTCATAGCTGGATTCTTCACAGATCTTTTATACCTTCTCCAGAACATAAATGTCGTTCGGTTCTCCAGTCCTGTGAGGTGGAAGAATTCCTTTGTCTTTCCATGAAAACACCCTGTCTTTATACTGTGGCCATGAGGCGGGACATTTTCATAGGAATTTACGACCCCTTCTGACCACAGCAGCCTGGGTGTAGGAGACATAGGGAGATGGTGCAGAAGTAGGGGCATGGTGCAGGGGGAGGGGGTCAACTGTGCTCGCTGTGCCCAAAGAGGGCAACGTCATGACAGTGGTGATGGTAATGGTGATGGTAATGATGGGGGTGATAGTAATGATGGTGGTGGTATTGATGATGGTGGTAATGATGATGATGGTGGTGGTAATGATGATGATGATGATGGTGGTGATGGTAATGATGATGATAATTTTGGTGTTAATGATGGTAATGATGGTGGTAATGATGATGATTGTGGTGGTAATGATGATGATGATGATGTTTGTGGTGTTAATGATGGTAATGTTGGTGGTGATGATGGTGATGATGATGGTGGTGGTAATGATGATGATGATGGTGGTGGTAATGATGGTGGTGATGATGGTGATGATGATGGTGGTGGTAATGATGATGATGATGGTGGTGGTAATGATGGTGGTGATGGTGATGATGATTGTGGTGTTAACCTGTTTGGGCTAGGGGGCAGTATTGAGAATTTTGGAAAAAATATGTGCCCATTTTTAACTGCCTCCTACACCAACTCAGAAGCTAGAATATGCATATTATTGTTCAGGTTTGGATAGAAAACACCCTAAAGTTTCTAAAACTGTTTGAATGGTGTCTGTGAGTATAACAGAACTCCTATGGCAGGCAAAAACCTGACAAGGTTTCATGCAGGAAGTGGCCTGTCTGACAAGGAGTCGTGCGTCTTGCATCTGTTTATTGAAGAGTAAGGATCTTAGCTGTAACGTGACAATTCCCAGGGCTCCAATAGGCTCTCAGAACCCGGGAAAAACCTGAACGATGACGAGGCAGCCTCTGGCTGAAACAGATTATCGCCTTATCCAAGTGGCCGATCAGAGGACCATTGAATGAGGCGCGTGCACGATTCGCCCCCGTGGAGAAATTTCATTCGGCTGTTTAGCTTATTGCAGATTCCCGGTCGGAATATTATCGCTTTTCTACGAGATAAATGGCATAAAAATTGGTTTTAAACAGCGGTTGACATGCTTCAAAGTACGGTAATGGAATATTTAGACATTTTTTGTCACGCCATGCGCACGACCGTTATTTACCATTCGTATAGTGTCTAGAACGCACAAACAAAACAGAGGATATTTCGTCCCGCCTTGCCCATAGAGGTTAATGATGGTAATGATGCTGATGATGATGGTGGTGGTGCTGATGATGGTGGTGTTGATGATGGTGGTGATGGTGATGATGATTGTGGTGTTAATGATGGTAATGATGACGATGATGGTGATGGTAATGATGCTGATGATGATGGTGGTGGTGCTGATGGTGGTGGTGGTAATGATGGTGGTGATGATGATGGTGGTGGTGCTGATGGTGGTGGTGGTGTTGATGATGGTGGTGATGGTAATGATGATGATGATGGTAATGATGATGATGATGGTGGTGCTGATGATGATGGTGGTGGTAATGATGGTGGTGGTGTTGATGGTGGTGGTAATGATGGTGGTGATGGTGATGATGATTGTGGTGTTAATGATGGTAATGATGATGATGATGACGATAATGATCCTGTGTGTTGACTGTCGGGTACAGGTGAAACAGATCATGGAGGAGGCGGTGACTAAGAAGTTTGTCCATGAAGACAGCAGCCACGTCATCGGCCTATGCCGTAAGTAAACACACACACACACAGACACACACACACTCCCTCTCCTCAGCTCCGCAGCTGATGATGTGGGGTGTCTGGGTGAAGGACAGTACTTGATGTCGTTGCACATCAATGGAAAGCTAATAAACACACTGGAGTCAATGGAAACTAATCTTAGATGTTCCCTGGCCGCAAAACATATACTTTCGCTAAGAAAGACTAGGTGTGTGTTTGTAGGTGTGTGTGTGTGTGTGTGTGTGTGTGGGTGAGTGTGTGTTTGTAGGTGTGTGTGTGGGTGGGTGGGTGAGTGTGTGTTTGTAGGTGTGTGTGTGTGGGTGAGTGTGTGTTTGTAGGTGTGGGTGAGTGTGTGTTTGTAGGTGTGTGTGTGTGGGTGAGTGTGTTTGTAGGTGTGTGTGTGGGTGGGTGAGTGTGTGTTTGTAGGTGTGTGTGTGGGTGGGTGAGTGTGTGTTTGTAGGTGTGTGTGTGTGGGTGGGTGAGTGTGTGTTTGTAGGTGTGTGTGTGGGTGGGTGAGTGTGTGTTTGTAGGTGTGTGTGTGTGGGGGGGTGAGTGTGTGTTTGTAGGTGTGTGGGTGGGTGGGTGAGTGGATGAGGGTGAGTGTGTGTTTGTAGGTGTGTGTGTGTGTGTGTGTGTGTGTGTGTGTGTGTGTGTGTGTGTGTGTGAGGTGTGTGTGTGTTTGTAGGTGTGTGTGTGTGTGTGTTTGTAGGTGTGTGTGTGTGTGTGTGTGTGTGTGTGTGGGGGATGAGGGTGAGTGTGTGTTTGTAGGTGTGTGTGTGTGTGTGTTTGTAGGTGTGTGTGTGTGTGTGTGTGTGTGTGTGTGTGTGTGTGTGTGTGTGTGTGTGTGTGTGTGTGTGTGTGTGTGTGTGTGTGTGTGTGTGGGTGGGGGGTAGGTGTGTGTGTGTGTGTGTGTGGGGGTGTGTGTGTGTGTGTGTTTGTAGGTGTGTGTGTGTGTGTGGGTGAGTGTGTGTGGCCCCGTAGTGCAGTCAGTATTTTCTGGAAGGCTGCCACAGTGTAGTGGGATGGGTTTATGTAGTTTCCGTCGGGATGACTGCGAGCCGGTGAGCTGGCGACTCACACCTTTACCACCTTATGCTCCCGCCACACCGAGGGAGGTGGCGGGGCCTGTATATCTTTCCCTGTTTGCTTGTGTGTATCTATCTCTCTTTGTGTGTGTGGTGTTATAACTTCCTTTGTTCTTACGACACCCAGATAACCGTTGAGGATCTCAGCAGGTGGGGGCGTTTTACCAACCTGGGTCGGGGCAGAGCCGTAGAGGCTGTGTCCCTAATGGTTCTCTGTTCCTTATTTAACGCCCTACTGTTGACCATACTCACTAGAAAGATAGATGTTGTACCATTTCACCGACATTTTAGTTTATTGTTTAGGTTATTAAACAACTGATTTACCCGACGTCGGTTTAAATTGCTTGAATTCCATTCAAAATCAATTCACGAGAGAAATCAAGTCAGTGTCTTGAAGTGCTGTGTGTAGATTAAATTATCAGTGGCAGGCTGTAATTGTTGCCATTAAAGGGACAATCTGCAGTTGCTACGTCCATTTTTGGACAAAACCCGTTGGACAAAACCCATTGATTGTTGAAGAATATAACTTTTAAATGCCTCAGGAGCTCAGTTCAACTGTCACACTCCATCAGAACCCAACATATCAACTAGTTTTACTCCAATTTTTGTAAACACACACTAATATAGCCTCATAACATGGTCAAAACCTACAATCTTGATATCATGGATGGTCAGTCCTTGCATCTATAGCTCTGTTTTATGCATTTGAAAGTGGTTGTATTTCTCCATCCCTCAGTTTTTTTTACTCAAACAGAGACGGGGTATCCTCGTTGTTATTTTTTTCAACTGCTGATTGCAATTTCTTCAGACGGAGAATGTGTCCTGGAGGCAGAACTGAGCGATTTCCCCTTAGATAGGCCAGCTGCAGTCAAAATTGAAAACCCCAAAAATGTTTTTTTTTTTTTTTTTTAGGCATTGGGGTTAGCAGTGTGATTAAGGTTAGGGCTATGTGTCAAATCACATTGTGGCTGTGTTAGCTAGTGACCACTCTGCAGAACTGCCTCCAGAACACTGTTAACCTGCCCAAATGGCACCCGGCCTATTTTGTATATAGTGCACTACTTTAGATTAAGGGACCATTGGTCAAGATTAGTTCAATATATAGGGAATAGAGTGCCTTTTGGGATGCGGACTGGGATTCCCTCCCAGGGCTGTTATAACGTCGCTATCATACACACTACCAGTCAAAAGTTTGGACACACCTACTCATGCAAGGGCTTTTCTTTATTTTTACTATTTTCTACATTATAGAATAATAGTGAAGACATCAAAACTATGAAATAACACATATGGAATCATGTAGTAATCAAAGAAGTGTTAAACAAATCAAAATATATTTTATAGTTGAGATTCTTCAAAGTAGCCCCCCTTTGCCTTGATGACAGCTTTGCACACTCTTGGCATTCTCTCAACCAGTTTCACCTGGAATGCTTTTCCAACAGTCTTGAAGGAGTTTCTACATATGCCTTCACTCTGCAGTCCAACTCATCCCAAACCACCTCAATTGGGTTGAGGTCATGTGATTGTGGAGGCCAGGTCATCTGATGCAGCACTCCATCACTTTCCTTCTTGGTAAAATAGCCCTTACACAGCCTGGAGGTGTGTTGGGTCATTGTCCTGTTGAAAAACAAATGATAGTCCCACTAAGTGCAAATCAGATGGGATGGCGTATCGCTGCAGAATGCTGTGGTAGCCGTGCTGGTTAAGTGTGCCTTGAAATCTAAATAAATCACTGACAGTGTCACTAGCAAAGCACCCCCACACCATCACACCTCCTCCTCCATGCTTCATGGTGGGAACCACACATGCGGAGATCATCCGTTCACCTACTCTGCGTTTCACAAAGACATGGCGGTTGGAACCAAAAATCTCTCATTTGGACTCATCAGATCAAAGGACAGATTTCCACCAGTCTAATGTCCATTTTCTTAGTTTCTTTGCAGCAATTTGACCATGAAGGCCCGATTTCACGCAGTTTCCTCTGAACAGTTGATGTTGAGATGTGTCTGTTACTTGAATTCTGTGAAGCATTTATTTGGGCTGCAATTTCTGAGGCTGGTAACTCTAATGAACTTGTCCTCTGCAGCAGAGGTACATTTTACAAATTGACTGACCTTCATGTCTTAAAGTAATGATGGACTGTCGTTTCTCTTTGCTTATTTGAACTGTTCTTGCCATATTATGGACTTGGTCTTTTACCAAATAGGGCTATCTACTGTATACCACCCCTACCTTGTCACAACACAACTGATTGGCTCAAACACATTAAGGAAATCAATTCTACAAATTAACTTTTAGCAAGGCACACCTGTTTATTGAAATGCATTCCAGGTGACTACCTCATGAAGCTGGTTGAGAGAATGCCAAGAGTGTGCAAAGCTGTCATCAAGGCAAAGGGTGGCTACTTTGAAGAATCACTTTTTAGCTTACTACTTGATTCCATATGTGTTAGTTATTAGTTTTTATGTCTTTCTTCACTATTATTTTACAATGTTAAATAGTAAAAATATATAAAAACCCTTGAATGTGTAGGTGTGTCCAAACCTTTGACTGGTACTGTGTATATATATTAAAATACCACTTTTCTGCTTTTTGTTCATGAGTGTCCTAACCAGGACTATGGAGAATGGTCATATTTAATTCCAATTCTACATCCACATCCAGGGTGTGTGTGAGACGAGCCACCATCCCCGTCAAGCCATCAAAGACACATTCACAACAAGCCAGTGTCTTCTCAGTGCTGGGTCTCCATCAGTGTCTTCTCAGTGCAGGGTCTCCACCAGAGTCTTCTCAGTGCTGGGGTCTCCACCAGTGCTGGTTCTCCACCAGTGTCTTCTCAGTGCTGGGGTCTCCACCAGTGCTGGTTCTCCACCAGTGTCTTCTCAGTGCTGGGGTCTCCATCAGTGTCTTCTCAGTGCTGGGGTCTCCACCAGTGCTGGTTCTCCACCAGTGTCTTCTCAGTGCTGGGGTCTCCACCAGTGCTGGTTCTCCACCAGTGTCTTCTCAGTGCTGGGGTCTCCACCAGTGCTGGGTCTCCACCAGTGTCTTCTCAGTGCTGGGGTCTCCACCAGTGCTGGGTCTCCACCAGTGTCTTCTCAGTGCTGGGGTCTCCACCAGTGCTGGGTCTCCACCAGTGTCTTCTCAGTGCTGGGTCTCCACCAGTGTCTTCTCAGTGCTGGGTCTCCATCAGTGTCTTCTCAGTGCTGGGGTCTCCACCAGTGCTGGGTCTCCACCAGTGTCTTCTCAGTGCTGGGGTCTCCACCAGTGCTGGGTCTCCACCAGTGTCTTCTCAGTGCTGGGTCTCCATCAGTGTCTTCTCAGTGCTGGGTCTCCATCAGTGTCTTCTCAGTGCTGGGGTCTCCATCAGTGTCTTCTCAGTGCTGGGTCTCAATCAGTGTCTTCTCAGTGCTGGGGTCTCCATCAGTGTCTTCTCAGTGCTGGGTCTCCACCAGTGTCTTCTCAGTGCTGGGGTCTCCATCAGTGTCTTCTCAGTGCTGGGTCTCCACCAGTGTCTTCTCAGTGCTGGGTCTCCATCAGTGTCTTCTCAGTGCTGGGGTCTCCACCAGTCTTCTCAGTGTTGGGTCTCCACCAGTCTTCTCAGTGTTGGGTCTCCACCAGTCTTCTCAGTGCTGGGTCTCCTAGAAGTAACAAAAGCATGGATTAATTTTTCTGCATCATTTGTGGACAGAAAGTTTCTGATTTTTGCAATGTCACGTAGATGGAAAAAAGCTGTCCTTGAAACAGTCTTGATATGTTCTTCAAAAGAGAGATCAGGGTCCAGAGTAACGCCGAGGTCCTTCACAGTTTTATTTGAGACGACTGTACAACCATCATGTAAATTATTTTATCAGTTTCCACCAGTGTCTTCTCAGTGCTGGGGTCTCCACCAGTTCTGGGGTCTCCACCAGTGCCTTCTCAGTGCTGGGGTCTCCACCAGTGCTGGGGTCTCCACCAGTTCTGGGGCCTCCACCAGTGCCTTCTCAGTGCTGGGGTCTCCACCAGTGTCTCCACAAGTGTCTTCTCAGTGCTGGGGTCTCCATCAGTGCTTGGGTCTCCACCAGTGTCTTCTCAGTGCTGGGGTCTCCATCAGTGCTTGGGTCTCCACCAGTGTCTTCTCAGTGCTGGGGTCTCCATCAGTGCTTGGGTCTCCACCAGTGTCTTCTCAGTGCTGGGGTCTCCACCAGTGCTGGGGTCTCCACCAGTGTCTCCACCAGTGCCTCCTCAGTGCTTGGGTCTCCACCAGTGTCTCCACCAGTGCTGGGGTCTCCACCAGTGCTGGGGTCTCCACCAGTGTCTCCTCAGTGCTGGGGTCTCCACCAGTGTCTCCTCAGTGCTGGGGTCTCCACCAGTGTCTCCACCAGTGTCTTCTCAGTGCTGGGGTCTCCATCAGTGCTGGGGTCTCCACCAGTGTCTTCTCAGTGCTGGGGTCTCCACCAGTGCTGGGGTCTCCACCAGTGCTGGGGTCTCCACCAGTGCTGGGGTCTCCACCAGTGCTGGGGTCTCCACCAGTTCTGGGGTCTCCACCAGTGTCTCCTCAGTGCTGGGGTCTCCACCAGTGTCTCCACCAGTGTCTTCTCAGTGCTGGGGTCTCCACCAGTGCTGGGGTCTCCACCAGTGTCTCCACCAGTGTCTTCTCAGTGCTGGGGTCTCCACCAGTGTCTCCACCAGTGTCTTCTCAGTGCTGGGGTCTCCACCAGTGCTGGGGTCTCCACCAGTGCTGGGGTCTCCATCAGTGAGAAGACACTGGTGGAGACACTGGTGGAGACCCCAGCACTGGTGTGTCTCGGGGGGGGGGGTGATAATGTCATCAGGACCGTGAATTGTCAGGCACACCCTACGGACGGCTCACCCTACGGACGGCTCACCCTACGGACGGCTCACCCTACGGACGGCACACCCTACGGAGGGCTCACCCTACGGACGGCTCCCTTAATGCAGAACATCCGCTAAAGAATGCTGAGGGCTGCATCCTAAATGATACCCTATTCCCTTTATAATACACTACTTGTGACCAGGGCCCATAGGGTCATGGGTCCTATTATGACTCACAGCAGTTGGGACAGCTTAATTAACACATTCACATGCAAACCTCCTGCTGACAGAGACAGAGAGCGACTGTGGGTGGAGGAATGGTATGGAAGCTTTAGGGCTGGTCATTAGAGATGCTGTTGAGGGGTGCAGCAGGACCTGGGGGTGCAGCAGGACCTGGGGGTGCAGCAGGACCTGGGGTTGCAGCAGGACCTGGGGGTGCAGCGGACCTGGGGGTGCAGCAGGACCTGGGGGTGCAGCAGGACCTGGGGGTGCAGCAGGACCTGGGGGTGCAGCAGGACCTGGGGGTGCAGCAGCAGTTAGTAGACAACACCACTCTGCCTCGTTCTGTACTGGACGTAGTGAAGCTATGTGTCTGTGACTCTGTGTGTGAGAGGCATGGTGTGAACAGAGAGAGTGTGTTTGGGAGCATGTCTGTGGGAGTGTGTGTGTGTGTGTCGTGCTTTACACACTGTATGTTTTTGAGTGTGTGTGTGGAGTGGGTGTGTGATTCTCTGTGGCTGAGAGTAGTTGAGAGAAAGGCTGTAGTGAGTCGAGACCAGCTCAGAACATAAGGGTTCAGTCACCATTCACGACTCAGCGTTTCAAATGGCACCCTATTCCCTACATAGTGCACTACTTTAGATATGTCCCATGGCACCCTATTCCCTATATTGTGCACTACTTTAGATATGTCCCATGGCACCCTATTCCCTATATTGTCCACTACTTTAGATATGTCCCATGGCACCCTATTCCCTATATTGTGCACTATTTTTGAGTGTGTGTGTGTTGACCTGAGTAGTTCTGGCCACCCTCCACTGGTCCTAGCTGGGTACACTGTGTGTGTGTGTGTGTGTGTGTGTGTGTGTGTGTGTGTGTGTGTGTGTGTGTGTGTGTGTGGTGTGTGTGTGTGTGTGTGTGTGTGTGTGTGTGTGTGTGTGTGTGTGTGTGTGTGTGTGTGTGTGTGTGTGTGTGTGTGTGTGTGTGATTTTTATTTTGCTTTTATTTAACCGGTTAAGTCATTGAGAACACGTTCTCTTTTACAGTAGCGACCTGACCAGTACTGTGTGTGTGTAGCTGGGAACACAATGTCGTGGTTTGCCTCTCTCTCAGACACTGGGAGATTACTCAGAATACAGCAGGATATTGACCACCAGCTTACACACACACACACACACACACACACACACACACACACACACACACACACACACACACACACACACACACACACACACACACACAGAGAGAGAGACAGCCACATTTACATGCACACAGACACAAACATGAACTGTACCTGCTATTTTCAGGATCTCATGGTAGAGTGTGTGTATTTGCGACTGTGTGTACAAAACAAATGGAGGGAGGGTCAATGTAAATAGTCCGGTGGCCATTTGATTAACTGTTCAGCAGTCTTATGGCTTGGAGGTAGAAGCTGTTAAGGAGCCTTTTGATCCTAGACTTGGCTCTCCAGTACCGCTTGCTGTGTGGTAGCAGAGAAAACAGTATTTTCAGTACAGGTAGGGATGGTTCAGTACAGATAGTGATGGTTCAGTACAGGTAGGGATGGTTCATTACAGGTAGGGATGGTTCAGTACAGGTAGAGATGGTTCAGTACAGGTAGGGATGGTTCAGTACAGGCAGAGATGGTTCAGTACAGGTAGGGATGGTTCAGTACAGGTAGGGATGGTTCAGTACAGGTAGGGATGGTTCAGTACAGGTAGAGATGGTTCAGTACAGGTAGAGATGGTTCAGTACAGGTAGGGATGGTTCAGTACAGGTAGAGATGGTTCATTACAGGTAGGGATGGATCAGTACAGGTAGGGATGGTTCAGTACAGGTAGGGATGGTTCAGTACAGGTAGAGATGGTTCAGTACAGGTAGGGATGGTTCAGTACAGGTAGGGATGGTTCAGTACAGGTAGGGATGGTTCAGTACAGGTAGGGATGGTTCAGTACAGGTAGGGATGGTTCAGTACAGGTAGAGATGGTTCATTACAGGTAGGGATGGTTCAGTACAGGTAGTGATGGTTCAGTACAGGTAGTGATGGTTCAGTACAGGTAGAGATGGTTCAGTACAGGTAGTGATGGTTCAGTACAGGTAGGGATGGTTCAGTACAGGTAGAGATGGTTCAGTACAGGTAGGGATGGTTCAGTACAGGTAGGGATGGTTCAGTACAGGTAGGGATGGTTCAGTACAGGTAGTGATGGTTCAGTACAGGTAGGGATGGTTCAGTACAGGTAGAGATGGTTCAGTACAGGTAGGGATGGTTCAGTACAGGTAGGGATGGTTCAGTACAGGTAGGGATGGTTCAGTACAGGTAGGGATGGTTCAGTACAGGTAGGGATGGTTCAGTACAGGTAGAGATGGTTCATTACAGGTAGGGATGGTTCAGTACAGGTAGTGATGGTTCAGTACAGGTAGTGATGGTTCAGTACAGGTAGTGATGGTTCAGTACAGGTAGAGATGGTTCAGTACAGGTAGGGATGGTTCAGTACAGGTAGAGATGGTTCATTACAGGTAGGGATGGATCAGTACAGGTAGGGATGGTTCAGTACAGGTAGGGATGGTTCAGTACAGGTAGGGATGGTTCAGTACAGGTAGGGATGGTTCAGTACAGGTAGAGATGGTTCATTACAGGTAGGGATGGTTCAGTACAGGTAGAGATGGTTCAGTACAGGTAGGGATGGTTCAGTACAGGTAGGGATGGTTCAGTACAGGTAGAGATGGTTCAGTACAGGTAGGGATGGTTCAGTACAGGTAGGGATGGTTCAGTACAGGTAGGGATGGTTCAGTACAGGTAGAGATGGGTCAGTACAGGTAGGGATGGTTCAGTACAGGTAGTGATGGTTCAGTACAGGTAGTGATGGTTCAGTACAGGTAGGGATGGTTCAGTACAGGTAGAGATGGTTCAGTACAGGTAGAGATGGTTCAGTACAGGTAGGGATGGTTCAGTACAGGTAGAGATGGTTCAGTACAGGTAGGGATGGTTCAGTACAGGTGGGGATGGTTCAGTACAGGTGGGGATGGTTCAGTACAGGTGGAGATGGTTCAGTACAGGTAGAGATGGTTCAGTACAGGTGGGGATGGTTCAGTACAGGTAGAGATGGTTCAGTACAGGTAGAGATGGTTCAGTACAGGTAGGGATGGTTCAGTACAGGTGGGGATGGTTCAGTACAGGTGGGGATGGTTCAGTACAGGTAGAGATGGTTCAGTACAGGTAGGGTTGGTTCAGTACAGGTAGAGATGGTTCAGTACAGGTAGAGATGGTTCAGTACAGGTAGGGATGGTTCAGTACAGGTAGAGATGGTTCAGTACAGGTAGGGATGGTTCAGTACAGGTAGAGATGGTTCAGTACAGGTAGGGATGGTTCAGTACAGGTAGAGATGGTTCAGTACAGGTAGGGATGGTTCAGTACAGGTGGGGATGGTTCAGTACAGGTGGGGATGGTTCAGTACAGGTAGGGATGGTTCAGTACAGGTAGAGATGGTTCAGTACAGGTAGAGATGGTTCAGTACAGGTAGAGATGGTTCAGTACAGGTAGAGATGGTTCAGTACAGGTAGGGATGGTTCAGTACAGGTAGGGATGGTTCAGTACAGGTAGAGATGGTTCAGTACAGATGATGCTGCCATGACAGCGTGAAGCTAGCGATGAGCACGGACATATTTTGTACCTCATTAATGTGATAAACACAATTAATTTGTCTGACACAGCTTTTAAGATTTCTTACCCATTCACGGCAGTGTGTGACTCATAGGTTCATCTTCATGGGAGCTGGCCAAATCTCACTCTGTTCCCTGTATAGTGCACTGCTTTTAAACAGGGCCCACAGGGCATAGGGTGCCCTTTTGGGACAAAACCGGCTGTGAGAGCTGACCAAACACAGCCCTGTTGCTAATGTGTCAAAATAACGTAGCACTATTGGTAAGACATGAATTCTATCAGTCCCTTCAAGTGCTCTCACTACTTATCTGAAAGGTTGGACAGTTATTTAGAAGTCTCCTTCATGGCGTGTTATGTAGGCTACAGTCCTACATTACATCCTACGTTACACCCCTATATTTATCCCAACCTGTTTTGAAAAGTTGGACTGGTGTGTTGGTGAGAATCTCACATCCTCCTCACCAGCGTTATGTAGAAGTCAGCATTATGTAGCTATAGACAGAGTCTATGGTAAAGAAGGAGCCAACTGCCCACGTTATCATCCTAGTTAACAAGCTGTGGGCTGTTTGGGAGGCCAGCCAACGCAGGCGGGGTGTCCTAGCTCCTAGCCAGGGACCAACGGATCGATGGGGTGTCCTAGCTCCTAGCCAGGGACCAACGGATCGATGGGGTGTCCTAACTCCTAGCTCCTAGCCAGGGACCAACGGATCGATGGGGTGTCCTAACTCCTAGCTCCTAGCCAGGGACCAACGGATTGATGGGGTGTCCTAGCTCCTAGCCAGGGACCAACGGATTGATGGGGTGTCCTAACTCCTAGCTCCTAGTCAGGGACCAACGGATAGATGGGGTGTCCTAACTCCTAGCTCCTAGTCAGGGACCAACGGATTGATGGGGTGTCCTAACTCCTAGTCAGGGACCAACGGATTGATGGGGTGTCCTAACTCCTAGCCAGGGACCAACAGATTGATGGGGTGTCCTAACTCCTAGTCAGGGACCAACGGATTGATGGGGTGTCCTAACTCCTAGCTCCTAGCCAGGGACCAACGGATTGATGGGGTGTCCTAGGATCCTAGCCAGGGACCAACGGATTGATGGGGTGTCCTAGGATCCTAGCCAGGGACCAACGGATTGATGGGGTGTCCTAGGATCCTAGCCAGGGACCAACGGATTGATGGGGTGTCCTAACTCCTAGCTCCTAGTCAAGGACCAACGGATTGATGGGGTGTCCTAACTCCTAGTCAGGGACCAACGGATTGATGGGGTGTCCTAACTCCTAGTCAGGGACCAACGGATTGATGGGGTGTCCTAACTCCTAGTCAGGGACCAACGGATTGATGGGGTGTCCTAACTCCTAGCTCCTAGTCAGGGACCAACGGATTGATGGGGTGTCCTAACTCCTAGTCAGGGACCAACGGATAGATGGGGTGTCCTAGCTCCTAGCCAGGGACCAACGGATTGATGGGGTGTCCTAACTCCTAGCTCCTAGTCAGGGACCAACGGATAGATGGGGTGTCCTAACTCCTAGCTCCTAGTCAGGGACCAACGGATTGATGGGGTGTCCTAACTCCTAGCCAGGGACCAACAGATTGATGGGGTGTCCTAACTCCTAGTCAGGGAACAACGGATTGATGGGGTGTCCTAACTCCTAGCTCCTAGCCAGGGACCAACGGATCGATGGGGTGTCCTAGCTCCTAGCCAGGGACCAACGGATCGATGGGGTGTCCTAACTCCTAGTCAGGGACCAACGGATAGATGGGGTGTCCTAACTCCTAGCTCCTAGTCAGGGACCAACGGATAGATGGGGTGTACTAACTCCTAGCTCCTAGTCAGGGACCAACGGATCAATGGGGTGTCCTAACTCCTAGCTCCTAGCCAGGGACCAACGGATTGATGGGGTGTCCTAACTCCTAGTCAGGGACCAACGGATTGATGGGGTGTCCTAACTCCTAGTCAGGGACCAACGGATTGATGGGGTGTCCTAACTCCTAGTCAGGGACCAACGGATAGATGGGGTGTCCTAACTCCTAGCTCCTAGTCAGGGACCAACGGATTGATGGGGTGTCCTAACTCCTAGTCAGGGACCAACGGATAGATGGGGTGTCCTAGCTCCTAGCCAGGGACCAACGGATTGATGGGGTGTCCTAACTCCTAGCTCCTAGTCAGGGACCAACGGATAGATGGGGTGTCCTAACTCCTAGCTCCTAGTCAGGGACCAACGGATTGATGGGGTGTCCTAACTCCTAGTCAGGGACCAACGGATTGATGGGGTGTCCTAACTCCTAGTCAGGGACCAACGGATTGATGGGGTGTCCTAACTCCTAGCCAGGGACCAACAGATTGATGGGGTGTCCTAACTCCTAGTCAGGGACCAACGGATTGATGGGGTGTCCTAACTCCTAGCTCCTAGCCAGGGACCAACGGATTGATGGGGTGTCCTGGGATCCTAGCCAGGGACCAACGGATTGATGGGGTGTCCTAGGATCCTAGCCAGGGACCAACGGATTGATGGGGTGTCCTAGGATCCTAGCCAGGGACCAACGGATTGATGGGGTGTCCTAACTCCTAGCTCCTAGTCAGGGACCAACGGATTGATGGGGTGTCCTAACTCCTAGTCAGGGACCAACGGCTTGATGGGGTGTCCTAACTCCTAGTCAGGGACCAACGGATTGATGGGGTGTCCTAACTCCTAACTCCTAGTCAGGGACCAACGGATTGATGGGGTGTCCTAACTCCTAGTCAGGGACCAACGGATTGATGGGGTGTCCTAACTCCTAGCTCCTAGTCAGGGACCAACGGATTGATGGGGTGTCCTAACTCCTAGTCAGGGACCAACGGATAGATGGGGTGTCCTAGCTCCTAGCCAGGGACCAACGGATTGATAGGGTGTCCTAACTCCTAGCTCCTAGTCAGGGACCAACGGATAGATGGGGTGTCCTAACTCCTAGCTCCTAGTCAGGGACCAACGGATTGATGGGGTGTCCTAACTCCTAGCCAGGGACCAACAGATTGATGGGGTGTCCTAACTCCTAGTCAGGGAACAACGGATTGATCGGGTGTCCTAACTCCTAGCTCCTAGCCAGGGACCAACGGATTGATGGGGTGTCCTAGCTCCTAGCCAGGGACCAACGGATCGATGGGGTGTCCTAACTCCTAGTCAGGGACCAACGGATAGATGGGGTGTCCTAACTCCTAGCTCCTAGTCAGGGACCAACGGATAGATGGGGTGTCCTAGCTCCTAACTCCTAGTCAGGGACCAACGGATAGATGGGGTGTCCTAACTCCTAGCTCCTAGTCAAGGACCAACGGATAGATGGGGTGTCCTAGCTCCTAGCCAGGGACCAACGGATAGATGGGAAAATGACCATCTTCCTCCTTAATCATTGGGGCTCCATCTCAATTTGCATCCTATTCCCTATTTATTGGCTCTGGTTGAAAGTAGAGCCCTATGTAGGGACAGGGTGCCATTTGGGACTCACCCTAACATATTATTCCAAAAGTGAGCCGCTCGGCCGTGGATGGTGGGGATGAGAGGAGAGGAGGAGAAGAAGGGCTGCAGTTATGGTTTAAAAATATTTTACAGTGCTGGGAATATAAAATGGTAAATAATGGTTGGAAGTGCCAAGAGGGATTTAAAGCGGCAATCAGCAGTTGAAACAATAACAAAGTGTACTCCCCACCCCTATTTCTGTAAAAAAGCTGAGGGATAGGGCTGGAAAAATGTGACCACTCTCAAATGATAGAGAGGACTGACCATCTATGATATGTAAATGATGGTTTTAACCATGTTACGAGGGTTTATTGTGTTTGTTTAAATTTACTTACAAACATCGGAGTAAAACAAGCTGATATTTTGGGTTCTGATTGGTAGGACAGTTGAACTAAACTCATGAGGCATACAGTGCATTCAGAAAGTATTCAGACTTCACTTTTTCCACATTTTGTTATGTTACAGCCTTAGTCTAAATGGAGTTAATAGTTTTTTCCCCTCATCAATCTACACACAATACCCCATAATGACAAAGCAAAAACAGGTTTTTAGACATTTTTGCGAATGTATTAAAAAAAAATAACTGAAATATCACATTTACTTAAGTATTCGGACCTTTTACTCAGAACTTTGTTGAAGCACCTTTGGCAGCGATTACAGACTCGAGTCTTCTTCAACAGTGCCGCCTCAACCTCAGCAGGCTAAAGAAATTTGGCTTAAAACCTAAAACTTTTACAGATGCACAATTGAGAGCATCCTGTCGGGCTGTTTCACCGCCTGGTACGGCAACTGCACCGCCCACAACTGCAAAGCTCTACAGAGGGTGGTGCGGTCTGCACAATGCATCACCGGGGGCACACTGCCTACCCTCCAGGACACCTACACCACCCGATGTCACATGAAGGCCAAAAAGATCATCAAGGAAAACAACCATCCAAGCCACTGCCTGTTCACACCGCTATCACCCAGAAGGCGAGGTCAGTACAGGAGCATCAAAGCTGGGACCGAGAGACTGAAAAACAGCTTCTATCTCAAGGCCATCAGACTGCTAAACAGCCATCACTAGCACATCAGGGGCGGCTGCCTATAGACATACAGTCGTGGCCAAAGGTTTTGAGAATGACACAAATATTAATTTCCACAAAGTTTGCTGCTTCAGTGTCTTTTTAGATATTTTTGTCAGATGTTACTATGGAACACTGAAGTATAATTACAAGCATTTCATAAGTGTCAAAGGCTTTTATTGACAATTACATGAAGTTGATGCAAAGAGTCAATATTTGCAGTGTTGACCGTTCTTTTTCAAGACCTCTGCAATCTGCCCTGGCATGCTGTCAATTAACTTCTGGGCCACATCCTGACTGATGGCAGCCCATTCTTGCATAATCAATGCTTGGAGTTTGTCAGAATTTGTGGGTTTTTGTTTGTCCACCCGCCTCTTTAGGATTGACCACAAGTTCTCAATGGGATTAAGGTCTGGAGAGTTTCCTGGCCATGGACCCAAAATATCGATGTTTTGTTCCCCGAGCCACTTAGTTATCACTTTTGCCTTATGGCAAGGTGCTCCATCATGCTGAAAAGGGCATTGTTCGTCACCAAACTGTTCCTGGATGGTTAGAAGAAGTTGCTCTCGGAGGATGTGTTGGTACCATTCTTTATTCATGGCTGTGTTCTTAGGCAAAATTGTGAGTGAGCCCACTCCCTTGGCTGAGAAGCAACCCCACACATGAATGGTCTCAGGATGCTTTACTGTTGGCATGACAAAGGACTGATGGTAGCGCTCACCTTGTCTTCTCTGGACAAGCTTTTTTCCAGATGCCCCAAACAATCGGAAAGGGGATTCATCAGAGAAAATGACTTTACCACAGTCCTCAGCGGTTCAATCCCTGTACTTTTTGCAGAATATCAGTCTGTCCCTGATGTTATTCCTGGAGAGAAGTGGCTTCTTTGCTGCCCTTCTTGACACCAGGCCATCCTCCAAAAGTCTTCGCCTCACTCTGCGTGCAGATGCACTCACACCTGCCTGCTGCCATTCCTGAGCAAACTTTGTACTGGTGGTTCCCCGACCCCGCAGCTGAATCAACTTTAGGAGACGGTCCTGGTGCTTGCTGGACTTTCTTGGGCGCCCTGAAGCCTTCTTCACAACAATTGAACCGCTCTCCTTGAAGTTCTTGATGACAGGGTTTGACACAGTGGAAATGTTTTTTGGGGATTCAGTTCATTTGCATGGCAAAGAGGGACTTTGCAATTAATTGCAATTCATCTGATCACTCTTCATAACATTCTGGAGTATATGCAAATTGGCATCATACAAACTAAAGCAGCAGACATTGTGAAATTTGTATTTGTGTCATTCTCAAAACTTTTGGCCATGACTGTCGATTAGGAATCACTGGCCACTTTAAGGAAACGAAGCACTTTAATAATGTCTCCGTATCTTGCATTACTCATCTCATATGTGTAAACTGTACTCTATACTATGCCACTGTATCTTAGTCCAATGCCGCTCTGACAGGTATTTAAA
>NC_138299.1:158768563-158781063 GCF_965601325.2 Salmo salar | reverse complement strand
CCCTAACCCTACCACCCCTCCTCTAACCCTACCACCCCTCCCCTAACCCTACCACCACCCCTTACCCAACCACCCCACCCCTCCCCTAACCCTACCACCCCTCCCCTAACCCTACCACCCCTCCCCTCCCCTAACCCAACCACCCCTCCCCTAACCCAACCACCCCTCCCCTAACCCAACCACCCCTCCCCTAACCCAACCACCCCTCCCTAACCCAACCACCCCTCCCCCACCACAACCACCCCTCCCCTAACCCTACCACCCCTCCCCTAACCCTACCACCCCTCCCTAACCCAACCACCCCTCCCCTAACCCAACCACCCCTCCCCTAACCCTACCACCCCTCCCCTAACCCAACCACCCCACCCCTCCCCTAACCCAGCCACTCCTCCCCTAACCCAACCACCCCTCCCCTAACCCAACCACCCCTCCCCTAACCCAACCACCCCTCCCCTAACCCAACCACCCCTCCCCTAACCCAACCACTCCTCCCCTCCCCTAACCCAACCACCCCTCCCCTAACCCAACCACCCCACCCCTCCCCTAACCCAACAACCCAACAACCCCTCCCCTAACCCAGCCACTCCTCCCCTAACCCAACCACCCCTCCCCTAACCCAACCACCCCTCCCCTAACCCAACCACCCCTCCCCTAACCACCCCTCCCCTCCCCTAACCCAACCACCCCTCCCCTAACCACCCCTCCCCTAACCACCCCACCCCTCCCCTAACCCTACCACCCCTCCCCTAACCCAACCACCCCTCCCCTAACCCAACCACCCCTCCCCTAACCCAGCCACCCCTCCCCTAACCCAACCACCCCTCCCCTAACCCTACCACCCCTCCCCTAACCCAACCACCCCTCCCCTAACCCAACCACCCCTCCCCTAACCCAACCACCCCTCCCCTAACCCAACCACCCCTCCCCTCCCCTAACCCAGCCACCCCTCCCCTAACCCAACCACCCCTCCCCTAACCCTAACCCTACCACTCCTCCCCTCCCCTAACCCAGCCACCCCTCCCCTAACCCAGCCACCCCTCCCCTAACCCAACCACCCCTCCCCTAACCCTACCACTCCTCCCCTCCCCTAACCCAGCCACCCCTCCCCTAACCCTACCACTCCTCCCCTCCCCTATCCCAACCACCCCACCCCTCCCCTAACCCTACCACCCCTCCCCTCCCCTAACCCAACCACCCCTCCCCTAACCCAACCACCCCTCCCCTAACCCTACCACCCCACCCCTCCCCTCCCCTAACCCAACCACCCCTCCCCTAACCCTACCACCCCACCCCTCCCCTAACCCTACCACCCCTCCCCTCCCCTAACCCAGCCACCCCTCCCCTAACCCAACCACCCCTCCCCTAACCCTACCACCCCACCCCTCCCCTAACCCTACCACCCCTCCCCTCCCCTAACCCAACCACCCTTCCCCTCCCCTAATCCTACTACTCCTCCCCTACCCAACCACCCCTCCCCAAATTGGAGTAAACTAATGGACAGCAACACTTAGGCTTCTACTTCCAGTTTATACATATTATCGTTGTCACGTCTACTCCCTCTCCAGCGTTAGACGTCGCCGGTTTACTAATGACTGGCTCTGACAACCATCATTACACACACCTGCGCCTCACAAGACACATCTGGGACTTCATCACTTCACTGATTTCCTGCCCTATATCTGTCACTCCCTTAGTTCCATTCCCCAGGCAGTGTTGGTTATGCGTTTCATGTCCAGATGCTACGCTTGTTTTGTATCATTCCATATTTCTTCTATTATTAAACTCACCCCCTGCACTTGCTTTTCTACTCCCAGCATCTCCATTACAGCGAAAGATTCAGCAGACTGCTGGCATTACACATAAAAGACTACTGTAGCTCTTTTGGAGTTACTTTTATTGATAACTTTGACACCATCTGGAAACAGAAGATGCTCTACAGGAATGACGGAGTCCATCCAAATCATCTCGGCTCCTGGACTCTGTCCACGCGTTTCAAGGCTGTGTTGAGACAGTGACTTATCAATGACCCAAGCCCAGCTCAGTTAATCCCTACCATTGTTTCACTGAGTCATCATAACGCTTTAGCAAATGTCTATTATCCCAGGGGCATTGGTAGACACAATGTAAGTAACCTAATTTATGGCCCTATAACTTGCCCTGAATGTCTCTGTTGATCCTACAGCTATTGTATGCAGAAATCATGAGCCTATGAACCAGAGTTATACTGTTAGCACTGAGGCGGTGTGCCCTAGTAGGAAGACCACTGTGTGCAGCTCACCGTGCACTATCAGCTCCAATATAAATTACACGAGCAAGTCTACTTCTGATAAGCTTCCCAGTAAAGCATTAAAAACAAGCAAGCAACCCAGAAAAGTGCTAAAAAAATTGCCCATATTAACATGAAGTCAATAACTTGCTTGTAACAGATGACATTCATATTCTGACTATATCTGAAACCGAAAAGACAGAAATGCCAACAGGGGCGGTGTTGCGGTCTATTTTCAGAACCACATTCCTGTAAAGCTTAGAGACGATCTAATGTTAAATACTGTTGAAGTAATATGGCTACAGGTTCATCTGTCCTCACCTAAAGTCCGTTATGGTGGGAAGCTGCTATAGACCACCAAGTGCTAACAGTCAGTATTTGGATAATATGTGTGAAATGCTTGATAATGTATGAGATCAACAGAGAAGTACATTTTCAGGATGATTTTAAATATTGACTTGCTCTCATCAAGCTGCCCAGTAAAGAAAACATTTCAGGTTATCAGTCGACCTACCAGGGTAGTTACAAACAGCACAGGAATTAAATTATCAACATGTATTGATCACATCTTTACTAATGCTGCAGAAATTTGCTTTAAAACAGTATCCAGATCCATAGGATGTAGTGATCACAATATAGTAGCCATATCTAGGAAAACCAAAGTTCCAAAGGCTGGGCCTAATACAGTGTATAAAAGGTCATACAATAAGTTTTGTAGTGATTCCTATGTTGTTGATGTAAAGAATATTTGCTGGTCTGTGGTGTGTAATGAGGAGGAACCAGACCGATGTACTGGACACATTTATGAAATTGCTTATTCCAGTTACTAATAAGCACGCTCCCGTTAAGAAAATGACTGTAAAAGCTCTTAAATCCCCTTGGATTGATGAGGAATGAAAAAATTGTATGGTTAACCTCTCTGGGCTAGGCGGGACGAATTCGTCCCACCTACGCAACAGCCAGTCTAATCCAGTGGTGCGATTTTCAAATACCTTAAAAATCCTATTACTTCAATTTCTCAAACATATGACTATTTTACAGCTATTTAAAGACAAGACTCTCGTTAATCTAACCACACTGTCCGATTTCAAAAAGGCTTTACAACGAAAGCAAAACATTAGATTATGTCAGCAGAGTACCAAGCCAGAAATAATCAGACACCCATTTTTCAAGCTAGCATATAATGTCACAAAAACCCAGAAGACAGCTAAATGCAGCACTAACCTTTGATGATCTTCATCAGATGACAACCCTAGGACATTATGTTATACAATACATGCATATTTTGTTCAATTAAGTTAATATTTATATCAAAAACCAGCTTTTTACATTAGCATGTGACGTTCAGAACTAGCATACCCCCCGCAAACTTCCGGGGAATTCGCTAACAATTTACTAAATTACTCACGATAAACGTTCACAAAAAGCATAACAATTATTTTAAGGATTATAAATACAGAACTCCTCTATGCACTCGATATGTCCGATTTTAAAATAGCTTTTTGGTGAAAGCACATTTTGCAATATTCTAAGTCCATAGCCCAGCCATCACGGGCTAGCTATTTAGACACCCGGCAAGTTTAGCACTCACCAATATCAGATTTACTATTATAAAAGTTTGATTACCTTTTGTTGTCTTCGTCAGAATGCACTCCCAGGACTGCTACTTCAATAACAAATGTTGGTTTGGTCCAAAATAATCCATTGTTATATCCGAATAGCGGCGTTTTGTTCGTGCGTCCCAGACACTATCTGAAAGGGTAAATAAGGGTCGTGCGCATGGCGCAATTCGTGACAAAAAAAATCGAAATATTCCATTACCGTACTTTGAAGCATGTCAACCGCTGTTTAAAATCCATTTTTATGCCATTTTTCTCGTAAAAAAGCGATAATATTCCGACCGGGAATGTCCATTTAGCTAAACAGAAGAAAGTAAACAAAGCTTTCGGTCGACGCGGGCACGAGCCTGAGTCTCACAGTACTGTAACCAGCCACTACCCAAACGCGCTACTTTGTTTCAGCCAGAGCCTGCAAAGCCACGATTCAGCTTTTTTACCGCCTTCTGAGACCCTATGGCAGCCGTTGGAAGTGTCACGGGACAGCTAAGATCCTCACTCTTCAATAAACAGAGACAAGAAGAACGACACCTTGTCGGACAGGCCACTTCCTGCATGAAATCTTCTCAGGTTTTTGCCTGCCATATGAGTTCTGTTATACTCACAGACACCATTCAAACAGTTTTAGAAACTTTAGGGTGTTTTCTATCCAAAGCCAATAATTATATGCATATTCTAGTTACTGGGCAGGAGTAGTAACCAGATTAAATCGGGTACGTTTTTTATCCAGCCGTGTCAATACTGCCCCCTATCCCCAACAGGTTTTAAGAGGGATGAGGCACAAGGTATGGCAAATTAGTCTGGCTGCACAACTGACTGGCAAATGTATCGCAAATTGAGAAATCATGTGACTAAACTAAATACAAAGAAAAATAAACTACACTATGAAACAAAGATAAATGACATTAAAGAATGATAGTAAAAAGCTTTGGAGCACCTTCAATGAAATTTTGGGGAAAAAAGGCAAACTCAGCTCCATCATTCATTGAATTAGATGGCTCATTCATCACAAAACCCACTGATATTGCCAACTACTTTGATAATCTTGTCAATGAAAAAAATTATTAAACTTAGTGATGTCATGCTAGCAACAAACGCTAACACTACACATCCAAGTATATCTGACCAAATTATGAAAGACAAGCATTGTAATTTTGAATTCTGTGAAGTGAGTGTGGTAGAGGTGAAAAAATTATTGTTGTCTGTCAACAATGACAAGCCACCGGGGTCTGACAACTTGGAGATAAAATTACTGAGGATAATAGCGGACGATATTGCCACTCCTATTAGCCATATTTTAAATTTAAGCCTACCAGGAAGTGTGTGACCTCAGTCTTGGAGGGAAGCTAAAGTCATTCCGCTACCTAAGGATAGTAAAGCCCCCTTTACTGGCTCAAATAGCCGACCAATCAGCCTGTTACCAATCCTTAGTAAACTTCTGGAGAAAAGGATTTTTGACCATAAACAATGCTATTTCACAATAAACAAATTGACAACAGACTTACAGCATGCTTATAAGGAAGGACATTCAACAAGCACAACACTTACACAAATGACTGATGATTGGCTGAGAGAAAATGATGATAAAAAGATTGTGGGGGCTGTTTTGTTACACTATCAACAAGGCAGGTCCTACAGGCCCTAGTTTTGTCGCACCTGGACTACTGTTCTGTAGTGTGGTCAGGTGCCACAAAGAGGGACTTAGGAAAATGTGCAATTGGCTCAGAACAGGGCAGCACGGCTGGCCCTTGGATGTACACAGAGAGCTAACATTAATAATATGCATGCCAATCTCTCCTGGCTCAAAGTGGAAAAGAGACTGACTTCAGCACTACTTGTTTTTGTAAGAAGTGTTGACAAGCTGAATTTACAGAGCTGTCTGTTTAAACTACTATCCCACAGCTCAGACACCCATGCATAACCAACAAGACATGCCACCAGAGATCTCTTCACAGTCCCCAAGTCCAGAACAGGCTATGGGAGGCACATAGTACTACATAGAGCCATGAATACATGGAACTCTATTCCACATCAGGTAACTGATGCCAGCAGTAGAATCAGATTTAATAAACAGTTAAACATACACCTTATGGAACAGTGTGGACTGTGAAGAGACACACACACAGGTACAGACACACGTATACACACACAAACGCAGGCACACGCACTCTACACTCACGTACACTGTAATATTGTTGGATGGTGGTATTATAAGTTTTGTATTGTAGATATTAGTTATCTTGTTGTTTTTTAATCCCTCCCTTCAGCATCACTCAACCCCTCCCATCTATCTCTGAACACCATCCAGTTGTGATTTCTATCCATATATTTTTTCAACTGTGCTGTATTGTTTCACAAAAGTTCTGAACCTTTTATATTCTCGTAGCTTCTACAGATTGTACATTTTTGCTAAAAGTATTATTATATTATTGATCGATTGACTATGACAAAATGTTACAATTCTTCAGCTATTCCTGGATTATAACAGTAAACCTGATGTTTACGCAGCAGTGGCGCAGCAGTGCAAGAGGCGTCACTACAGACCCTGGTTCGAATCCAGGCTGTATCACATCCGGCCGTGAATGGGAGTCCCATAGGGCGGCGTACAGTTGGCCCAGTGTCGTCCGGGTTTGGCCGGGGTAGGCCGTCATTGTAAATAAGAATTTGTTCTTAACTTCTTATGGATGGTGGCAGTATTGAGTCGCTTGGATGACTGACGTGCCCAGAGTAAACTGCCTGCTACTCACTCCCAGAAACTAAGATATGCATATTATTAGTAGATTTGGATAGAAAACACTCTGAAGTTTGTAAAATTGTTTGAATGATGTCTGTGAGTATAACAGAACTCATATGGCAGGCAAATCCCTGAGAAGAAATCCAACCAGGAAGTGACTTGTAGTTTTTCTATCTAATCCCTATTCAAACTACAGTGTCTGTGGGGTCATTTTGCACTTCCTAAGGCTTCCATTGGCTGTCAACAGCCTTTAGAAACTTTAGAAACTTGTTTCATGCTTCTACTGTTGCTGGGCAGAGAATAGGAGCTGTCTAAACCGGTGGACCAGTGAGTTGTTTACTGCGCACTCACGAAGGCGCGCCGCTCCTTCTTTTTCCTCTGTAATGAATACGCTATTGTCCGTTTGGAATATTATTGAAGTTTTATGTTAAAAAGACCCTAAGGATTGATTGTAAACATCGTTTGACATGTTTCTACGAACGGTAATGGAACTATTTGACTTTTTGTCTCTGGTTTTACACTCGCGCGTTATGCCTTTGGATTAGTGAACTGAACGCGCAAACAAAACGGAGGTATTTGGACATAAATATGGAGTTTTTCGAATAAAAATAACATTTATTTTGGGAGTCCTCAAAAGATCAGCAAAGGTAAGTAAAGATTTATAATACTAATTCTGAGTTTAGTTGACTCCAGAACTTGGCCGGTAACTGTATAGCTTGCTTTGATGGTTGAGCTCTGTACTCAGAATATTGAAAAATGTGCTGTCTCCGTAAAGCTATTTTAAAATCTGACACAGCGGTTGCATTAAGGAGAAGTGTATCTATAATTCTTTCAATAACTGTTGTAAATTTTATCAACGTTTATGATGAGTATTTTTGTAAATTGATGTGCTCATTCACTGGAAGTTTTGGAGTGAATACATTTTCTGAACATCACGCGCCAATGTAAAATGGGGTTTATGGATATAAATATGAACTTTATCGAACAAAACATACATGTATTTTGTAACATTGAGTCCTGGGAGTGTCATCTGATGAAGATCATCAAAGATTAGTGATTAATTTTAGCTGTATTTCTGGTTTTTGTGACACCTCTCCTTGTATGGAAAATGGCTGTGTGGTTTTTCTTGTTTAGGCGCTGTCCTAACATAATCTAATGTTATGCTTTCGCCATAAAGCCTTTTTGAAATCGGACACTGTGGTTGGATTAAGGAGAATCTTATCTTTTAAAATGGTGTATAATACTTGTATGTTTGAGACATTTTAATTATGAGATTTTTGTTGTTTTGAATTTGCCGCCCTGCACTTTCACTGGCTGTCGTCATATCGATCCCGCTAACAGGATTCAAGCCATAACAGGTTTTAACTGACTTGCCTACTTACATAAAGGTTAAATCAAAAAAGGAGAGGGTGGGAGATAGGGATTATAACTAAAGGAGAGGGAGATGGAGAGAGGGATTATAACAGTAAACCTGATGTTAAAGGAGAGGGAGATGGAGAGAGGGATTATAACTAAACTTGATGTTAAAGGAGAGGGATTATAACAGTAAACCTGATGTTAAAGGAGAGGGAGATGGAGAGAGGGATTATAACAGTAAACCTGATGTTAAAGGAGAGGGATTATAACAGTAAACCTGATGTTAAAGGAGAGGGATTATAACAGTAAACCTGATGTTAAAGGAGAGGGATTATAACAGTAAACCTGATGTTAAAGGATAGGGAGGGAGAGAGGGATTATAACAATAAACCTGATGTTAAAGGAGAGGGATTATAACAGTAAACCTGATGTTAAAGGAGAGGGAGATGGAGAGAGGGATTATAACAGTAAACCTGATGTTAAAGGAGAGGGTGGGAGAGAGGGATTATAACAGTAAACCTGATGTTAAAGGAGAGGGATTATAACAGTAAACCTGATGTTAAAGGAGAGGGAGGGAGAGAGGGATTATAACAGTAAACCTGATGTTAAAGGAGAGGGATAATGAAAGAAACACTCTTAGTAGAATCAAATCAAATCAAATCAAATTTATTTTTATATAGCCCTTCGTACATCAGCTGATATTCTCAAAGTGCTGTACAGAAACCCAGCCTAAAACCCCAAACAGCAAGCAAAGCATGTGAAAGAAGCACGGTGGCTAGGAAAAACTCCCTAGGAAAAACTCCCTAGAAAGGCCAAAAACCTAGGAAGAAACCTAGAGAGGAACCAGGCTATGAGGGGTGGCCAGTCCTCTTCTGGCTGTGCAGGGTGGATATTAAAACAGAACATGGTCAAAATGTTAAAATGTTAAAATGTTCATAAATGACCAGCATGGTCAAATAATAATAATCATAGTAGTTGTCGAGGGTGCAACAAGCACGTCCGGTGAACAGGTCAGGGTTCCATAGCCGCAGGCAGAACAGTTGAAACTGGAGCAGCAGCACGGCCAGGTGGACTGGGGTCAGCAAGGAGTCATCATACCAGGTAGTCCTGAGGCATGGTCCTAGGGCTCAGGTCCTCCGAGAGAAAGACAGAAAGAGAGAAAGAGAGAATTAGAGAGAGCATATTTAAATACACACAGGACACCGGATAAGACAAGAGAAATACTCCAGATGTAACAGACTGACCCTAGCCCCCCGACACATAAACTACTGCAGCATAAATACTGGAGGCTGAGAGGCCTTCGAACAGCTCTATTGTCTGTTGAGAGAAAGAGAGAGGTGTAAGGTGAGAATCACGGGGTGATATTATCCACACAGAGCCAGTGTAACGAGCTAAAAGCCAGTACATGTGTGTGTGTTTGGGAGTCCTGTCTACGCAGGTATGGCTGCCACTCTAACACCTATCTCTTTAAGAGCTGCTAAAGCTGAGAGGACGACTCCCATTAAACCCAGTATGTGATAGTACCCTATTCCCTTTGCAGTGCACTACTTATGACCAGCACTCAAGACAGACGCAGCCACTATGGCCCCTTGACCCTTCACCCCTCCTGCCTCCATCCCCCCCGTCCATCCCTCTTTCTCGCTCCATCCCTCTTTCTCCCTCCTTCCCCCCGTCCATCCCTCTCTCTCTTTCTCCCTCCATTACCCGTCAACCCTCTCTTTCCGTCCCCCGTCCATCCCTCTTTCTCCCACCATCCCCCCTGTCCATCTTTCTCCCTCCATCCCCCCGTCCATCCCTCTCTGTTTCTCAAACTAGACACTCTAATGTACTTGTCCTCTTGCTCAGTTGTGCACCGGGGCCTCCCACTCCTCTTTCTATTCTGGTTAGAGCCAGTTTGCGCTGTTCTGTGAAGGGAGTAGTACACAGCGTTGTACGAAATCTTCAGTTTCTTGGAAATTTCTCACATGGAATAACCTTCATTTCTCAGAACAAGTATAGAGTGACGAGTTTCAGAAGAAAGGTCTTTGTTTTTGGCCATTTTGAGCCTGTAATCGAACCCATAAATGCTGATGCTCCAGATACTCAACTAGTTTAAAGAAGGCCAGTTTTATTGCTTCTTTAATCAGGACAACAGTTTTCAGCTGTGCTAACATAATTGCAAAAGGGGTTTTCTAATGATCAATTAGCCTTTTAAAATGATAAACTTGGATTAGCTAACACAACAGGCCATTGGAACACAGGAGTGATGGTTGCTGATAATGGGCCTCTGTACACCTATGTAGATATTCCATAAAAAATCAGCCGTTTCCAGCTGCAATAGTCATTTACAACATTAACAATGTCTACACTGTATTTCTGATCAATTTGATGTTATTTTAATGGACCAGGACATTTCTAAGTGACCCCAACCTGTTGAACGGTAGGTGATGTTATTTTAATGGACCAGGACATTTCTAAGTGACCCCAACCTGTTGAACGGTAGGTGATGTTATTTTAATGCACCAGGACATTTCTAAGTGACCCCAACCTGTTGAACGGTAGGTGATGTTATTTTAATGGACCAGGACATTTCTAAGTGACCCCAACCTGTTGAACGGTAGGTGATGTTATTTTAATGGACCAGGACATTTCTAAGTGACCCCAACCTGTTGAACGGTAGGTGATGTTATTTTAATGGACCAGGACATTTCTAAGTGACCCCAACCTGTTGAACGGTAGGTGATGTTATTTTAATGGACCAGGACATTTCTAAGTGACCCCAACCTGTTGAACGGTAGGTGATGTTATTTTAATGGACCAGGACATTTCTAAGTGACCCCAACCTGTTGAACGGTAGGTGATGTTATTTTAATGGACCAGGACATTTCTAAGTGACCCCAACCTGTTGAACGGTAGGTGATGTTATTTTAATGGACCAGGACATTTCTAAGTGACCCCAAACTGTTGAACGGTAGGTGATGTTATTTTAATGGACCAGGACATTTCTAAGTGACCCCAACCTGTTGAACGGTAGGTGATGTTATTTTAATGGACCAGGACATTTCTAAGTGACCCCAAACTGTTGAACGGTAGGTGATGTTATTTTAATGGACCAGGACATTTCTAAGTGACCCCAACCTGTTGAACGGTAGGTGATGTTATTTTAATGGACCAGGACATTTCTAAGTGACCCCAACCTGTTGAACGGTAGGTGATGTTATTTTAATGGACCAGGACATTTCTAAGTGACCCCAACCTGTTGAACGGTAGGTGATGTTATTTTAATGGACCAGGACATTTCTAAGTGACCCCAACCTGTTGAACGGTAGGTGATGTTATTTTAATGGACCAGGACATTTCTAAGTGACCCCAAACTGTTGAACGGTAGGTGATGTTATTTTAATGGACCAGGACATTTCTAAGTGACCCCAACCTGTTGAACGGTAGGTGATGTTATTTTAATGGACCAGGACATTTCTAAGTGACCCCAACCTGTTGAACGGTAGGTGATGTTATTTTAATGCACCAGGACATTTCTAAGTGACCCCAACCTGTTGAACGGTAGGTGATGTTATTTTAATGGACCAGGACATTTCTAAGTGACCCCAAACTGTTGAACGGTAGGTGATGTTATTTTAATGGACCAGGACATTTCTAAGTGACCCCAAACTGTTGAACGGTAGGTGATGTTATTTTAATGGACCAGGACATTTCTAAGTGACCCCAACCTGTTGAACGGTAGGTGATGTTATTTTAATGGACCAGGACATTTCTAAGTGACCCCAACCTGTTGAACGGTAGGTGATGTTATTTTAATGGACCAGGACATTTCTAAGTGACCCCAACCTGTTGAACGGTAGGTGATGTTATTTTAATGGACCAGGACATTTCTAAGTGACCCCAACCTGTTGAACGGTAGGTGATGTTATTTTAATGGACCAGGACATTTCTAAGTGACCCCAACCTGTTGAACGGTAGGTGATGTTATTTTAATGGACCAGGACATTTCTAAGTGACCCCAACCTGTTGAACGGTAGGTGATGTTATTTTAATGGACCAGGACATTTCTAAGTGACCCCAACCTGTTGAACGGTAGGTGATGTTATTTTAATGGACCAGGACATTTCTAAGTGACCCCAACCTGTTGAACGGTAGGTGATGTTATTTTAATGGACCAGGACATTTCTAAGTGACCCCAACCTGTTGAACGGTAGGTGATGTTATTTTAATGGACCAGGACATTTCTAAGTGACCCCAACCTGTTGAACGGTAGGTGATGTTATTTTAATGGACCAGGACATTTCTAAGTGACCCCAACCTGTTGAACGGTAGGTGATGTTATTTTAATGGACCAGGACATTTCTAAGTGACCCCAACCTGTTGAACGGTAGGTGATGTTATTTTAATGGACCAGGACATTTCTAAGTGACCCCAACCTGTTGAACGGTAGGTGATGTTATTTTAATGGACCAGGACATTTCTAAGTGACCCCAACCTGTTGAACGGTAGGTGATGTTATTTTAATGGACCAGGACATTTCTAAGTGACC
>NC_138299.1:158688563-158761063 GCF_965601325.2 Salmo salar | reverse complement strand
GCTCTGTCTGTCGCAGAAGGCTCGCTCTGCATGCACTCGGCTGATGGCTGCTCTGTCTGTCGCAGAAGGCTCGCTCTGCATGCACTCGGCTGATGGCTGCTCTGTCTGTCGCAGAAGGCTCGCTCTGCATGCACTCGGCTGATGGCTGCTCTGTCTGTGGCAGGTGGCTCGCTCTGCATGCACTCGGCTGATGGCTGCTCTGTCTGTGGCAGGTGGCTCGCTCTGCATGCACTCGGCTGATGGCTGCTCTGTCTGTGGCAGGTGGCTCGCTCTGCATGCACTCGGCTGATGGCTGCTCTGTCTGTGGCAGGTGGCTCGCTCTGCATGCACTCGGCTGATGGCTGCTCTGTCTGTCGCAGAAGGCTCGCTCTGCATGCACTCGGCTGATGGCTGCTCTGTCTGTCGCAGAAGGCTCGCTCTGCATGCACTCGGCTGATGGCTGCTCTGTCTGTCGCAGAAGGCTCGCTCTGCATGCACTCGGCTGATGGCTGCTCTGTCTGTCGCAGAAGGCTCGCTCTGCATGCACTCGGCTGATGGCTGCTCTGTCTGTCGCAGAAGGCTCGCTCTGCATGCACTCGGCTGATGGCTGCTCTGTCTGTGGCAGGTGGCTCGCTCTGCATGCACTCGGCTGATGGCTGCTCTGTCTGTGGCAGGTGGCTCGCTCTGCATGCACTCGGCTGATGGCTGCTCTGTCTGTGGCAGGTGGCTCGCTCTGCATGCACTCGGCTGATGGCTGCTCTGTCTGTGGCAGGTGGCTCGCTCTGCATGCACTCGGCTGATGGCTGCTCTGTCTGTGGCAGGTGGCTCGCTCTGCATGCACTCGGCTGATGGCTGCTCTGTCTGTCGCAGAAGGCTCGCTCTGCATGCACTCGGCTGATGGCTGCTCTGTCTGTGGCAGGTGGCTCGCTCTGCATGCACTCGGCTGATGGCTGCTCTGTCTGTGGCAGGTGGCTCGCTCTGCATGCACTCGGCTGATGGCTGCTCTGTCTGTGGCAGGTGGCTCGCTCTGCATGCACTCGGCTGATGGCTGCTCTGTCTGTGGCAGGTGGCTCGCTCTGCATGCACTCGGCTGATGGCTGCTCTGTCTGTGGCAGGTGGCTCGCTCTGCATGCACTCGGCTGATGGCTGCTCTGTCTGTGGCAGGTGGCTCGCTCTGCATGCACTCGGCTGATGGCTGCTCTGTCTGTGGCAGGTGGCTCGCTCTGCATGCACTCGGCTGATGGCTGCTCTGTCTGTGGCAGGTGGCTCGCTCTGCATGCACTCGGCTGATGGCTGCTCTGTCTGTGGCAGGTGGCTCGCTCTGCATGCACTCGGCTGATGGCTGCTCTGTCTGTGGCAGGTGGCTCGCTCTGCATGCACTCGGCTGATGGCTGCTCTGTCTGTGGCAGGTGGCTCGCTCTGCATGCACTCGGCTGATGGCTGCTCTGTCTGTGGCAGGTGGCTCGCTCTGCATGCACTCGGCTGATGGCTGCTCTGTCTGTGGCAGGTGGCTCGCTCTGCATGCACTCGGCTGATGGCTGCTCTGTCTGCATATCCAGAGCAATGACTCCGCTTGGGCTGCTCTGCCAGAGATATTAGAGAAAGGAGGAAATGGGAATCCCATTGGTCAATAAATGGAGGACCGTATAACGCCCCACCCGGCAGAATGTCGACCAATCGCGCTCACGTTGTCAAGCTGCGTCACCCGGTTGCTAAGCTAATCGTCACGCAGTCCCTTCTCAAAGTCAGGGTATGAGTCGAGAAACCTGCTTATTTTCCTTGAAGGTACGTAATGTCTTGATTCCAAAGTTATACGGTACTACAGAAGCAAGTTAATTATCTCACATCTCGAAAAAAAAATTGTAATGTTGTGAGGCGGCAGGTAGCCTAGTGGTTAGAGCGTTGGGCCAGTAACTGAAAGGTTGCTAGATCGAATTTAACCAGGTAGGCAAGTTGAGAACAAGTTCTCATTTACAATTGCGACCTGGACAAGATAAAGCAAAGCAGTTCGACACATACAACAACACAGAGTTACACATGGAATAAACAAACATACAATCAATAATACAGTAGAAAAAGTCTATATACAGTGTGTGCAAATGAGGTAAGATAAGGGAGGTAAAGGCAATAAATAGGCCATGGTGGAAAAGTAATTACAATATACCAATTAAACACTAGAGTGATAGATGTGCAGAAGATTAATGTGCAAGTAGAGATACTGGGGTGCAAAGGAGCAAGATAAATAAATAAATAAATAAATAAATACAGTATGGGGATGAGGTAGTTGGATGGGCTATTTACAGATGGGCTATGTTCAGGTGCAGTGATCTGTGAGCTGCTCTGACAGCTGGTGCTTAAAGTTAATGAGGGAGATATGAGTCTCCAGCTTCAGTGATTTTTGCAATTCGTCATTGGCAGCAGAGAACTGGAAGGAAAGGCAGCCAAAGGAGTAATTGGCTTTGGGGGTGACCAGTGAGATATACCTGCTGGACCGCGTGCTACTGGTGGGTGCTGCTATGGTGACCAGTGAGCTGAGATAAGGCGGTGCTTTACCTAGCAAAGACTTGTAGATGACCTGGAGCCAGTGGGTTTGGCGACGAGTATGAAGCGAGGGCCAGCCAACGAGAGCGTACAGGTCGCAGTGGTGGGTAGTATATGGGGCTTTGGTGACAAAACGGATGGCACTGTGATAGACTGCATCCAATTTGTTGAGTAGAGTGTTGGAGGCTATTTTGTAAATGACATCGCCGAAGTCTAAGGATCGGTAGGATGGTCAGTTTTACGAGGGTAAGTTTGACAGCACGAGTGAAGGATGCTTTGTTGCGAAATAGGAAGCCGATTCTAGATTTAATTTTGCATTGGAGATGCTTAATGTGAGTCTGGAAAGAGAGTTTACAGTCTAACCAGACACCTAGATATTTGTAGTTGTCCACATATTCTAAGTCAGAACCGTCCAGAGTAGTGATGTTGGGCAGGTGCGGGCAGCGATCTGTTGAAGAGCATGCATTTAGTTTTACTTGCATTTAAGAGCAGTTGGAGGCCATGGAAGGAGAGTTGTATGGCATTGAAGCTTGTCTGGAGGTTAGTTAACACAGTGTCCAAAGAAGGGCCAGATGTATGCAGAATGGTGTCGTCTGTGTAGAGGTGGATCAGAGAAACACCAGCCGCAAGAGCGACATCATTGATGTATACAGAGAAAAGAGTCGGCCCAAGAATTTAACCCTGTGGCACCCCCATAGAGACTACCAGAGGCCCGGACAACAGGCCATCTGATTTGACACATTGAACTCTATCAGAGAAGTAGTTGGTGAACCAGGCGAGGCAGTCATTTGAGAAACTGAGGCTGTTGAGTCTGCCGATAAGAATGTGGTGATTGACAGAGTCGAAAGCCTTGGCCAGGTCAATGAATACGGCTGCACAGTATTGTCTCTTATCGATGGCGGTTATGATATCGTTTAGGACCTTGAGCGTGGCTGAGGTGCACCCATGACCAGCTCTGAAGCCAGATTGCATAGCGGAGAAGGTATGGATGGGATACGAAATGATCGGTAATCTGTTAACTTGGCTTTCGAAGACCTTAGAAAGGCAGGGTAGGATAGATATAGGTCTGGAGCAGTTTGGGTCTAGAGTGTCTCCCCCTTTGAAGAGGGGGGTGACTGCGGCAGCTTTCCAATCTTTGGGGATCTCAGACGATACGAAAGAGAGGTTGAACAGGCTAGTAATAGGGGTTGCAACAATTTCAGCAGATAATTTTAGAATGAGAGGGTCCAGATTGTCTAGCCCGGCTGATTTGTAAGGGTCCACATTTTTGCAGCTCTTTCAGAACATCAGCTGTCTGGATTTTGGTGAAGGAGAAATGGGGGAGGTTTGGGCGAGTTGCTGTAGGGGGGTGCAAGGCTGTTGACCGGGGTTGGGGTAGCCAGGTGGAAAGCATGGCCAGCCGTAGAAAAATGCTTATTGAAATTCTCAATTATAGTGGATTTATCGGTGGTGACAGTGTTTCCTAGCCTCAGTGCAGTGGGCAGCTGGGAGAGGTGCTCTTATTCTCCATGGACTTTACAGTGTCCCAGAACTTTTTGGAGTTTGTGCTGTCACGGCTCCTCCTCTGCAGTGCAGGGGCGGTTCCTCCTGCAGGCAGAGGAGGGTCGTTAGTGATTGGAGCTGGTGTGATTGGAGCCACCTGGGCTCAGGGTATTTAACAAACTGCTCCACTAACCTCTCTATCTCATGGCTTGGCCTGCTCTCTCTCCCTGCTCCTCCAGGTATGATCCTGTTTCGTTTGTTCCTTTGTTGGTTTAGTTAGTTTCCACTCAGTCATGTTTACACACACATATTCACGCATCCATGCACCTTACATACAGCTTACATTATGACATTTCCACACCTCATTCCTTTTTCTTTGTTTAGAATTAATAGTTTTGTTTTATAATAAAGAACTTTTTGAATTGGCCTATACCGGTTGTTGATGTCCTCTCATTTTTGCCACAGGCTATGAGCCGGCCTGTGACAGTAGTAGTAGTAGTAGTACTACTACTAGTACTGCTACTAGTACTGCTACTACTACTACTACTACTGCTACTATTAGTACTACTACTACTACTACTACTACTTCTGCTGCTACTACTTCTGCTGCTACTACTTCTGCTGCTACTACTACTGCTACTACTACGACTGCTACTACTACTACTACTACTACTACTGGATGCAAATTTCTGCTTGAAAAAGCAGCTTTCCTAACTGCCTGTGTATATTGTTTCCTAACTTCCCTGAAAAGTTGCATATCACGGGGGCTATTCGATGCTAATGCAGAACGCCACAGGATGTTTTTGTGCTGGTCAAGGGCAGTCAGGTCTGGAGAGAAGCAAGGGCTATATTTACATTTACATTTAAGTAATTTAGCAGACGCTGTTATCCAGAGCGACTTACAAATTGGTGCATTCACCTTATAATATCCAGTGGAACAACCACTTTACAATAGTGCATCTAAATCTTTTAAGGGGGGGGGGGTTAGAAGGATTACTTTATCCTATCCCAGGTAAAAGAGGTGGGGTTTTAGGTGTCTCCGGAAGGTGGTGATTGACTCCGTTCCCTTCACAGCTCCATAGGCAAGCACCATGGTCTTGTAACGGATGCGAGCTTCGACTGGAAGCCAGTGGAGAGAGCGGAGGAGCGGGGTGACGTGAGAGAACTTGGGAAGGTTGAACACCAGACGGGCTGCGGCGTTCTGGATGAGTTGTAGGGGTTTAATGGCACAAGCAGGGAGCCCAGCCAACAACGAGTTGCAGTAATCCAGACGGGAGATGACAAGTGCCTGGATTAGGACCTGCGCCGCTTCCTGTGTGAGGCAGGGTCGTACTCTGCGAATGTTGTAGAGCATGAACCTACAGGATCGGGTCACCGCCTTGATGTTGGTGGAGAACGACAGGGTGTTGTCCAGGGTCACTCCAAGGCTCTTAGCACTCTGGGAGGAGGACACAAGGGAGTTGTCAACCGTGATGGCGAGATCATGGAATGGGCAGTCCTTCCCCGGGAGGAAGAGCAGCTCCGTCTTGCCGAGGTTCAGCTTGAGGTGGTGATCCGTCATCCACACTGATATGTCTGCCAGACATGCAGAGATGCGATTCGCCACCTGGTTGTCAGAAGGGGGAAAGGAGAAGATTAATTGTGTGTCATCTGCATAGCAATGATATGAGAGACCATGTGAGGATATGACAGAGCCAAGTGACTTGGTGTATAGCGAGAATAAGAGAGGGCCTAGAACAGAGCCCTGGGGGACACCAGTGGTGAGAGCACGTGGTGCAGAGACAGATTCTCGCCACGCCACCTGGTAGGAGCAACCTGTCAGGTAGGACGCAATCCAAGCGTGGGCCGCGCCGGAGATGCCCAGGTCGGAGAGGGTGGAGAGGAGGATCTGATCGTTCACAGTATCAAAGGCAGCAGATAGGTCTAGAAGGATGAGAGCAGAGGAGAGAGAGTTAGCTTTAGCAGTGCGGAGAGCCTCCGTGACACAGAGAAGAGCAGTCTCAGTTGAATGCCCAGTCTTGAAACCTGACTGATTAGGATCAAGAAGGTCATTCTGAGAGAGATAGCAAGAGAGCTGGCCAAGGACGGCACGTTCAAGAGTTTTGGAGAGAAAGGAAAGAAGGGATACTGGTCTGTAGTTGTTGACATCGGAGGGATCGAGTGTAGGTTTTTTCAGAAGGGGTGCAACTCTCGCTCTCTTGAAGACGGAAGGGACGTAGCCAGCGGTCAAGGATGAGTTGATGAGCGAGGTGAGGTAGGGGAGAAGGTCTCCGGAAATGGTCTGGAGAAGAGAGGAGGGGATAGGGTCAAGTGGGCAGGTTGTTGGGCGGCCGGCCGTCACAAGACGCGAGATTTCATCTGGAGAGAGAGGGGAGAAAGAGGTCAAAGCACAGGGTAGGGCAGTGTGAGCAGGACCAGCGGTGTCGTTTGACTTAGCAAACGAGGATCGGATGTCGTCAACCTTCTTTTCAAAATGGTTGACGAAGTCATCCGCAGAGAGGGAGGAGGGGGGGGGGGGGGAGGATTCAGGAGGGAGGAGAAGGTAGCAAAGAGCTTCCTAGGGTTAGAGGCAGATGCTTGGAGTTTAGAGTGGTAGAAAGTGGCTTTAGCAGCAGAGACAGAAGAGGAAAATGTAGAGAGGAGGGAGTGAAAGGATGCCAGGTCCGCAGGGAGGCGAGTTTTCCTCCATTTCCGCTCGGCTGCCCGGAGCTCTGTTCTGTGAGCTCGCAGTGAGTCGTCGAGCCACGGAGCAGGAGGGGAGGACCGAGCCGGCCTGGAGGATAGGGGACAGAGGAAATCAAAGGATGCAGAGAGGGAGGAGAGGAGGGTTGAGGAGGCAGAATCAGGAGATAGGTTGGAGAAGGTTTGAGCAGAGGGAAGAGATGATAGGATGGAAGAGGAGAGAGTAGCGGGAGAGAGAGAGCGAAGGTTGGGACGGCGCAATACCATCCGAGTAGGGGCAGAGTGAGAAGTGTTGGATGAGAGCGAGAGGGAAAAGGATACAAGGTAGTGGTCGGAGACTTGGAGGGGAGTTGCAATGAGATTAGTGGAAGAACAGCATCTAGTAAAGATGAGGTCAAGCGTATTGCCTGCCTTGTGAGTAGGGGGGGAAGGTGAGAGGATGAGGTCGAAAGAGGAGAGGAGTGGAAAGAAGGAGGCAGAGAGGAATGAGTCAAAGGTAGACGTGGGGAGGTTAAAGTCACCCAGAACTGCTATATCTGTTCTTAGTTCTACATTTTTTGAATGGGGCATGCTTATTTAAGATGGAGAGGAAAGCTCTTTTGAAGAGCAACCAGGCATCCTCTACTGACTGGATGAGGTCAATATCCTTCCAGGACACCTGGGCCACGTCGACTAGAAAGTCCTGCTCGCTGAAGTGTTTTAGGGAGTGTTTGACAGTGATGAGGGGTGGTCGTTTGACCGCAGACCCAGTACGGATGCAGGCAATGAGGCAGTGACCGCTGAGATCTTGGTTGAAAACAGCAGAGGTGTATTTAGAGGGCAAGTTGGTTAGGATGATATCTATGAGGGTGCCCATGTTTACGGCTTTGGGGTGGTACCTGGTAGGTTCATTGATAATTTGTGCGAGATTGAGGGCATCAAGCTTAGATTGTAGGATGGCCGGTGTGTTAAGCATGTCCCAGTTTAGGTCACCTAGCAGCACGAGCTCTGAAGATAGATGGGGGCAGTCAGTTCACATATGGTGTCCAGAGCACAGCTGGGGGCAGAGGGTGGTCTATAGCAAGCGGCAATAGTGAGAGACTTGTTTCTGGAAAGGTGGATTTGTAAAAGTAGAAGCTCGAATTGTTTGGGCACAGACCTGGATAGTAGGACAACTCTGCAGGCTATCTCTGCAGTAGATTGCAACACCGCCCCCTTTGGCAGTTCTATCTTGTCGGAAAATGTTATAGTTAGGGATGGAAATTTCAGGGTTTTTGGTGGTCTTCCTAAGCCAGGATTCAGACATGGCTAAGACATCTGGGTTGGCAGAGTGTGCTAAAGCAGTGAATAAAACAAACTTAGGGAGGAGGCTTCTAATGTTAACGTGCATGAAACCAAGGCTATTACGGTTACAGAAGTCATCAAAAGAGAGCGCCTGGGGAATAGGAGTGGAGCTAGGCACTGCAGGGCCTGGATTAATCCCCGAGCTGACAAGGTAAAAATCTGTCGTTCTGCACTTGAGCAAGGCAGTTAACCCACTGTTCCCTGGTAGGCCGTCATTGTAAATAAGATTTTGTTCTTTACTGACTTGCCAAGTTAAATAAAGGTTAAATAAAAAATACTTAATGTTGACAAAATTCATGCTAATGTTTGGTTTTTGATCTAGCGCCCAATTTAATACCCATTCACACCTTGATGGAGAGCTCTCCTTGTCCCAGAATGCACCTCTCGGCCCATTGAAGTAGCATGGGCAACGTACGCGATGGCCGTCAATGCGATTCCAAAGGAGTTTCCCACCTCCTCAAAAGTATCTCTGGCTCTGCTCAACGAACGAAGAGGAATGAGAGCTGTTAGCTACTTTTCATCACTCAGAGAACATTATTTTTTTTCTGTGAAATAATCTCTCCTGTGTTATATTCGACGAGGTTAAAGTACTTCTGACACCATGTTATGATCTTAGTCAGATTTGAACGTACTGCAGCAGCAGAGCACGAGCAAATGACTCAGCTTCAAAATGTTAGTGATCAATTTAGTCATACCAGAGCCCTACCTGTACCCTAGTTATTGGTGAGACAACAGGCCCTACCTGTACACTAGTTATTGATGAAGAAACAGGCCCTACCTGTACCCTAGTTATTGATGAAGAAACAGGCCCTACCTGTACCTTAGTTATTGATGAAGAAACAGGCCCTACCTGTACCCTAGTTATTGATGAAGAAACAGGCCCTACCTGTACCTTAGTTATTGATGAAGAAACAGGCCCTACCTGTACCCTAGTTATTGATGAAGAAACAGGCCCTACCTGTACCCTAGTTATTGATGAAGAAACAGGCCCTACCTGTACCCTAGTTATTGATGAAGAAACAGGCCCTACCTGTACCCTAGTTATTGATGAAGAAACAGGCCCTACCTGTACCCTAGTTATTGATGAAGAAACAGGTCCTACCTGTACCCTAGTTATTGATGAAGAAACAGGCCCTACCTGTACCCTAGTTATTGATGAAGAAACAGGCCCTACCTGTACACTAGTTATTAATGAGACAACAGGCCCTACCTGTACCCTAGTTATTGATGAAGAAACAGGCCCTACCTGTACACTAGTTATTGATGAAGAAACAGGCCCTACCTGTACCCTAGTTATTGATGAAGAAACAGGCCCTACCTGTACCCTAGTTATTAATGAAGAAACAGGCCCTACCTGTACACTAGTTATTAATGAAGAAACAGGCCCTACCTGTACACAAGTTATTAATGAAGAAACAGGCCCTACCTGTACCCAAGTTATTGATGAAGAAACAGGCCCTATCTGTACCCTAGTTATTGATGAAGAAGCAGGCCTACCTGTACCCTAGTTATTGATGAAGAAACAGGCCCTACCTGTACCCTAGTTATTGATGAAGAAGCAGGCCCTGCCCGTACCCTAGTTATTGATGAAGAAACAGGCCCTACCTGTACCCTAGTTATTGATGAAGAAACAGGCCCTACCTGTACCCTAGTTATTGATGTATAATGTCTGGGCCCATCGGACTCGATTCAGGGAACTTTAGGAAAGGTATCTGGCCTGGTCCATGCTGTGCTCTCAATGGAAAGCACTTAGCTACCACTTAGATGATTCATCTGCTCCACACACACACACCATGGGCGGATGCGCGCACACACACACACACACACACACACACACACACACACACACACACACACACACACACACACACACACACACACACACACACACACACACACACACACACACACAGTGACTCTGAAGGTGATTGTGGTTCTCTGCTACCTTGGTTCCAGTCTCTGACTAAATGAGCTTTCTCTCTGTCTCTCTCTGTCTCTCTCTGTCTCTCTCTGTCTCTCCCTCTGTCTCTCTCTCTGTCTGTCTCTCTCTCTGTCTGTCTCTCTCTCTGTCTGTCTCTCTCTCTGTCTGTCTCTTTCTCTGTCTCTTTGTCTCTCTCTCTGTCTCTCGTTGTCTCTGTCTCTCTCTGTCTCTCTGTCTGTCTCTCTCTCTGTCTGTCTCTCTCTCTGTCTGTCTCTCTCTCTGTCTCTTTGTCTCTCTCTCTGTCTCTCGTTGTCTCTGTCTCTCTCTGTCTCTCTGTCTCTCTCTCTGTCTCTCTGTCTCTGTCTCAATTCAATTTCAATTCAAGGGCTTCATTGGCATGGGAAACATATGTTTACTTTGCCAAAGCAAGTGAAATAGATAATAAACACTTAGTGAAATAAACAATAAAAATGAACAGTAAACATTACACTCACAAAAGTTACAAAAGAATAAAGACATTTAAAATGTAATATTATGTATATTTACACTTTTGTAATGATGTGCAAATAGTTAAAGTACAAAGGCAAAATAAATCAACATAAATATGGGTTGTATTTACAATGGTGTTTGTTCTTCACTGGTTGACCTTTTCTTGTGGCAACAGGTCACAAATTTTGCGGCTGTGATGGCACACTGTGGTATTTCACCCAGTAGATATGGGAGTTTATCAAAATTGGGTTTGTTTTCTAATTATTTGTGGATCTGTGTAATCTGAGGGAAATATGTGTCTCTAATATGGTCATACATTTGGCAGGAGGTTAAGAAGTGAAGCTCAGTTTCCACCTCATTTTGTGGGCAGTGTGCACATAGCCTGTCTTCTCTTGAGAGCCAGGTCTGCCCTCCAGCGGCATTTCTCAATAGCAAGGCTATGCTCACTGAGTCTTTACATAGTCAAATGTTTCCTTAAGTTTGTGTCACTCACAGTGGTCAGGCATTCTGCCACTGTGTACTCTCTGTTTATGGCCAAATAGCATTCTCTGTCTCTGTCTCTCTTTCTATATTTCTATATAGTGTTCTACACTTTCCATGTCTCCTGACCCACAGTGATGACAGGGTCTGTCCTCTCTGGCTTCCTGACCCACAGTGATGACAGAGTCTGTCCTCTCTGGCTTCCTGACCCACAGTGATGACAGAGTCTGTCCTCTCTGGCTTCCTGACCCACAGTGATGACAGAGTCTGTCCTCTCTGGCTTCCTGACCCACAGTGATGACAGAGTCTGTCCTCTCTGGCTTCCTGACCCACAGTGATGACAGAGTCTGTCCTCTCTGGCTTCCTGACCCACAGTGATGACAGAGTCTGTCCTCTCTGGCTTCCTGACCCACAGTGATGACAGAGTCTGTCCTCTCTGGCTTCCTGACCCACAGTGATGACAGGGTCTGTCCTCTCTGGCTTCCTGACCCACAGTGATGACAGGGTCTGTCCTCTCTGGCTTCCTGACCCACAGTGATGACAGAGTCTGTCCTCTCTGGCTTCCTGACCCACAGTGATGACAGGGTCTGTCCTCTCTGGCTTCCTGACCCACAGTGATGACAGGGTCTGTCCTCTCTGGCTTCCTGACCCACAGTGATGACAGGGTCTGTCCTCTCTGGCTTCCTGACCCACAGTGATGACAGGGTCTGTCCTCTCTGGCTTCCTGACCCACAGTGATGACAGGGTCTGTCCTCTCTGGCTTCCTGACCCACAGTGATGACAGGGTCTGTCCTCTCTGGCTTCCTGACCCACAGTGATGACAGAGTCTGTCCTCTCTGGCTTCCTGACCCACAGTGATGACAGAGTCTGTCCTCTCTGGCTAAACATGTTTTTGATGGCGTCCGGTTTCAATTGCCAGGCTCTGATCACCAATTCTGTATAAGGTTTTTCTTTGTTTGGGGTCTTTTACAAAGGTCTCTCCTTCTCTCCTCCAGGCACCATCGAGGCGTGTCTGAGCCACCTGTTGAAGCGGCGAGCGGCGGGCTTCCTGCGTAGCGACAAGATCGGTGCCCTTTTCACCAAAATCGGCAAGGTAAACGCCACGGCCGGAGAGGTATGCCGGAAGGTCCAGGAGCAGCTCGCACAGCAGGCAGAGGTCATCAGGTACTGATTGATCTACTCTATGACCTTTGAACTTTTACCCCTTACGCCTGACCTCATAGCACTACCTCCGATCTACATCAGGAGGAATATGTGAAATCAGTGATGTAATATTGAAGTATAGACATTATGTAGTTAATACATTTCGGGTTACCTTGTTTTCCTTCCCTGTTTACACACCTTCACTGACAGTGTAGCATGGTAGAACCACAGTGAAGAGACAGTGTAACATGGTAGAACCACACAGTGAAGAGACAGTGTAACATGGTAGAACCACAGTGAAGAGACAGTGTAGCATGGTAGAACCACAGTGAAGAGACAGTGTAGCATGGTAGAACAACAGTGAAGAGACAGTGTAACATGGTAGAACCACAGTGAAGAGACAGTGTAACATGGTAGAACCACAGTGAAGAGACAGTGTAGTATGGTAGAACCACAGTGAAGAGACAGTGTAGCATGGTAGAACCACACAGTGAAGAGACAGTGTAGCATGGTAGAACCACAGTGAAGAGACAGTGTAACATGGTAGAACCACAGTGAAGAGACAGTGTAGCATGGTAGAACCACAGTGAAGAGACAGTGTAGCATGGTAGAACCACACAGTGAAGAGACAGTGTAACATGGTAGAACCACAGTGAAGAGACAGTGTAGCATGGTAGAACCACAGTGAAGAGACAGTGTAGCATGGTAGAACCACACAGTGAAGAGACAGTGTAGCATGGTAGAACCACACAGTGAAGAGACAGTGTAACATGGTAGAACCACAGTGAAGAGACAGTGTAACATGGTAGAACCACAGTGAAGAGACAGTGTAACATGGTAGAACCACAGTGAAGAGACAGTGTAGCATGGTAGAACCACACAGTGAAGGGACAGTGTAACATGGTAGAACCACACAGTGAAGGGACAGTGTAGCATGGTAGAACCACAGTGAAGAGCCAGTGTAGCATGGTAGAACCACAGTGAAGAGACAGTGTAACATGGTAGAACCACAGTGAAGAGACAGTGTAACATGGTAGAACCACAGTGAAGAGACAGTGTAACATGGTAGAACCACACAGTGAACAGACAGTGTAGCATGGTAGAACCACAGTGAAGAGACAGTGTAGCATGGTAGAACCACAGTGAAGAGACAGTGTAACATGGTAGAACCACAGTGAAGAGACAGTGTAACATGGTAGAACCACAGTGAAGAGACAGTGTAGCATGGTAGAACCACACAGTGAAGGGACAGTGTAACATGGTAGAACCACAGTGAAGAGACAGTGTAGCATGGTAGAACCACAGTGAAGAGACAGTGTAGCATGGTAGAACCACAGTGAAGAGACAGTGTAACATGGTAGAACAACAGTGAAGAGACAGTGTAACATGGTAGAACCACACAGTGAAGGGACAGTGTAACATGGTAGAACCACACAGTGAAGGGACAGTGTAGCATGGTAGTACCACAGTGAAGAGACAGTGTAACATAGTAGAACCACAGTGAAGAGACAGTGTAACATGGTAGAACCACACAGTGAAGAGACAGTGTAACATGGTAGAACCACACAGTGAAGAGACAGTGTAGCATGGTAGAACCACAGTGAAGAGACAGTGTAACATGGTAGAACCACAGTGAAGAGACAGTGTAGCATGGTAGAACCACACAGTGAAGAGACAGTGTAACATGGTAGAACCACAGTGAAGAGACAGTGTAGCATGGTAGAACCACAGTGAAGAGACAGTGTAGCATGGTAGAACCACAGTGAAGAGACAGTGTAACATGGTAGAACCACACAGTGAAGACACAGTGTAACATGGTAGAACCACAGTGAAGAGACAGTGTAGCATGGTAGAACCACAGTGAAGAGACAGTGTAGCATGGTAGAACCACAGTGAAGAGACAGTGTAACATGGTAGAACCACAGTGAAGAGACAGTGTAGCATGGTAGAACCACAGTGAAGAGACAGTGTAGCATGATAGAACCACAGTGAAGAGACAGTGTAGCATGGTAGAACCACAGTGAAGAGACAGTGTAACATGGTAGAACCACAGTGAAGAGACAGTGTAACATGGTAGAACCACACAGTGAACAGACAGTGTAGCATGGTAGAACCACAGTGAAGAGACAGTGTAGCATGGTAGAACCACAGTGAAGAGACAGTGTAACATGGTAGAACCACAGTGAAGAGACAGTGTAACATGGTAGAACCACAGTGAAGAGACAGTGTAGCATGGTAGAACCACACAGTGAAGAGACAGTGTAACATGGTAGAACCACAGTGAAGAGACAGTGTAACATGGTAGAACCACAGTGAAGAGACAGTGTAGCATGGTAGAACCACAGTGAAGAGACAGTGTAGCATGGTAGAACCACAGTGAAGAGACAGTGTAGCATGGTAGAACCACAGTGAAGAGACAGTGTAGCATGGTAGAACCACAGTGAAGAGACAGTGTAACATGGTAGAACCACAGTGAAGAGACAGTGTAACATGGTAGAACCACAGTGAAGAGACAGTGTAACATGGTAGAACCACACAGTGAAGAGACAGTGTAACATGGTAGAACCACAGTGAAGAGACAGTGTAGCATGGTAGAACCACAGTGAAGAGACAGTGTAGCATGGTAGAACCACAGTGAAGAGACAGTGTAGCATGGTAGAACCACACAGTGAAGAGACAGTGTAGCATGGTAGAACCACACAGTGAAGAGACAGTGTAACATGGTAGAACCACAGTGAAGAGACAGTGTAACATGGTAGAACCACAGTGAAGAGACAGTGTAGCATGGTAGAACCACAGTGAAGAGACAGTGTAACATGGTAGAACCACAGTGAAGAGACAGTGTAGCATGGTAGAACCACAGTGAAGAGACAGTGTAACATGGTAGAACCACAGTGAAGAGACAGTGTAGCATGGTAGAACCACAGTGAAGAGACAGTGTAGCATGGTAGAACCACACAGTGAAGAGACAGTGTAACATGGTAGAACCACAGTGAAGAGACAGTGTAGCATGGTAGAACCACAGTGAAGAGACAGTGTAGCATGGTAGAACCACAGTGAAGAGACAGTGTAGCATGGTAGAACCACACAGTGAAGAGACAGTGTAACATGGTAGAACCACAGTGAAGAGACAGTGTAACATGGTAGAACCACAGTGAAGAGACAGTGTAGCATGGTAGAACCACAGTGAAGAGACAGTGTAACATGGTAGAACCACAGTGAAGAGACAGTGTAACATGGTAGAACCACAGTGAAGAGACAGTGTAACATGGTAGAACCACAGTGAAGAGACAGTGTAACATGGTAGAACCACAGTGAAGAGACAGTGTAACATGGTAGAACCACAGTGAAGAGACAGTGTAGCATGGTAGAACCACAGTGAAGAGACAGTGTAACATTGTAGAACCACAGTGAAGAGACAGTGTAACATGGTAGAACCACAGTGAAGAGACAGTGTAACATGGTAGAACCACACAGTGAAGAGACAGTGTAACATGGTAGAACCACAATGAAGAGACAGTGTAGCATGGTAGAACCACAGTGAAGAGACAGTGTAGCATGGTAGAACCACAGTGAAGAGACAGTGTAACATGGTAGAACCACACAGTGAAGAGACAGTGTAGCATGGTAGAACCACAGTTGAGGACTAACTGAATCGGTGTTGGGGAGTCAGGATACACACACACACACACACACACACACACACACACACACACACACACACACACACTGCGATAAGTGGCTAAGTGGCTAAGCCCCAGATGTGTGTCCTGTCTGTCCATAAGGTGTGTGTATAAAACGATAACTGAATGCGTGTGTGTTATGTGTCGTGTGTGTCCTTACGCAGGAAGACAGGCAGGGAGACAGGCAGGGACACGGGCAGGAAGACAGACAGAGAGACAGGAATGGGTGGCAGGCAGGGAGGGACTGAGACAGGCAGGGAGACAGGCAGGGAGACAGGCATGGAGACAGGCAGGGAGACAGGCAGGGAGACAGGCAGGGGCACAGGCAGGAAGACAGACAGGGAGACAGGAATGGGTGGCAGGCAGGGATGGACTGAGACAGGCAGGGACACAGGCAGGAAGACAGACAGGAAGACAGGCTGGGAGACATGAATGGGAGGGATTGAGACAGGCAGGGAGACAGGCAGGGAGGGACTGAGACAGGCAGGGAGACAGGCAGGGAGACAGGCAGGGAGAGAGGCAGGGAGGGACTGAGACAGGCAGGGAGACAGGCAGGGAGACAGGGAGGGACTGAGACAGGCAGGGAGAGAGGCAGGGAGAGAGGCAGGGAGGGGCTGTGTCAGGCAGGGAGACAGGCAGGGAGTGACTGAGTCAGGCAGGGAGTCAGGCAGGGAGACAGGCAGGGAGACAGGCAGGGAGTGACTGAGTCTGGCAGGGAGACAGGCAGGGAGACAGGCAGGGAGAGAGGCAGGGAGAGAGGCAGGGAGGGACTGAGACAGGCATGGAGACAGGCAGGGAGACAGGCAGGGAGACAGGCATGGAGACAGGCATGGAGACAGGCAGGGAGGGACTGAGACAGGCATGGAGACAGGCATGGAGACAGGCATGGAGACAGGCAGGGAGACAGGCAGGGAGGAAGGCAGGGAGGGAGTGAGGCTGTTTGTTAGCCCATGAACAGACCATTAGGCTGATCCACATGGCCACTGGGGGGTGGCGTGTAGGGGGGGGGGGGGGGGGGGGACACATGCCTGCACACACACACACATACACACTCTTCCTGTATCCTCTCATCTCATCTCCTAATGGCTTATTGCAGTCAGATAGCTGTGAACGTAGAGACAGAATATGTAGATTCTATTCTAGATTGCTGGTGTGAGTGCTGTGCTTTTTTACTACTAGCGTTTCTCTGGGGAGGGGGGTCCCGTACACTCTCAAATGTTGTTTTTTGTTGCCATCATTGTAAGCCTGCCACACACACACACACACACACACTATACGATACATTTATTAAAACATAAGAATGAGTGAGTTTTTGTCACAACCCGGCTCGTGGGAAGTGACAAAGAGCTCTTATAGGACCAGGGCACAAATAATAATAATCAATAATTTAGCTTTTTATTTAACTATCTTACATATAAAACCTTATTTGTTCATCAAAAATGGTGAATAACTCACCACAGGTTAATGAGAAGGGTGTGCTTGAAAGGATATACATAACTCTGTAATGTTGGGTTGTATTGGAGAGTATCTCAGTCTTAAATCATTTTCCACACACAGTCTGTGGCTGTATTTAGTTTCCATGCTAGTGAGGGCCGAGAATCCACTCTCACATAGGTACGTGGTTGCAAAGGCGATTTGCCAAGGCAGGATACTCTGAACGCAGTCCTATCCAGAAATCTGCCAGTGGCTTCTGATTCAATTCAATTTTCACAGAACCGCTTGTTGCAATTTGGATGAGGCTCTCTTGTTCAGATATCGGTAAGTGGACTGGAGGCAGGGCATGAAAGGGATAACGAATCCAGTTTGTGTCATCCGTTTCGGGAAAGTACCTGCGTAATTGTGCACCCAGCTCACTCAGGTGCTTCGCTATATCACATTTGACATTGTCCGTAAGCTTGAGTTCATTTACACACAAAATCATACAATGATGGAAAGACCTGTGTGTTGTCCTTGTTAATGCAGGCAGAGAAGAGCTCCAACTTCTTAATCATAGCCTCAGTTTTGTCCCCCACATTGAATATAGTTGCAGAAAGTCCCTGTAATCCTAGATTCAGATCATTCAGTTGAGAAAAAACATCACCCAGATAGGCCAGTCGTGTGAGAAACTCGTCATCATGCAAGCGGTCAGACAAGTGAAAATTATGGTGAGTAAAGAAAACTTTAAGCTCGTCTCTTAAACCTGTTGAGGACAGACGTTCCGCTAGCGGAAGCCCTACCCAACAGCCAATGGCATCGCACGGCGCGAAATACAAAACAACTAAAATACCACAGTTCAATTTTCTGAAACAATCAACTATTTTACACCATTTTAAAGATAAGACTCTCGTTAATCTAACCACATTGTCCGGTTTCAAAAAGGCTTTACAGCGAAAGCAAAACATTAGATTATGTTAGGAGAGTACATAGACACAAATAATCACACAGCCATTTTCCAAGCAAGCATATATGTCACATAAACCCAAACCACAGCTAAATGCAGCACTAACCTTTGATGATCTTCATCAGATGACACTCCTAGGACATTATGTTATACAATACATGCATGTTTTGTTCAATCAAGTTCATATTTATATCAAAAACCAGCTTTTTACATTAGCATGAGATGTTCATAACTAGCATACCCACCGGTAAATTTACTAAATGACTCATGATAAACGTTGACAAAATACATCATTATTTTAAGAATTATAGATACAGAACTCCTTTATGCAATCGCTATGTCCGATTTTAAAATAGCTTTTCGGCGAAAGCACATTTTGCAATATTCTGAGTACATAGCTCGGCCATCACGGCTAGCTATTTTGACATCCGCCAACTTCGGGGTCATCTAAACTCAGAATTACTATTAGAAAAATTGGATTACCTTTGCTGTTCTTCGTCAGAATGCACTCCCAGGACTTCTACTTCAACAACAAATGTTGTTTTGGTTCCAAATAATCTATAGTTATATCCAAATACCTCCGTTTTGTTTGTGCGTTCAGGTCACTATCCGAAGGGTAACGCGCGAGCGCATTTCCTGACAAAAAAATTCAAAATATTCCATTACTGTACTTAGAAGCATGTCAAACTCTGTTTAAAATCAATTTTTATGCTATTTTTCTCGTAAAATAGCAATAATATTCCAACTGGGCAACGTTGTATTCATTCAAAGGCTGAAATAGAAAAATTGAGAAGTCTCGTGAATGCGCATCTCAGTCTCACTGTCCCCAGGCTGACCACTTCCAAACTCAGCTCCTATACTTTGCCCAGAGACAGCAGACACCCCATTCCACTTTCTGGCGGCTTTAGAGAGCCAATGGAAGCCTTAGAAAGTGTCACGTTACAGCACAGATGCTGTAATGTCGATAGAGATGCAACAGAAGGACAACAAATTGTCAGACAGGGCACTTCCTGTATGGAATCTTCTCAGGTTTTGGCCTGCCATATGAGTTCTGTTATACTCACAGACACCATTCAAACAGTTTTAGAAACTTTAGGGTGTTTTCTATCCAAAGCTACTAATTATATGCATATTCTAGTTTCTGTGCAGGAGTAGTAACCAGATTAAATCGGGTAAGTTTTTTATCCGGCCGTGAAAATCCTGCCCCCTATCCCAAAGAAGTTAATTTATAAAAAACGTGTCAATACTTTGCCCCTTGATAACCAGCGCACTTCTGTATGTTATAAAAGCGTTACATGGTCGCTGCCCATATCATTGCATAGTGCAGAAAATACACAAGAGTTTAGGGGCCTTGCTTTAACAAAGTTAACCATTTTCACTGTAGTGTCCAAAACGTCTTTCAAGCTGTCAGGCATTCCCTTGGCATCAAGAGCCTCTCGGTGGATGCTGCAGTTTACCCAAGTGGCGTCGGGAGCAACTGCTTGCACGCGCGTTACCACTCCACTATGTTTCCCTGTCATGGCTTTTGGCCATCAGTACAGATACCAACACATCTTGACCACCAAAGTACATTTGATGTCACAAAGCTGTCCAGTACTTTAAAAATATCCTCTCCTGTTGTCCTGGTTTCCAGTGGTTTGCAGAAGAGGATGTCTTCCTTAATTGACCCCCCATAAACATAGCGGACATATACCAGCAGCTGTGCCAGGCCCGCCACGTCTGTTGACTCATCCAGCAGTAAAGCATAGAATTCACTGGCTTGTATGCGAAGCAGTAATTGTTTAAAATCATCTCCTGCCATGTCACTGATGCGTCGTGAAACAGTGTTGTTTGATGAAGTCATTTATAGTTTTTTGGCCTTTTCCACCAGCATTGTCCCAGACATATCCACGGCAGCAGGAAGAATTAAGTCCTCCACAATAGTATGGGGCTTGCCTGTCCTCGCCACTCGGTAGCTCACCATATAAGACGCTTCTAGCCCCTTCTTATTAATGGTATCTGTTGCTTTTATACATGTCTTACTACTCGAAAGTCGTCTTTAATCTCGCTCAAAAAACTCATGTGGCTTATTTTTCAAATTGGCATGTTTTGTTTCTAAATGTCTGCGCAAGAGTGAAGGTTTCATCGAGTTGTGAGATAGTACTTTTGCACATATAACACACTGTGGCTTAGGAAAGGCACTACTCCCAATATAAGTGAACCCCAAATCAATGTAGTTCTCATCATATTTGCGCCTCTTCGATGGTCCAACGTCCCTGTCTGTTGTTCGGTGCTTTCCCGGGTAAAGGGGGGCAGATTCACAACTGTCAGTGTCCGTGCTAGCTGGGCTAACAACAAATGTAGAATTACTGATGCTAGTATTGGATGTGCTCGTGGAAGTACATCCCTTCTCCTTTCCCTAACCAATCCTCCCCTCTCCTCCCCCACCTCTCCTCCCCTCTCCCCTTCCTCTTTCTCTCCTCTCCTTCCCCTCACCCATCCTCAGGACACATCGCTAGAGAGAGGAGAGAGAAAGAGAGAGAGAAGAGAGAGAGGAGAGAGAAAGTAGAGAGAAGAGGAAAGAGGAGAGAGAAATAGCAGAGCGATAATAGAGAGAGAGAGAGATAAAGCCCTTAGAATTGAATTTAGATAATAACGAAATATAGAGGTGAGAGAATGAGAGAGCAGAGAGAGAGAAAGAGAGAGAGGGAGAGCAGAGAGAGGGAAAGAGAGCAGAGAGAGAGAGCGCGAGGGAGAGAGCGTGAGAGAGACAGAGAGAGATGTTAGAAGCGAGAGGAGATGTAGGGAAGAAGAGAAAAAGAGACACTAAATCTTCAGCAATGAAGGGCTCCAATTCATTTTCCAAAATGAAAGATTATTCGGAACAATAATGAATACCACCGGTGGCTTTATAAAAGACCAAAGCTGTGTTCGAATAGTCATACTAACTGAATTGAGTATATAGTATGCTTATTGGTCATAGTACTGTATGGATATAGTTAGTAAGCCAAAAGTTCCTGGATGTCATACTAAATTTGCCAAAATACGAAGTATACATGCAGTGGACACTATTTCTGTGCTTTTAGGGCCCATAATGCAGTTCTTCAGAAAATGGGCGTGGCTTCACAACGTTTTCAGATTTGAAGAAATGGCAGAAAATATGCAGCCGAAGTTTGACGAGAGTGGACACAAATTCATTGCTTTAAGTAATTATGAGCAATGTAATAAAAAGTAATGACTTTTCAAATAAGTTACCTTACACGTTATGTTGGCTGACAATTTGTTAGCTACACTATCCTTACGAACCGCATAGCATTACAGCAATATGTACCGGTATGTTAGCTAGTTAGCTAACGTTAGTTAGCTACACTATATGTACCGGTATGTTAGCTAGTTAGCTAACGTTAGTTAGCTACACTATATGTACCGGTATGTTAGCTAGTTATACCGGTATGTTAGCTAGTTATCTAACGTTAGTTAGCTACACTATAAGTACCGGTATGTTAACTAGTTATCTAATGTTAGTTAGCTACTGGGGTGATCAGTCCTTGGTTCCAAATGTTGGGGAAGATGCCAGAGCTGAGGATGATGTTAAAGAGTTTAAGTATAACCAGTTGGAATTTGTGATCTGTATATTTTATCATTTCATTGAGGATACCATCAACACCACAGGCCTTTTTGGGTTGGAGGGATTATATTTTGTCCTGTAGATCATTCAATGTAATTGGAGAATCCAGTAGGTTCTGGTAGTCTTTAATAATTGATTTTAAGATTTGTATTTAGTCATGTATATGATTTTGCTGTTTGTTCTTTGTTATAGAGCCAACAAGATGAAAGAAGTGGTTTATCCATACTTCTCCATTTTGGATAAATAACTCTTCATGTTGTTGTTTGTTTAGTGTTTTCCAATTTTCCCAGAAGTGGTTCGATTCTATGGATTCTTCAGTTACATTGAGCTGATTTCTGACGTGCTGTTCCTTCTTCTTCCGTAGTGTATTTCTCTCTCTCTCTCTCTCTCTCTCTCACCCACCCCCCTCTGGGAGCTGCAACCGTCACCCCCTAGCCACATCTGTCACTCTTTCTCTATTTCTGTCTTCTTCTCTATCACTTTTTCTCTCTTTTTCTCTCTTTCTTTCTGTCCCTCCTTCCTCCCATCTCTGTTCTATCTTACCTATGTGAGGATTAGCTCACACATAGCGTTAACACCTAGCGTTAACACCTACCTAGCGTTAACGCCTAGCGTTAACACCTAACGTTAACACCTACCTAACGTTAACACCTAGCGTTAACACCTACCTAGCATTAACACCTACCTAGCGTTAACACCTACCTGGCGTTAACACCTACCTAGCGTTAACACCTACCTAGCGTTAACACCTACCTGGCGTTAACACCTACCTAGCGTTAACACCTACCTAACGTTAACACCTAGCGTTAACACCTACCTAGCGTTAACACCTACCTGGCGTTAACACCTACCTAGCGTTAACACCTACCTAGCGTTAACACCTACCTGGCAATAACACCTAACGTTAACACCTAACGTTAACACCTAGCATGAGCTGCATTCTAGTGACAATACAGTGGTAGAAAGGGCTGTGAGTGATCTTGCTGGGCGTTCAACCAATCACTACATACGCTGGCTGGGCTGTGGAGTGATCTCTCTGGGCAGTCTGAATGGAGTCTGTCAGACAGACACTGTTCAGACAGACTCTATTCAGACAGACTCCATTCAGACAGACTCTATTCAGTCAGACTCTATTCAGACAGACTCTATTCAGTCAGACACTATTCAGACAGACTCCATTCAGAAAGACTCTATTCAGACAGACTCTATTCAGACAGACTCCATTCAGACAGACTCCATTCAGACAGACTCTATTCAGACAGACTCTATTCAGACAGACTCCATTCAGACAGACACTATTCAGACAGACACTATTAACACAGACTCTATTCAGACAGACTCTATTCAGACAGACTCCATTCAGACAGACACTATTCAGACAGACACTATTCAGACAGACTCTATTCAGACAGACTCCATTCAGACTCTATTCAGACAGACTCTATTCAGACAGACTCTATTCAGACAGACTCTATTCAGACAGACTCCATTCAGACTCTATTCATACAGAGTCTATTCAGACAGACTCTATTCAGACAGACTCTATTCAGACAGACTCCATTCAGACAGACTCCATTCAGACAGACACTATTCAGAAAGACAACATTCAAACAGATTATTCAGACAGACAGTATTCAGTCAGACAGACTCCATTCAGACTCTATTCAGACAGACTCTATTCAGACACTCTATTCAGACAGAGACTATTCAGACAGACACTTTTCAGTCAGACAGACTCTATTCAGACAGACTATTCAGACAGACACTATTCAGACAGACACTATTCAGACAGACAGACTCTATTCAGACAGACACTATTCAGCCAGACAGACTCTATTCAGACAGACTATTTTCAGTCAGACAGACTCTATTCAGACAGACTATTCAGACAGACACTTTTCAGTCAGACAGACTCTATTCAGACAGACTCTAAATAAAATAAAATCAAATGTATTTATATAGCCCTTCTTACATCAGCTGATATATCAAAGTGCTGTACAGAAACCCAGCCTAAAACCCCAAACAGCAAGCAATGCAGGTGTAGAAGCACGGTGGCTAGGAAAAACTCCCTAAAAGGCCAAAACCTAGGAAGAAACCTAGAGAGGAACCAGGCTATGAGGGGTGGCCAGTCCTCTTCTGGCTGTGCCGGGTGGAGATTATAACAGCACATGGCCAAGATGTTCAAATGTTCATAAATGACCAGCATGGTCAAATAATAATAATCATAGTAGTTGTCGAGGGTGCAACAAGTTAGTAACACAAGAGTAAGTGTCAGTTGGCTTTTTCATAGCCGATCTTTGAGAGTATCTCTACCGCTCTGGGACAGCAGGTCTGGGACAGGTAGCACGTCCGGTGAACAGGTCAGGGTTCCATAGCCGCAGGCAGAACAGTTGAAACTGGAGCAGCAGCACGGCCAGGTGGACTGGGGACAGCAAGGAGTCATCAAGCCAGGTAGTCCTGAGGCATGGTCCTAGGGCTCAGGTCCTCCGAGAGAGAGAAAGAAAGAAAGAAAGAGAGAAAGAGAGAATTAGAGAGAGCATATTTAAATTCACACAGGACACCAGAAAAGACAAGAGAAATACTCCAGATGTGACAGACTACCCTAACCCCCCTGACACATAAACTACTGCAGCATAAATACTGGAAGCTGAGACAGGAGGGGTCAGGAGACACTGTGGCCCCATCCGATGATACCCCCGGACAGGGTCAAACAGGTAGGATATAACCCCACCCACTTTGCCAAAGTACAGCCCCCACACCACTGGAGGGATATCTCCAACCATCAACTTACCATCCTGAGACAAGGCCGAGTATAGCCCACAAAGATCTCCGCCACGGCACAACCCAAGGGGGGGCGCCAACCCAGACAGGAAGACCACGTCAGTGACTCAACCCACTCAAGTGACGCACCCCTCCCAGGGACGGCATGGAAGAACACCAGTAAGCCAGTGACTCAGCCCCTGTAATAGGGTTAGAGGCAGAGAATCCCAGTGGAGAGAGGGGAACCGGCAAGGCAGAGACAGCAAGGGCGGTTCGATTCAGACAGACTCTATTCAGACAGACAGACTCTATTCAGACAGACTCTATTCAGACAGACTCTATTCAGACTGAAACTATTCAGACAGACTCTATTCAGACTGAAACTATTCAGACAGACTCTATTCAGACAGACACTTTTCAGACACTCTATTCAGACAGACTATTCAGCCAGACAGATTCTATTCAGACAGACAGATTCTATTCAGACAGACTCTATTCAGACAGACTCTATTCAGACAGACACTATTCAGACAGACACTATTCAGACAGAGTCTATTTAGAGTCAGACACACTATTCAGACACTCTATTCAGACAGACTATTCAGTCAGACACTATTCAGCCAGACAGATTATATTCAGACAGATTATATTCAGACAGACTCTATTCAGACAGACTCTATTCAGACAGACACTATTCAGACAGACACTATTCAGCCAGACAGACACTATTCAGCCAGACAGATTCTATTCAGACAGACTCTATTCAGACAGACACTATTCAGACAGACTCTATTCAGACAGACACTATTCAGACAGAGTCTATTTAGAGTCAGACAGACACTATTCAGACAGACAGTATTCAGTCAGAAAGACTCTATTAGGATAGACACTATTCAGACAGACACTATTCAGACAGTCTATTTAGAGTCAGACAGACTATTCAGTCAGCCACTATTCAGTCAGACTCTATTTAGAAAGACTATTCTTTTTCATTCTACAGACAATACCCCATAATGACATCACAATACCCCATAATGACATCACAATACCCCATAATGACAAAGCAAAAAAAAAAGTAGACATTTTTGCACATCAAAAATAAATATGAACTTAAATATTACGTTTACATAAGTATTCAGACCATTTACTCAGTACTTTGTTTAAGCACCTTTGACAGCGATTACAGCCTCGAATCTTCTTGGGTATGACGCTACAAGCTACATCTGTATTTGGGGAGTTTCTCCCATTCTTCTCTGTAGATCCTCTCAAGCTCTGACAGGTTGGATGGGGAGCGTCGCTGCATAGATATTTTCAGGTCCCCCCCAGAGATGTTCGATCGGGTTCAAGTCTGGGCTCTGGCTGAGCCACTCAAGGACATTCAGAAACTTGTCCCAAAGCCACTCTCGCATTGTCTTGGCTGTGTGCTTAGGGTCGTTGTCCTGTTGGAAGGTGAACCTTCACCCCAGTATGAGGTTCTGAGCGGTCTGGAGCAGGTTTTCATCAAGGATCTCTCTGTACTTTGCTCCGTTCATCTTTCCCTCGATCCTGACTAGTCTCCCGGTCCCTGCCGCTGAAAAACATCCCCACAGCATGATGCTACCACCACCATGCTTCACCGTAGGGATGGTGCCATATTTCCTCCAACCTTGGTTTACTCCAATCTTGGTTTCATCTGACCAGAGAATCTTGTTTCTCATGGTCTGTGAGTCTTTCAGTGCCTTTTGGCAAACTCCAAGCGGGCTGTCATGTGCCTTTTACTGAGGAGTGGCTTCCGTCTGGCCACTCTACCATAAAGGCCTGATTGATGGAGTGCTGCAGAGATGGTTGTCCTTCTGGAAGGTTCTCCCATCTCCACAGAGGAACTCTGGAGCTCCGTCAGAGTGACCTTCTCCCCGATTGCTCCGTTTGGCCGGGCGGCCAGCTCTAGGAAGACTCTTAGTGGTTCCAAACTTCTTCCATTTAACAACGTTGGAGTTCTTGGGAACCTTCAATGCTACAGACATTTTTTGGTACCCTTCCCCAGATCTGTGCCTCAACGCAATCCTCGACAATTCCTTCAACCTCGTGGCTTGGTTTTTGCTCTGACATGCACTGTCAACTGTGGGACCTTATATAGACAGGTGTGTGCCTTTCCAAATCATGTCCAATTAATTGAATTTACCACAGGTGGACTCCAGGGAAGTTGTACAAACATCTCAAGGATGATCAATGGAAACAGGATGCACCTGAGCTCAATTTCAAGTTTCATAACAAAGGGTCTGAATACTTATGTAAATAAGGTATTTCTGTTTTCTATTTTTAATACATTTGCAGACATTTCTAAAAACCTGTTTTCCCTTTGTCATTATGGGGTATTGTGTGTAGATTGATTAGGATGTTTTTATTTAATTCATTTTAGAATAAGGCTGTGACATAACAAAATGTGGAAAAAGACAAGGGGTCTGAATACTTTCCGAATGCACTGTATGTCCACACTCCCCTGTCTGCTGCCATAACACTGTCCTAGATATGTCCACACTCTCCTGTCTGCTGCCATCACAATGTCCTAGATATGTCCTGTCTGCTGCCATCACACTGTCCTAGATATGTCCTGTCTGCTGCCATAACACTGTCCTAGATATGTCCTGTCTGCTGCCATAACACTGTCCTAGATATGTCCTGTCTGCTGCCATAACACTGTCCTAGATATGTCCTGTCTGCTGCCATAACACTGTCCTAGATATGTCCTGTCTGCTGCCATCACACTGTCCTAGATATGTCCTGTCTGCTGCCATAACACTGTCCTAGATATGTCCTGTCTGCTGCCATAACACTGTCCTAGATATGTCCACACTCTCCTGTCTGCTGCCATAACACTGTCCTAGATATGTCCTGTCTGCTGCCATAACACTGTCCTAGATATGTCCTGTCTGCTGCCATCACACTGTCCTAGATATGTCCTGTCTGCTGCCATCACACTGTCCTAGATATGTCCTGTCTGCTGCCATCACACTGTCCTAGATATGTCCTGTCTGCTGCCATAACACTGTCCTAGATATGTCCTGTCTGCTGCCATAACACTGTCCTAGATATGTCCTGTCTGCTGCCATAACACTGTCCTAGATATGTCCTGTCTGCTGCCATAACACTGTCCTAGATATGTCCTGTCTGCTGCCATCACACTGTCCTAGATATGTCCTGTCTGCTGCCATAACACTGTCCTCTATGTCCTGTCTGCTGCCATCACACTGTCCTCTATGTCCTGTCTGCTGCCATCACACTGTCCTAGATATGTCCTGTCTGCTGCCATAACACTGTCCTAGATATGTCCTGTCTGCTGCCATCACACTGTCCTAGATATGTCCTGTCTGCTGCCATCACACTGTCCTAGATATGTCCTGTCTGCTGCCATCACACTGTCCTCTATGTCCTGTCTGCTGCCATAACACTGTCCTAGATATGTCCTGTCTGCTGCCATAACACTGTCCTAGATATGTCCTGTCTGCTGCCATCACACTGTCCTAGATATGTCCTGTCTGCTGCCATCACACTGTCCTAGATATGTCCTGTCTGCTGCCATAACACTGTCCTAGATATGTCCTGTCTGCTGCCATCACACTGTCCTAGATATGTCCTGTCTGCTGCCATAACACTGTCTTAGATATGTCCTGTCTGCTGCCATAACACTGTCCTAGATATGTCCTGTCTGCTGCCATCACACTGTCCTAGATATGTCCTGTCTGCTGCCATAACACTGTCCTAGATATGTCCTGTCTGCTGCCATAACACTGTCCTAGATATGTCCTGTCTGCTGCCATAACACTGTCCTAGATATGTCCTGTCTGCTGCCATAACACTGTCCTAGATATGTCCTGTCTGCTGCCATAACACTGTCCTAGATATGTCCTGTCTGCTGCCATCACACTGTCCTAGATATGTCCTGTCTGCTGCCATAACACTGTCCTAGATATGTCCTGTCTGCTGCCATCACACTGTCCTAGATATGTCCTGTCTGCTGCCATAACACTGTCCTAGATATGTCCTGTCTGCTGCCATAACACTGTCCTAGATATGTCCTGTCTGCTGCCATCACACTGTCCTAGATATGTCCTGTCTGCTGCCATAACACTGTCCTAGATATGTCCTGTCTGCTGCCATAACACTGTCCTAGATATGTCCTGTCTGCTGCCATAACACTGTCCTAGATATGTCCTGTCTGCTGCCATAACACTGTCCTAGATATGTCCTGTCTGCTGCCATAACACTGTCCTAGATATGTCCTGTCTGCTGCCATAACACTGTCCTCTATGTCCTGTCTGCTGCCATCACACTGTCCTAGATATGTCCTGTCTGCTGCCATCACACTGTCCTAGATATGTCCTGTCTGCTGCCATCACACTGTCCTAGATATGTCCTGTCTGCTGCCATAACACTGTCCTAGATATGTCCTGTCTGCTGCCATCACACTGTCCTAGATATGTCCTGTCTGCTGCCATAACACTGTCCTAGATATGTCCTGTCTGCTGCCATCACACTGTCCTCTATGTCCTGTCTGCTGCCATCACACTGTCCTAGATATGTCCTGTCTGCTGCCATAACACTGTCCTAGATATGTCCTGTCTGCTGCCATAACACTGTCCTAGATATGTCCTGTCTGCTGCCATAACACTGTCCTCTATGTCCTGTCTGCTGCCATCACACTGTCCTAGATATGTCCACACTCTCCTGTCTGCTGCCATAACACTGTCCTAGATATGTCCTGTCTGCTGCCATAACACTGTCCTAGATATGTCCACACTCTCCTGTCTGCTGCCATAACACTGTCCTAGATATGTCCTGTCTGCTGCCATAACACTGTCCTAGATATGTCCTGTCTGCTGCCATCACACTGTCCTAGATATGTCCTGTCTGCTGCCATCACACTGTCCTAGATATGTCCTGTCTGCTGCCATAACACTGTCCTAGATATGTCCTGTCTGCTGCCATAACACTGTCCTAGATATGTCCTGTCTGCTGCCATCACACTGTCCTAGATATGTCCTGTCTGCTGCCATAACACTGTCCTAGATATGTCCTGTCTGCTGCCATAACACTGTCCTAGATATGTCCTGTCTGCTGCCATAACACTGTCCTAGATATGTCCTGTCTGCTGCCATAACACTGTCCTAGATATGTCCTGTCTGCTGCCATAACACTGTCCTAGATATGTCCTGTCTGCTGCCATAACACTGTCCTAGATATGTCCTGTCTGCTGCCATCACACTGTCCTAGATATGTCCTGTCTGCTGCCATCACACTGTCCTAGATATGTCCTGTCTGCTGCCATAACACTGTCCTAGATATGTCCTGTCTGCTGCCATAACACTGTCCTAGATATGTCCTGTCTGCTGCCATCACACTGTCCTAGATATGTCCTGTCTGCTGCCATAACACTGTCCTAGATATGTCCTGTCTGCTGCCATAACACTGTCCTAGATATGTCCTGTCTGCTGCCATAACACTGTCCTAGATATGTCCTGTCTGCTGCCATAACACTGTCCTAGATATGTCCTGTCTGCTGCCATAACACTGTCCTAGATATGTCCTGTCTGCTGCCATAACACTGTCCTCTATGTCCTGTCTGCTGCCATCACACTGTCCTAGATATGTCCTGTCTGCTGCCATCACACTGTCCTAGATATGTCCTGTCTGCTGCCATCACACTGTCCTAGATATGTCCTGTCTGCTGCCATAACACTGTCCTAGATATGTCCTGTCTGCTGCCATAACACTGTCCTAGATATGTCCTGTCTGCTGCCATCACACTGTCCTCTATGTCCTGTCTGCTGCCATAACACTGTCCTAGATATGTCCTGTCTGCTGCCATCACACTGTCCTAGATATGTCCTGTCTGCTGCCATAACACTGTCCTAGATATGTCCTGTCTGCTGCCATAACACTGTCCTAGATATGTCCTGTCTGCTGCCATAACACTGTCCTAGATATGTCCTGTCTGCTGCCATCACACTGTCCTCTATGTCCTGTCTGCTGCCATAACACTGTCCTAGATATGTCCTGTCTGCTGCCATCACACTGTCCTAGATATGTCCTGTCTGCTGCCATAACACTGTCCTAGATATGTCCTGTCTGCTGCCATAACACTGTCCTAGATATGTCCTGTCTGCTGCCATAACACTGTCCTAGATATGTCCTGTCTGCTGCCATAACACTGTCCTCTATGTCCTGTCTGCTGCCATCACACTGTCCTAGATATGTCCTGTCTGCTGCCATCACACTGTCCTAGATATGTCCTGTCTGCTGCCATAACACTGTCCTAGATATGTCCTGTCTGCTGCCATAACACTGTCCTCTATGTCCTGTCTGCTGCCATAACACTGTCCTAGATATGTCCTGTCTGCTGCCATCACACTGTCCTAGATATGTCCTGTCTGCTGCCATAACACTGTCCTAGATATGTCCTGTCTGCTGCCATAACACTGTCCTAGATATGTCCTGTCTGCTGCCATAACACTGTCCTAGATATGTCCTGCTGCCATCACACTGTCCTAGATATGTCCTGTCTGCTGCCATAACACTGTCCTAGATATGTCCTGTCTGCTGCCATAACACTGTCCTCTATGTCCTGTCTGCTGCCATAACACTGTCCTAGATATGTCCTGCTGCCATCACACTGTCCTAGATATGTCCTGTCTGCTGCCATAACACTGTCCTAGATATGTCCTGTCTGCTGCCATCACACTGTCCTAGATATGTCCTGTCTGCTGCCATAACACTGTCCTAGATATGTCCTGTCTGCTGCCATAACACTGTCCTAGATATGTCCTGTCTGCTGCCATAACACTGTCCTCTATGTCCTGTCTGCTGCCATAACACTGTCCTAGATATGTCCTGTCTGCTGCCATCACACTGTCCTAGATATGTCCTGTCTGCTGCCATAACACTGTCCTAGATATGTCCTGTCTGCTGCCATAACACTGTCCTAGATATGTCCTGTCTGCTGCCATAACACTGTCCTAGATATGTCCTGTCTGCTGCCATAACACTGTCCTCTATGTCCTGTCTGCTGCCATAACACTGTCCTAGATATGTCCTGCTGCCATCACACTGTCCTAGATATGTCCTGTCTGCTGCCATAACACTGTCCTAGATATGTCCTGTCTGCTGCCATAACACTGTCCTAGATATGTCCTGTCTGCTGCCATAACACTGTCCTAGATATGTCCTGTCTGCTGCCATAACACTGTCCTCTATGTCCTGTCTGCTGCCATAACACTGTCCTAGATATGTCCTGCTGCCATCACACTGTCCTAGATATGTCCTGTCTGCTGCCATAACACTGTCCTAGATATGTCCTGTCTGCTGCCATAACACTGTCCTAGATATGTCCTGTCTGCTGCCATAACACTGTCCTAGATATGTCCTGTCTGCTGCCATAACACTGTCCTAGATATGTCCTGTCTGCTGCCATAACACTGTCCTAGATATGTCCTGTCTGCTGCCATAACACTGTCCTAGATATGTCCTGTCTGCTGCCATCACACTGTCCTAGATATGTCCTGTCTGCTGCCATCACACTGTCCTAGATATGTCCTGTCTGCTGCCATAACACTGTCCTAGATATGTCCTGTCTGCTGCCATAACACTGTCCTAGATATGTCCTGTCTGCTGCCATAACACTGTCCTAGATATGTCCTGTCTGCTGCCATAACACTGTCCTAGATATGTCCTGTCTGCTGCCATAACACTGTCCTAGATATGTCCTGTCTGCTGCCATAACACTGTCCTAGATATGTCCTGTCTGCTGCCATAACACTGTCCTCTATGTCCTGTCTGCTGCCATAACACTGTCCTAGATATGTCCTGCTGCCATCACACTGTCCTAGATATGTCCTGTCTGCTGCCATAACACTGTCCTAGATATGTCCTGTCTGCTGCCATAACACTGTCCTAGATATGTCCTGTCTGCTGCCATAACACTGTCCTAGATATGTCCTGTCTGCTGCCATAACACTGTCCTCTATGTCCTGTCTGCTGCCATAACACTGTCCTAGATATGTCCTGCTGCCATCACACTGTCCTAGATATGTCCTGTCTGCTGCCATAACACTGTCCTAGATATGTCCTGTCTGCTGCCATAACACTGTCCTAGATATGTCCTGTCTGCTGCCATAACACTGTCCTAGATATGTCCTGTCTGCTGCCATAACACTGTCCTAGATATGTCCTGTCTGCTGCCATAACACTGTCCTAGATATGTCCTGTCTGCTGCCATCACACTGTCCTAGATATGTCCTGTCTGCTGCCATCACACTGTCCTAGATATGTCCTGTCTGCTGCCATAACACTGTCCTAGATATGTCCTGTCTGCTGCCATAACACTGTCCTAGATATGTCCTGTCTGCTGCCATAACACTGTCCTAGATATGTCCTGTCTGCTGCCATAACACTGTCCTAGATATGTCCTGTCTGCTGCCATAACACTGTCCTCTATGTCCTGTCTGCTGCCATAACACTGTCCTAGATATGTCCTGCTGCCATCACACTGTCCTAGATATGTCCTGTCTGCTGCCATAACACTGTCCTAGATATGTCCTGTCTGCTGCCATAACACTGTCCTAGATATGTCCTGTCTGCTGCCATAACACTGTCCTAGATATGTCCTGTCTGCTGCCATAACACTGTCCTCTATGTCCTGTCTGCTGCCATAACACTGTCCTAGATATGTCCTGCTGCCATCACACTGTCCTAGATATGTCCTGTCTGCTGCCATAACACTGTCCTAGATATGTCCTGTCTGCTGCCATAACACTGTCCTAGATATGTCCTGTCTGCTGCCATAACACTGTCCTAGATATGTCCTGTCTGCTGCCATAACACTGTCCTAGATATGTCCTGTCTGCTGCCATAACACTGTCCTAGATATGTCCTGTCTGCTGCCATAACACTGTCCTAGATATGTCCTGTCTGCTGCCATCACACTGTCCTAGATATGTCCTGTCTGCTGCCATCACACTGTCCTAGATATGTCCTGTCTGCTGCCATAACACTGTCCTAGATATGTCCTGTCTGCTGCCATAACACTGTCCTAGATATGTCCTGTCTGCTGCCATAACACTGTCCTAGATATGTCCTGTCTGCTGCCATAACACTGTCCTAGATATGTCCTGTCTGCTGCCATAACACTGTCCTAGATATGTCCTGTCTGCTGCCATAACACTGTCCTAGATATGTCCTGTCTGCTGCCATAACACTGTCCTAGATATGTCCACACTCTCCTGTCTGCTGCCATAACACTGTCCTAGATATGTCCACACTCTCCTGTCTGCTGCCATAACACTGTCCTAGATATGTCCTGTCTGCTGCCATAACACTGTCCTAGATATGTCCTGTCTGCTGCCATAACACTGTCCTAGATATGTCCTGTCTGCTGCCATAACACTGTCCTAGATATGTCCTGTCTGCTGCCATCACACTGTCCTAGATATGTCCTGTCTGCTGCCATAACACTGTCCTAGATATGTCCTGTCTGCTGCCATAACACTGTCCTAGATATGTCCTGTCTGCTGCCATCACACTGTCCTCTATGTCCTGTCTGCTGCCATCACACTGTCCTCTATGTCCTGTCTGCTGCCATCACACTGTCCTAGATATGTCCTGTCTGCTGCCATCACACTGTCCTCTATGTCCTGTCTGCTGCCATAACACTGTCCTAGATATGTCCTGTCTGCTGCCATAACACTGTCCTCTATGTCCTGTCTGCTGCCATAACACTGTCCTAGATATGTCCTGTCTGCTGCCATCACACTGTCCTAGATATGTCCACACTCTCCTGTCTGCTGCCATAACACTGTCCTAGATATGTCCTGTCTGCTGCCATAACACTGTCCTAGATATGTCCTGTCTGCTGCCATAACACTGTCCTAGATATGTCCTGTCTGCTGCCATAACACTGTCCTAGATATGTCCTGTCTGCTGCCATAACACTGTCCTAGATATGTCCTGTCTGCTGCCATCACACTGTCCTAGATATGTCCTGTCTGCTGCCATCACACTGTCCTTGATATGTCCTGCTGCCATCACACTGTCCTAGATATGTCCTGTCTGCTGCCATCACACTGTCCTCGATATGTCCTGCTGCCATCACACTGTCCTAGATATGTCCTGTCTGCTGCCATAACACTGTCCTAGATATGTCCTGTCTGCTGCCATCACACTGTCCTAGATATGTCCTGTCTGCTGCCATCACACTGTCCTCGATATGTCCTGCTGCCATCACACTGTCCTAGATATGTCCTGTCTGCTGCCATAACACTGTCCTAGATATGTCCACACTCTCCTGTCTGCTGCCATCACACTGTCCTAGATATGTCCACACTCTCCTGTCTGCTGCCATCACACTGTCCTAGATATGTCCTGTCTGCTGCCATCACACTGTCCTAGATATGTCCTGTCTGCTGCCATCACACTGTCGTAGATATGTCCTGTCTGCTGCCATAACACTGTCCTAGATACAGTGCAGAAAGTATTCATACCCTTTGACTTATTCCACATTTGTTGTGTTACAGCCTGAATTCAAAATGGATTACCCATCAGTACCCCGTTATGATAAAGTGAAAACATGGTTTTAGAAATGTTTTGCAAATGTATTGAAAATTTAATTACGAAATATCTCATTTACATAAGTATTCACACCCCTGAGCCAATACTTTGTAGAAGCACCTTTGGCAGTGATTACAGCTGTGAGTCTTTCTGGGTAAGTCTCTAACAGCTTTCCGCACCTGGATTGTGCAACATTTGCCCAATATTATTTTCAAAATTCTTCAAGCTCTGTCAAATTGGTTGTGGATCATTGCTCGACAAACATTTTCAGGTCTTGCCATTGATTTTCAAGCCAATTTAAGTCAAAACTGTAACTCGGACACTCAGGAACATTCACAGTCTTCTTGGTAAGAATCTCCCGTGTAAATTTGGCCTTGTGTTTTAGGTTATTGTCCTGCTGAAAGGTGAATTCATCTCCCAGTGTCTGTTGTAAAAGCAGACTGAAACAGGTTTTCCTCTAGGATTTTGCCTGTGCTTAGCTCCATTAAATATATTTTTTATCCTGAAAAACTCTTCAGTCCTTAATGATTACAAGCATACCCATAACATGATGCAGCCACCACTATGCTTGTAATCATGGAGAATGGTACTCAGTAATGTGCTTTATTGGATTTGCCCCAAACATAACATTTGTATTCAGGACAAAAAGTGAATTGCTTTGCCACATTTTTTTGCAGTCTTACTTTAATGCCTTGTTGCAAACAGGATACATGTCTTGGAATATTTGTATTCTGTATAGGCTTCCTTCTTTTCACTCTGTCAATTAGGTTAGTATTGTGCAGTAGTTACAATGTTGTTGATCCATCCTCAGTTTTCTCCTATCACAGTCATTAATGGTGAAATCTCTGGAAAACCTCCCTGGTCTTTGTGGTTGAATCTGTGTTTGAAATTCACTGCTCAACTGAGGGACCTTACAGATAATTGTATGTGTGGGATGCAGAGAGGAGGTAGTCATTCAAAAAAAATCATGTTAAACACTATTGCACACAGAGTACATGCAATTTATTATGTGACTTGTTGAGCACATTTTTACTCCTGAACTTATTTAGGCTTGCCATAACAAATGGGTGGAATACTTATTGACTTAAGACATTTCAGCTTTTCCTTTTTAATGAATTTGTAAAAATGTCACACAAAACATATTTCCACTTTGACATTATCAATCAATCAAATTTATAAAGCCCTTTTTACATCAGCCGATGTCACAAAGTGCTGTACAGAAACCCAGCCTAAAACCCCAAACAGCAAGCAATGCAGGTGTAGAAACACGGTGGCTAGGAAAAACTCCCTAGAAAGGCCAAAACCTAGGAAGAAACCTAGAGAGGAACCAGGCTCTGAAGCGGTATTGTTTGTAGGCCAGTGACAAACAATAAGACTGGAAGTATCCCCCAGACAGTCTCCCCTCATACCCCCTGAAGTATCCCAGATGCCCCTCTCTGCCTGCGTCTACTGCCCATGTATTCGTTCGAAATGGCACCATATTTCCTATGAGCCCTGGTCAAAAGTATCTCACTGAATAGGGAATAGGGGCCTCATGGGAAGCAGGCCATATTGGTGGCCAGTGTGAGGAGTGTTCCCCATGAGCATACTGTGGAAGTTTTCTGGTACATACAAGTTTGTTTTCATGTTCCTCTCCTTCTTCCTCTCCTTCTTCCTCTCTCCTTCTTCCTCTCCTTCCTCTCCTTCTTCCTCTCCTTCTTCCTCTCCTTCTTCCTCTCTCCTTCTTCCTCTCCTTCTTCCTCTCTGCTTCTTCCTCTCCTTCTTCCTCTCCTTCTTCCTCTCCTTCTTCCTCTCCTTCTTCCTCTCCTTCTTCCTCTCCTTCTTCCTCTCTGCTTCTTCCTCTCCTTCTTCCTCTCCTTCTTCCTCTCTCCTTCTTCCTCTCCTTCTTCCTCTCCTTCTTCCTCTCCTTCTTCCTCTCCTTCTTCCTCTCCTTCTTCCTCTCTCCTTCTTCCTCTCCTTCTTCCTCTCTCCTTCTTCCTCTCCTTCTTCTTATGAGACGGTGATGGATCTTGATTCTGTGTAGGAATTGATGGGGGTGCCTTCAAGCCCGACGCTAGATTTTCAATTTCAGAGCACGCACGTCTCGGATGTAAACGCTGTCATCACGGCGGCGTATTCCTCATGTTCATTTGTTTGTCGGAGTAAAATGTGTAAATTGTGTCGTATCAATCTACCTTCATCTCCTGTTGACATTTTAATGAAATTTTGAAATTTTGTGAAGACCTGCGACATCCATGGTTCTAGGATTGGATTGTTGTCTTGGGGGCAGAGAACGCTGCCATGGGAAAATTACACATCTGAAAGGTTCTGGGGTGAGTCTCAAATGGCATTCTATACCCTATATAAGGGCACTAGTCAACAGTAGTGCACTATATATAGGCAATAGGGTGCCATTTGAGACACGGCCGTGGTTTGGCTCTACATACTGTCGTATGACAGACACAATACTAACTAATACAGACAATACTAACTAATACAGATCTGGTGAACAGACAATACTAACTAATACAGATCTGGTAAACAGACAATACTAACTAATACAGATCTGGTGAACAGACAATACTAACTAATACAGATCTGGTGAACAGACAATACTAACTAATACAGATCTGGTGAACAGACAATACTAACTAATACAGATCTGGTGAACAGACAATACTAACTAATACAGATCTGGTGAACAGACAATACTAACTAATACAGATCTGGTGAACAGACAATACTAACTAATACAGACAATACTAACTAATACAGACAATACTAACTAATACAGACAATACTAACTAATACAGATCTGGTGAACAGACAATACTAACTAATACAGATCTGGTGAACAGACAATACTAACTAATACAGACAATACTAACTAATACAGATCTGGTGAACAGACAATACTAACTAATACAGATCTGGTGAACAGACAATACTAACTAATACAGACAATACTAACTAATACAGATCTGGTGAACAGACAATACTAACTAATACAGATCTGGTGAACAGACAATACTAACTAATACAGATCTGGTGAACAGACAATACTAACTAATACAGACAATACTAACTAATACAGACAATACTAACTAATACAGACAATACTAACTAATACGAGGGATACATTTATTTCAGTTTGTGTATGTGAGTGAGTGAGTGAGTGAGTGAGTGAGTGAGTGAGTGAGTGAGTGAGTGAGTGAGTGAGTGAGTGAGTGAACAGTTGAAGTCAGAAGTTTACATACACTTAGGTTGGAGTCATTAAAATTCGTTTTTCAACCACTCCACAAATTTCTTGTTAACAAACTATAGTTTTGGCAAGTCGGCTAGGACATCTACTTTCTGCATGACACAAGTAATTTTTCCAACAATTGTTTACAGACGGATTATTTCACTTATAATTCACTGTATGACAATTCCAGTGGGTCAGAAGTTTACATACACTAAGTTGACTGTGCCTTTAAACAGCTTGGAAAATTCCAGAAAATGATGTCATGGCTTTAGAAGCTTCTGATTGGCTAATTGACATAATTTTAGTCAATTGGATGTGTACCTGTGGATGTATTTCAAGGCCTACCTTCAACTCAGTGCCTCTGCTTGGCATCATGGGAAAATCAAAAGAAATCAGTCAAGACCTCAGAAAAAGATTTGCAGACATCCACAAGTCTGGTTCATCCTTGGGAGCAATTTCCAAACGCCTGAAGGTACCACGTTCATCTGTACAAATAATTGTACGCAAGTATAAACACCATGGGACCATGCAGCCGTCATACCGCTCAGGAAGGAGAAGCGTTCTGTCTCCTAGAGATGAACGTACTTTGGTGTGAGAAGTGCAAATCAACCTTGTGAAGATGCTGGAGGAAACAGGTACAAAAGTATCTATATCCACAGTAAACGAGTCCTATATCGACATAACCTGAAAGGCCGCTCAGCAAGGAAGAAGCCACTGCTCCAAAACCGCCATAAAAAAGCCAGACTACGGTTTGCAACTGCACATGGGGACAAAGATCGTACTTTTTGGAGAAATGTCCTCTGGTCTGATGAAACAAAAATATAACTGTTTGGCCATAATGACCATCATTATATTTGGAGGGAAAAGGGGGAGGCTTGCAAGCCAAAAGAACACCATCCAAACCGTGAAGAACAGGGGGTGGCAGCATCATGTTGTGGGGGTGCTTTTCTGCAGGAGGGACTGGTGCACTTCACAAAATAGATGACATCATGAGGCAGGAAAATTACGTGGACATATTGAAGCAACATCTCAAGACATCAGTCAGGAAGTTAAAGCTTGGTCTCAAATGGGTCTTCCAAATGGACAATGACCCCAAGCATACTTCCAAAGTTGTGGCAAAATGGCTTAAGGACAACAAAGTCAATGTATTGGAGTGGCCATCACAAAGCTCTGACCTCAACCCTACAGAGAAGTTGTGGGCAGAACTGAAAAAGCGTGTGTGAGCAAGGAGGCTTACAAACCTGACTCAGTTAGACCAGCTCTGCCAAGAGTTACGGGCCAAAATTCACCCAACTTATTGTGGGAAGCTTGTGGAAGGCTACCCAAAACGTTTGACCCAAGTTAAACAATTTAAAGGCAATGCTACCAAATACTAATTGAGTGTATGTAAACTTCTGACCCACTGGGAATGTGATAAAATAAATAAAAGCTGAAATAAATAATTCTCTATTATTATTCTGACATTTCACATTCTAAAAATAAAGTGGTGATCCTAACTGACCTAAGACAGTGAATTTTTACTAGGATTAAATGTCAGGAATTGTGAGAAACGAGTTTAAATGTATTTGCCTAAGGTGTATATAAACTTCTGACTTCAACTGTATGTGTGTGTGTGTGGGTACATGTGTGAAGATCCACAAGAAGATCCCTTGGCAGGCTGAAGATGCTGAGGGTGTGTGTGCATCGTGACTGCGGCTGCCAGGTTGAGTGGGAGTAGAGTGGTAATGGGAGGCATGTGGTTGTGTGTGTGTGTGGTGGGGGGGGTGGGGGTGGAGAGACAGAGGTACAGAGCCCTGAGAAGAACAATCAATGCAGGGTTTTGTAGCTGGTACAGCTGATTTAGAGCTAGCTAACACTACCTAGCAAAAATACATACATCGATAAAACATTGTACTTATCGTTATGTCTATAAAATGTCTGCCACAGCTAGCAACATTTATTTTTATAACTTTACACATGTATTTTGTGAGTCCTCCTCTGTAAATGTTATTTGTGGATAAGGAGAGTCTCATTTAATACAAAGCGCATTTGTTTCCACGTTTCCTCTTTTCACCTCTCCTCGATTACCTTTGACCTTTTTCAAAAGAAAGAGAGGACGGAGAAGTAAAACAATTTGCACAGCCTTCCACCTCGTAAAAATAATGCTCCCCCCCCCCCCCCCCCCCACATGTTGTTGTGTTACAGCCTGAATTCAAAAATTGAGATTTTAAATAACACCCCATAGTGTAAAAGAGAATTACGTTTTTCGAAATGTTTTCAAGTTAGTGAAAAAATTAAAAGCTGTCAAACTCCTACATAACTTCAGGAGTAAAAATGTATTGAAACCCCTTGATTTATTCCACATTTAGTTGTGTTACAGCCTGAATTCAAAATGGATCAAATATATTTACATTGACATTTTAGTCATTTAGCAGACGCTCTTATCCAGAGCGACTTACAGTATTGAATGCATACATTTCATACATTTTTTTTCCTCGTACTGGATATATATTTTTCTCACCCATCTACACACAATACCCCATAATGACAAAGTGAAAACATGTTTTCAAAAACATAATTTAGATAAGTATTCACACCCCTGAGTCAATACGTGTTAGAATCACCTTTGGCAACAATTACAGTTGTGAGTCTTTCTGGGTAAGCTTTGCACACCTGGATTGTACAATGTTGTTGCTCATTGCTAGACATTATCAAGTCTTGCCGTAGATTTTCAAGACAATTTAAGTCATAACTGTAACTAGGCCACTCAAGAATATTAAATATCTTCTTGGTAAGCAACTCCAGTGTAGATTTGACCTTGTGTTTTAGGTTATTGTCCTGCTGTAAGGTGAACTCATCTCCCAGTGTCTAGGTGGAAAGCAGACTGAACCAGGTTTTCCTCTAGGATTTACCCTGTGCTTAGCTCTATTCCGTTTATTTTTATCCTAAAAAACGACCTTGTCCTTACCGATGACAAACATACCCATAACATGACGCAGCCACAACTATGCTTGAAAATATGGAGAGTGGTACTCAGTGATGTGTTGTGTTGGATTTGCCCCAAACATATCATCATGTATTCAGGACATAAAGTGAATTTATTTTTCCACATTTTTTGCAGTTTTACTTCAGTGCCTTATTGCAAACAGAATGCATGTTTTGGAATATTTGTATTCTGTACAGGCTTCCTTCTTTCCACTCTGTCATTTAGGTTAGTATTGTGCAGTAGTTACAATGTTGTTGATCCATCCTCAGTTTTCTCCTATCACAGCCATTAAACTCTGTAACTGTTTTAAAGTCACCATTGACCTAATGGTGAAATCCCTGAGCGGTTTCCTTCCTCTCCGACAACTGAGTTAGGAAGGACCCCTGTATCTTTGTAGTGATTGGGTGTATTGATACACCATCCAAGGTGTAATTAATAACTTCACCATGCTCAAAGGAATATTCAATGTTTGCTTTGGAATTTTTTACCCATCTACCAATTGACTCAAGGCATTTCATTTTTTATAAATTTTTACACCTTTATTTAACTAGGCAAGTCATTTAAGAACATATTCTTATTTACAATGACGGCCTAGGAACAGTGGGTTTAACTGCCTTGTTCAGGGGCAGAACGGCAAATTTATACATTGTCAGCTCGGGGATTCAATCTAGCAACCTTTCGGTTACTGGCCCAACGCTCTAACCACTAGGCTACCTGCCGCCCCTCCACCTGCCATCGGTATTGTGGGGTATTGTGGGTAGGTCGGTGACATAACATCTCAATCTAATCAATTTAAAATTTAGTCTGTAACACAACAAAAATGTGGAAAAATTGAAGCAGTTTCCTTCTGCAGGTAGACTGCAGGAGACTCTGAAGTAACCTAATCAGATTAAAACATTGTGAGGGAAACGTACACCTATTAAGGCGAGGTGCTGGCTAACGGAGTATCATACCCTGATGAAGACAGCTTGGCTGTGGAAACGTTGGATATTACATTTTTGCATCTGAGCTCCTAGAGTGTGCGGCTCTCCCTTATTTTCTAGTTTTCTACTCCGTTAGCCAGCACCTCGCCTTAATAGGTGTGCGTTTATTTTTCTTCTAGATGGTTGTGTTTATACCACAAATAAAAGGGTGTAATTTGTTTTATTTTTACTGTTTGCGATTCACAAATGTATTATTTTGATTCCCATGATTCGATTCACTGCGATTTAACCGAACCACCAAACTACTACAAAAGGCAAAGCACATCATTCCATTTGTCAAAAAGAATGGTTTAAAAAGACGAGTTTCATATGAATTACTGTAAATGACTCACTATTTATTTTATATTTTTTTACTTAATATTTTGAGAAATGTGAAGAGGGGCATCTGTTATATAGTAAGTTCAATTGGTGTGGCCTAAACCAGACCAATAGGGGAGCTTTTTGAGCTGCGTGTCTCATGTCTTGACTGTGTTTTTTCATGCGCAATGATGCACCTGGCCTCTCCGCTCCACCTGGCCTCTCCGCTTCACCTGGCCTCGCCGCTGCACCTGGCCTCTCCTCTGCACCTGGCCTCTCCGTGCACCTGGACTCTCCGTGCACCTTGCCTTTCTGCTGCACCTGGCCTTTCCGCTGCACCTGGCCTCTCCGCTCCACCTGGCCTCTCCGCTCCACCTGGCCTCTCCGCTCCACCTGGCCTCTCCGCTTCACCTGGCCTCTCCGCTCCACCTGGCCTCTCCGCTCTACCTGGCCTCTCCTCCTCCACCTGGCCTTTCCGCTCCACCTGGCCTCTCCGCTTCACCTGGCCTCTCCGCTTCACCTGGCCTCTCCGCTCCACCTTGCTTTTCTGCTGCACCTGGCCTCTCCGCTCTACCTGGCCTCTCCGTCTCACCTGGCCTCTGCGCTTCACCTGTCCACCTGGCCTCTCCGCTTCACCTGTCCACCTGGACTCTCCGTGCACCTTGCCTTTCTGCTGCACCTGGCCTCTCCGCTCTACCTGGCCTCTCCGCCCCACCTGGCCTCTCCGCCCCACCTGGCCTCTCTGCTGCCTATCAGCTCTTCCTCTATGTTGATTCATATAGAAAATTGGTGCAGATGTGAAAGATTGTATGTATGGTATGACTGCTAGTTAGCCTATTGCAGATGTGGACAAACCTACCACTACTGTCACTATGACTAGAGGGAAGGATAGAGTTGACTGTATAGTTAGCGGGCAGAAAAGCGACTGCGTAAGGGAAGTACTAAAACACCTTTTAAGGGGAGGAGCATGCAGGGAGATGAGGACATGTTGCTATGTGGAAGAAATGAAATAGTAACACCTGCAAAAATGTGGAATGTAAACCACGGAAACATACACTACCATCCCCTGTGCCCAATTAAAAACATCACACAAACCTCACCAAAGCAACAAAAAAACGAAAAAAAATTTTGGACCAGTAAATGTACAACGGTCCCTTAGTAAAAACCAATTAAGAATCTCCCATTGGACCAGTAAATGTACAACGGTCCCTTAGTAAAAACCAATTAAGAATCTCCCATTGGACCAGTAAATGTACAACGGTCCCTTAGTAAAAACCAATTAAGAATCTCCCATTGGACCAGTAAATGTACAACGGTCCCTTAGTAAAAACCAATTAAGAATCTCCCATTGGACCAGTAAATGTACAACGGTCCCTTAGTAAAAACCAATTAAGAATCTCCCATTGGACCAGTAAATGTACAACGGTCCCTTAGTAAAAACCAATTAAGAATCTCCCATTGGACCAGTAAATGTACAACGGTCCCTTAGTAAAAACCAATTAAGAATCTCCCATTGGACCAGTAAATGTACAACGGTCCCTTAGTAAAAACCAATTAAGAATCTCCCATTGGACCAGTAAATGTACAACGGTCCCTTAGTAAAAACCAATTAAGAATCTCCCATTGGACCAGTAAATGTACAACGGTCCCATAGTAAAAACCAATTAAGAATCTCCCATTGGACCAGTAAATGTACAACGGTCCCTTAGTAAAAACCAATTAAGAATCTCCCATTGGACCAGTAAATGTACAACGGTCCCTTAGTAAAAACCAATTAAGAATCTCCCATTGGACCAGTAAATGTACAACGGTCCCTTAGTAAAAACCAATTAAGAATCTCCCATTGAATCCCAAGCGGACCTCTTGACTGTATGGTATGCTGCCCCCTCTTGGTGACAACTACAACTTCACCTGTTAAACAGGTGTCTTTCTGTAGAGTCCCAAATCCACCCATAGCCACTCGCCCTACCCATTATGTACTGTATAGGTGACAAGGTGGAGACCGTACCATAGCCATTATACCTATCCTACCCCTTTTTAATGGAGTCAAGTACATACATACTGTAGTTTACTCTTCAAAACCAAGAGGGAGACACACAACAAGACAATTACTCAGCTCAGAGATAGCATACAGTCTACTCTACAGTAGGGTTGCAGAGGATTTCCTGCTTATTCCCTCCTAATTCCTTTAATCTTCCAACTGGGATTTCTGGAATCCCAACCTACAGCAACACCAGTCTTACCTGAGATCATCTGCCTAAGCCTAACCCTGACCCCGAACCCTAACCCCGAACCCTAAGCCCTACCTCAAACCCTAACCCCTACCTCGAACCCTAACCTTAACTCAAACCCCAAACCCTAACCCCTACTCCGAACCCTAACACTAACCTTAACTCAAACCCCTACCCCTAACACCTACCTCGAACCCTAACCCTGTTATTTACTGACCTTTGCCCTTCGCCCCCTAGAACCCAGAGGACCCAGAGTGTGGGTCAGGAGCCCCTGAAGAGGCAGGGGTCGTCGTCTGCAGGTCGCGGCCCCCAGCCCCTCTCCACTCAGGCCATTAAGCACATCTGGGTACGCACCGCCCTCTTCGAGAAGGTCCTGGACCAGGTCGTACAGTACATCGTGGATAACTCCAGGTAAAAAAAAAAAAGGCAACTTACATTGCATTGTATGCAAAGAGCAAGATCTTGTCAATGTCTGTTCCAGTCAATTTAATTAGCTTTCTCCCTGTTGCTTTTGTTCTGCACACTACATTTCTGCCGCTCCTGAATTTTCAGACTCCCTAATTTCATTCCCTCCTTTGTCTTTCATTAGGCCTAATGGAGTCATTCGAGTGTTGTTTTTCATTGTTTGACTCAATGCTCTTTTGTTGTTTCTCTACATTGCGTGTGTGTGTGTGTGTGTGTGTGTGTGTGTGTGTGTGTGTGTGTGTGTGTGTGTGCATGTTGTCTCTACAGTAAGTACTATGAGAGGGAGGCTCTGATGCATGACTCAGTGTTTGGACCCATCCTGGCATGTCTACTGGGTAAGTTGGCCCTAAGAGCTGTTATAATGCTACATTGGGTTGTTATAACACCCTTGTGGACTGTTAAAATGCTACATTGGGTTTTTATAATGTCCCTATGGACTGATATAATGCTACATTGCATTGTTATAATGTCCCTACGGACTGTTATAATGCTATATTGGGTTTTTATAATGTCCCTATGGACTGATATAATGCTACATTGCATTGTTATAATGACCCTACGGACTGTTAAAATGCTACATTGGGTTGTTGTAATGTCTCTATGGACTGCTGTTATAATGCTACATTGGGTTGTTATAATGTCTCTATGGACTGTTATACATCTACGTTGCATTGTTATAAGTCCCTACGGACTGTTACGTTTCTACGGACTGTTATAATGCTACATTGGGTTGTTATGTCTCTACGGACTGATATAATGCTACATTAGGTAGTTATGTCTTTACGGCCTGTTATAATCCTACATTGGGTTGTTATAATGTCTCTATGGACTGATATAATGCTACATTACATTGTTATAATATCCCTACGGACTGTTATAATGCTACATACAGTAGATACTCTTTTTGCTTATATTTACTCTCTCTCTCCCTCATTCTCACCCTATTTTACCCCCTCTTTAATCCCCCCTCCCTCTCTCCCCCCTTCCTCCTCCAGTGGGTCCCTGTGCTCTGGAGTACACTAAGCTGAAAACGTCCGACCACATCTGGACGGACCCGTCGGCCAACGAGTTGGTCCAGCGCCACCGGATCCACGGGGCCCACCGGGGCCAGGACGCTTCCCCCAGCAGGAGGCCCGCTCTGGGGGTGAGAGACACTGGGTCCCTGGGGGCCTGAGGAATGCATGGGGCTTTTACTGGAGCAGTAGGTCAATACAGTACAATACATTCCGTAAGGATTCAATGAGCAGCTATGGCAATACTAATTTCCTTTATACATTTGAAGTCAGAAGTTTACATACACTTAGGTTGTAGTCATTAAAACTTGTTTTTCAACTACTACACACATTTCTTGTTAACAAACTATAGTTTTGGCAAGTCGGTTAGGACATCTACTTTGTGCATGATACAAGTCATTTTTCCAACAATTGTTTACAGACAGGCTAATTGACATAATTTGAGTCAATTGGAGGTGTACCTGTGGATGTATTTCAAGGTCAACCTTCCAACTCAGTGCCTCTTTGCTTGACATTTGGGGAAATCAAAAGAAATCAGCCAAGACCTCCACAAGTCTGGTTCATCTTTGGGAGGAATTTCCAAATGCCTGAAGGTACCACGTTCATCTGTACAAACAGTACAAGCAAGTATAAACACCATGGGACCACGCAGCCGTCATACCACTCAGGAAGGAGACGCGTTCTGTCTCCTAGAGATGAACGTACTTTGGTGCGAAAAGTGCAAATCAATCCCAGAACAACAGCAAAGGACCTTGTGAAGATGCTGGAGGAAACCGGTACAAAAGTATCTATATCCACAGTAAAACGAGTCCTATATCGACATAACCTGAAAGGCCGCTCGCAAGGAAGAAGCCATTGCTCCAAAACCGCCATAAAAAAAGCCAGACTACGGTTTGCAACTGCACATGGGGACAAAGATCGTACTTTTTGGAGAAATGTCCTCTGGTCTGATGAAACAAAAATAAAACTGTTCGGACATAATGACCATCTTTATGTTAGGAGGAAAAAGGGGGAGGCTTGCAAGCCGAAGAACACCATCCCAACCGTGAAGCACGGGGGAGGCAGCATCATTTTTAGGAGTGCTTTGCTGCAGGAGGGACTGGTGCACTTCACAAAATAGATGGCATCATGAGGCAGGAACATTTTGTGGATATATTGAAGCAACATCTCGACATCAGTCAGGAAGTTAAAGCTTGGTCGCAACTGGGTCTTCCATATGGACAATGACCCCAAGCATACTTCCAAAGTTGTGGCAAAATGGCTTAAGGACAACAAAGTCAAAGTATTGGAGTGGCCATCACAAAGCCCTGACCTCAATCCTATAGAACATTTGTGGGCAGAACTGAAAAAGCCTGTGCGAGCAAGGAGGCCTACAAACCTGACTCAGTTACACCAGCTCTGTCAGGAGGAATGGGCCAAAATTCACCCAACTTATTGTGGGAAGCTTGTGGAAGGCTACCCAAAACGTTTGACCCAAGTTAAACAATTAAAAGGCAATGCTACCAAATACTAATTGAGTGTATGTAAACTTCTGACCCACTGGGAATGTGATGAAAGAAATAAAAGCTGAAATAAATCATTCTCTCTACTATTATTCTGACATTTCACATTCTTAAAATAAAGTGGTGATCCTAACTGACCTAAGACAGGGAATATTTACTAGGATTAAATGTCAGGAATTGTGAAAAAAAACCTGAGTTTAAATGTATTTGGCTAAGGTGTATATAAACTTCTGACTTCAACTGTATTTAGCCAGGATAGTTGACTTAGTAACAATTGTTTTCCAAGGAGTCCTGGGAGTAGTTTCTCAGAAGGGCACAGACCCTTGTAGTTAGACAATAGGGCTAAGTAACTACAATGTTATTGGTTAAAATCCCCGATGGGTAAAGGACCCAGTCAGTTTCAATCATGGTCGCATTGCCTGCAACCCTAATGGCACCCTATTCCCTATATATAGTGCACTACTTTTGACCAGAGCCCTATGGCACCCTATTCCCTATATATAGTGCACTACTTTTGACCAGAGCCCTATGGCACCCTATTCCCTATATATAGTGCACTACTTTTGACCAGAGCCCTATGGCACCCTATTCCCTATATATAGTGCACTACTTTTGACCAGAGCCCTATGGCACCCTATTCCCTATATATAGTGCACTACTTTTGACCAGAGCCCTATGGCACCCTATTCCCTATATATAGTGCACTACTTTTGACCTGTTAAAGGTCCACAAAGCATACAGTTTGCCTGGGTTGATCCTGTTTTCAGTTCACAGCAGTTAGCAACTGCAAAAAACAAGATGCAAAAAAAACAAGATGCAACAAACAGTCAAACTGGACCATTTTATCTCCATCTCTACATTCAAAGACAATCATGGACACTCTTTTACTGACACTTGTGGCTGCTTCGCGTGATGTGTTTTATCTGCCATTTTGTCCTTTGTGCCAAACAATTTTTGTTCCATGTTTGTGCTGCTACTATGTTGTGTTGTTGTTGTGTTGGTGTTGTGTTGCTGTCATGTTGTGTTGCTGTTGTGTTGTTGTTGTGTTGCTGTTGTGTTGTTGTTGTGTTGCTCTCATATTGTGTTGCTGTCATGTTGTGTTGTTGTGTTGCTGTCATGTTGTGTTGTTGCTGTCATGTTGAGTTGCTGTCATGTTCAGTTGCTGTCATGTTGTGTTGCAGTCATGTTGTGTTGCTGTCATGTTGAGTTGCTGTCATGTTGTGTTGCTGTCATGTTGAGTTGCTGTCATGTTGTGTCGCTGCCACGTTGTGTTGTTGCCATGTTGTGTTGCTACCATGCTGTGTTGTCATGTGTTGCTACCATATTGTGTTGTTGCCATGTTGTGTTGCTACCATGCTGTGTTGTCATGTGTTGTTGCCATATTGTGTTGTTGCCATGTTGTGTTGCTACCATGCTGTGTTGCCATATTGTGTTGTTGCCATGTTGTGTTGCTACCATGCTGTGTTATCATGTGTTGTTGCCATATTGTGTTGTTGCCATGTTGTGTTGCTACCATGCTGTGTTGCCATATTGTGTTGTTGCCATGTTGTGTTGCTACCATGCTGTGTTGTCATGTGTTGCTACCATATTGTGTTGTTGCCATGTTGTGTTGCTACCATGTTGTGTTGTCATGTGTTGTTGCCATGTTGTGTTGTCTTAGGTCTCTCTATGTAGTGTTGTGGTGTCTCTTTTCTCGTGATGTGTGTTTAATCCCCCGTCCCTGCAGTAAGCCTTTAGCCTCTTGCTAGGACGTCATTGTAAATAAGAATTAGTTGTTAATTGACTTGCCTGGTTAAATAATGGTTAAATAAATAAAATAAAAAATGGAGGGGTAATCAGTCAGGATCTGAGTCACGTCCTTACACAATCAATACTCAATAACATAGACCTTTCTCATGGCCTGTTTCCCAGATCCGGAAGAGACAGTCCAGCGTCAGCATGTCCGAGGATAAGTTTGCGGCGTCTGCACGGGAATACGTGGAATCTCTTCACCAGAACTCCCGTACTCACCTGCTCTACGGCAAAAACAACGTCCTGGTTCAACCGGTAAGACCTAAGAGTTTTAATACTGTAACATGTAGTAGTGTTCCTCTCTAGGTTTCTTCCTAGGTTCCTGCCTTCTAGGCAGTTCAAAACCCCTCAGAGCCTGGTTCCTCTCTAGGTTTCTTCCTAGGTTCCTGGGAGTTTTTCCTAGCCACTGTGCTTTTGCTTCTGCTTTGCTTGCTCTTTGGGGTTATAGGCTGAGTGTCTGTAAAACACTTTGTGACATCTGCTGATGTAAAAATGGCTTTTATAAAATACATTTTGATTGATTAATTAATTGAACTCAGGGATGGTCAGTAAGGCTTTGGGGTAGTTAGAAAATAAACCCTGAGAAAGTTGCTTCCTATATAATCCAGTCTGTTTGTCTGCTCCCCTTAATGATCCAGTCTGTCTGTTTCCTATATGATCCAGTCTGTTTTGTCTGCTCCCCTTAATGATCCAGTCTGTTTGTCTGCTCCCCTTAATGATCCAGTCTGTCTGTTTCCTATATGTTCCAGTCTGTTTTGTCTGCTCCCCTTAATGATCCAGTCTGTTTGTCTGCTCCCCTTAATGATCCAGTCTGTTTGTCTGCTCCCCTTAACGATCCAGTCTGTTTGTCTGCTCCCCTTATCGATCCAGTCTGTTTGTCTGCTCCCCTTAACGATCCAGTCTGTTTGTCTGCTTCCTCTACAAACAGACTGGATCATATAGGGAGCAGACAAACAGACTGGATCAGTGTCCTTGTGTGATCACGCTCTCTGTAGCCGATGTGAGTAAGACCTTTAAACAGGTCAACATTCAAAAGGCCGCAGGGCCAGACGGTTACCAGGACGTGTACTCAGTGCATGCGCGGACCAACTGGCAAGTGTCTTCGCTGACATTTTCAACCTCTCCCTGACCGTGTCTATAATACCTACATGTTTCAAGCAGACCACCATAGTCCCTGTGCCCAAGAACACCAAAGTAACCTGCCTAAATGACTACCGACCCGTAGCGCTCACATCTGTAGCCATGAAGTGCTTTGAAAGGCTGGTCATGGCTCACATCAACACCATCATCCCAGACATCATCATCCCAGACACTGCCCTTTCCCACCTGGACAAGAGGACACCTATGTGAGAATGCTGTTCATTGACCACAGCTCAGCGTTCAACACCATAGCGCCCTCCAAGCTCATCATTAAGCTAAGAACTCAGGGACTGAACACCTCCCTCTGCAACTGGATCCTGGACTTCCTGACGGGTCGCCCCCAGGTGGTGAGGGTAGGCAACAAGACATCCGCCATGCTGACCATCAAGATGGAGTCCCCTCCTGTACTCCCTGTTCACACACGACTGCGTGACTGCACACGACACCATCATTATGTTTGCCAATGACATGACAGTGGTAGGCCTGATCACCCACGACGATGAGACAGCCTATAGGGAAGAGGTCAGTGACCTGGCAGTGTGGTGCCATGACAACAACTTCTCCCTCAACGTCAACAAGACAAAAGAGCTGATCGTGGACTACAGGAAACTGAGGGTCGAGCACGCCCCCATCCATAATCGACTGGGCTGTAGTGGAGCGGGTCGAGAGCGTCAAGTTCCTCAGTGTCCACATCACTAAGGAATGAACATGGTCCACACACACCAACACAGTCTTGAAGAATGCACAAAAAACACATTCTTTCCCCTCAGGAGGCTGAAAAGGTTTGGCATGGGGCCCTTAGATCCTCAAAAGTTCTACAGCTGCACCATCGAGAGCATCTTGGCTGGCTGCATCACTGCTTGGTATGGCAATTGCTTGGCATCCGACCGCAAGTCGCTACAGAGGGTGGGTGGTGCGGACCTCTCAGTACATCACTGGGGCCGAGCTCCCTGCAATCAGAAGGCCCATAAAATTGTCCAGCCCCCTCTCAGATTTTCAATACTCCAGCCCCCTCTCCCGTTTTCAATACTCCAGCCCCCTCTCCCGTTTTCAATACTCCGGCCCCCTCTCCCGTTTTCAAAACTCCAGCCCCCTGTCCCGTTTTCAACACTCCAGCCCCCTCTCCCGTTTTTAACACTCCGGCCCCCTCTCCCGTTTTCAATACTCCAGCCCCCTGTCCCGTTTTCAATACTCCAGCCCCCTCTCCCGTTTTCAATACTCCAGCCCCCTCTCCCGTTTTCAATACTCCAGCCCCCTCTCCCGTTTTCAATACTCCGGCCCCCTCTCCCGTTTTCAATACTCCGGCCCCCTCTCCCGTTTTCAACACTCCAGCCCCCTCTCCCGTTTTCAATACTCCAGCCCCCTCTCCCGTTTTCAATACTCCGGCCCCCTCTCCCGTTTTCAATACTCCGGCCCCCTGTCCCGTTTTCAATATTCCAGCCCCCTCTCCCGTTTTCAACACTCCAGCCCCCTGTCCCGTTTTCAACACTCCAGTACCCTCCCATTGTGAGGATAACGACACTGAGCCTTTTTCAACAAAAACAATAAGAGATTGGAGAACACGTTGAGAGGGGATCTTAGACCATTCCTCCATACAGAATCTTTCCAGATCTTTGATATCCTTCATCTGTTCTAATGGACTGCCCTCTTCAATTCAAAACACAGGCTTTTAATGGGAGTTCAAGTCCGGAGACTGAGGTGGCAATTAAGAAATGTTTTGTGGTCAATTAATCATTTCTTTATAGATTTTGATTACATTTACATTTTAGTCATTTAGCAGACGCTCTTATCCAGAGCGACTTACAGCAGTGAATGCACACATTTTTTTTTTTTTTTTTTTGTACTGGCCCCCCCGTGGGAATCGAACCCACAACCCTGGCGTTGCACACACCATGCTGGCGTTGCAAACACCATGCTCTACCAACTGAGCCACAGGGAACTGAGCCATTAGTGCTTGGGGTTAGTTGTATTGCTGGAAGATCCACTTGAGGCCTATGTGTCAGCCTCCTGGCAGAGTCGACCAGGTTTTGGGCTAAAATGTCCTGTTACTGGGTAAAGTTCATGATGCCATTGATCTTAACAAGGTCCCTAGGACCAATAGAAAGTAAATAGCCCCATAACATCACAGATCCACCACCACTGGTGGGCGTGGCCAGAGCTCTATTTGCATTGGCACATATTCTACCGTAGGTATGAGGTACTTTTCTACCTACGCTTCTGTTCATCAACAACAAAACCCAACACTGGTGGGCGTGGCGAGAGCTCTATTTTCATTGGCACTTGGGATACCGGTTATGGTCAGATGACAGGAAAATAAAGCTCTTTGCCCCTCCCCCATATAGAAGAAAGACATGGAGGTGCTGCGGGGGTACCTGTCCCTTCACCAGGCAGGGGACAACCTCACCCTGAAGTGGACCCCTAACCAGCTCATCAACGGCACCCTGGGGGACTGTGACCTGGAGAAGAGGTAGGTACAGGCCTGCAGGACATAGACGTGAAGTACTGTATGTAGAAACATATTAGGCCATTTTGAGCCTGTAATCGAACCCACAAATGCTGATGCTCCAGATACTCAACTAGTCTAAAGAAGGCCAGTTTTATTGCTTCTTTAATCAGGACAACAGTTTTCAGCTGTGCTAACATAATTGCAAAATGTTTTCTAATGATCAATTAGCCTTTTAAAATTATAAACTTAGCTAACACAACGTGCCATTGGAACACAGGAGTGATGATTGCTGATAATTGGCCTATGTACGCCTATGTAGATATTCCATAAAGAATCAGCCGTTTCCAGCTACAATAGTCATTTACAACATTAACAATGTCTACACTGTATTTCTGATCAATTTGATGTTATTTTAATGGACAAAAAAAAAGTGCTTTTCTTTCAAAAACCAGGACATTTCTAAGTGACCCCAAACTTTTCAATGGTAGTGTACATGTAACGTAATAAACTCAGTAATACTATTACAGGGAATAGTAATATAAACTACTACTAATAGTAGCAGTAAACACTCATATCTCAGCCATAACAACAATTACCACGACACACTTTGACCGACGTAAACCCACCTCTGATCTGCACTGGAAGGCAACAGCAGTCACGACTGAGTCCTATTTTTAGGGATGCAAGAAGCATGCATCGGGCCTGGCCAGCCAGTGCAGAACCAGCTAGAGGTTCTTTAGCCAATCAGAGAGTGCATGATCAGCTCATGTTCAGAGTGTGGGTGCCGAGAGGTCACCAGCTGATTGGCTGATCAAGATCGATATCCCCTCAGGTGAGGAGAGCTAGACTAAGTGGCGCCAGCCGGACATAAACAAATGTACACACAAACAAGTACAAATGTGAATAAATGTCCTGCAGCAAGCTCAGCAGGGGAATTCTCATTCTACTATATACTAACCCTGGGGGACTGTGATCCAGTCCCAAATCGCACTCTATTCCCTATGTAGTGCACTACTTTTGACCAGAGCCCTCCAAAGTAGTGCACTATAAAGGGTACACAGGGTACCATTTGGAACACAATCCATATTCATATGCTTGCTGTTTATACATCATTGTGTATAACCTGTAACCCCCTCAACCCCCTAATCGCCCCAACGCCCCACCAATACACCCTGGAAGAAGATCTAACCCATGTCTAAATGTATTGGTTGATTAGTTGGCCTTTTCATAAAATGGCACAATCATTTAATTCACTCACTTCTCACTCTCTCTCTCTCTCTCTCTCTCTCTCTCTTTGTTTTCTCTCTCTCTCTCTCTCTCTCTCTGTCTCTCTGTCTCTCTCTCTGTCTCTCTATCTGTCTCTCTCTCTGTTTTCTCTCTCTCTCTCTGTCTCTCTCTCTGTCTCTTTCTCTCTCTCTCTATCTGTCTCTCTCTCTCTCTCTCTGTTTTCTCTCTCTCTCTCTGTCTCTGTATCTGTCTCTCTCTCTCTGTTTTCTCTCTCTGTCTCTCTCTCTCTGTCTCTCTATCTGTCTCTCTATCTGTCTCTCTCTCTCTGTCTCTCTCTCTGTCTCGCTCTCTCTGTCTCTCTCTCTGTCTCTCTCTCTGTCTCTCTCTCTGTCTCGCTCTCTATCTGTCTCTCTCTCTGTCTCTCTCTCTCTCTGTCTCTCTCTGTCTCTCTCTCTCAGTATCTATTGGGACTATGCATTGACCGTGCCTTTACGACAGATCGTGTGCATTCACTGTCACCAACGACGTGAGTCTACACACACACACACACACACACACACACACACACACACACACACACACACACACACACACACTCCTAACACACTATTACAGTCTACCTCATTATTTCCCATCAACCCCGGTGTTACGGAGAAAGTAATACCAGGGAACCCATTCCACCATGACACCTGGGAGGTGTCCCCTATGGCACCCTACCCCCTTTATAGTGGACTACTTTGGACCAGGGTCTATAGGGTTAGTGCACTACTTTGGACCAGGGTCTATAGGGTTACTGCACTACTTTGGACCAGGGTCTATAGGGTTAGTGCACTACTTTGGACCAGAGTCTATAGGATTAGTGCACTACTTTGGACCAGGGCCCATAGGGAATAGGGTGCTATTTGACCAGGGCCCATAGGGAATAGCGTGCTATTTGACCAGGGCCCATAGAGAATAGGGTGCTATTTGACCAGGGCCCATAGAGAATAGGGTGCTATTTGACCAGGGCCCATAGAGAATAGGGTGCTATTTGACCAGGGCCCATAGAGAATAGGGTGCTATTTGACCAGGGCCCATAGAGAATAGCCTGCTATTTGACCAGGGCCCATAGGGAATAGGGTGCTATTTGACCAGGGCCCATAGAGAATAGCCTGCTATTTGACCAGGGCCCATAGAGAATAGGCAACTATTTGACCAGGGCCCATAGAGAATAGGGTGCTATTTGACCAGGGCCCATAGGGAATAGGATGCTATTTGACCAGGGCCCATAGGGATTAGGGTGCTATTTGACATGGGCCCATAGGGAATAAGGTGCTATTTGACCAGGGCCCATAGAGAATAGGCTGCTATTTGACCAGGGCCCATAGAGAATAGGGTGCTATTTGACCAGGGCCCATAGAGAATAGGGTGCTATTTGACCAGGGCCCATAGAGAATAGCCTGCTATTTGACCAGGGCCCATAGAGAATAGGGTGCTATTTGACCAGGGCCCATAGAGAATAGGGTGCTATTTGACCAGGGCCCATAGAGAATAGGCTGCTATATGGTATGCAGTGGTTTTGATTAAGTATTCATTTCTTGTTTGTGGGTATAAAATCAAGGAGGGTTTAACAGGTGTGGTTGGCGGGCAGAGGGGCGGAGGAGGGCAGGAGGGCAGGAAGGCAGAAGGGCGGAGGGCAGAAGGGCAGAAGGGCGGAGGGCAGGAGGGCAGAAGGGCGGAGGGCAGAAGGGCGGAGGGCAGAAGGGCAGAAGGGCAGAAGGGCAGAAGGGCGGAGGGCAGAAGGGCGGAGGGCAGAAGGATGGAGGGCAGAAGGGCGGAGGGCAGAAGGATGGAGGGCAGAAGGATGGAGGGCAGGAGGGCAGAAGGGCAGAAGGATGGAGGGCAGGAGGGCAGAAGGGCAGAAGGGCAGAAGGGCGGAGGATATAGCTGCTCAAGTGTCCTCATTTATCTTAGTGACTCCTTTATACGGCTCCTCTCAATTTCTTTCTCTCTTTTTCATATCTACCTCTCTTTCTCCCCCCCCCCAGCGGACTATGGTGGGACTTTGGTTCTGGTTAGTCAGGATGGCATCCAGCACCCCCCTCTCCACTTCCCCCCCGGCGGCCACCTCCTGGCCTTCCTGTCCTGCCTGGAGACGGGCCTGCTGCCCCGCGGTCAGCTGGAGCCCCCACTCTGGAGCCAGAGAGGCAAGGTAAGACCTGGTCTCAGAACAGATCTAATACTATAGAGCCACCACTCTGGAGTCAGAGAGGCAAGGTAAGACCTGGTCTCAGAACAGATCTAATACTATAGAGCCACCACTCTGGAGCCAGAGATGCAAGGTAAGACCTGGTCTCAGAACAGATCTAATACTATAGAGCCACCACTCTGGAGTCAGAGAGGCAAGGTAAGACCTGGTCTCAGAACAGATCTAATACTATAGAGCCGCCACTCTGGAGTCAGAGAGGCAAGGTAAGACCTGGTCTCAGAACAGATCTAATACTATAGAGCCGCCACTCTGGAGTCAGAGAGACAAGGTAAGACCTGGTCTCAGAACAGATCTAATACTATATAGGTGATTGTTATTAAAAACTGGCCTCAGACAGATCTAGTACAATACTATATAAAGAGAGACGTAAGTTAAGTAGTAAGTGTGTGTTACTAAGACCTGACCCAAGAACAGATTTAACACCACTCTGGTCACAGAAAGGTAAAGGGACGACTTTTATTTATTTTTATTTCACCTTTATTTAACCAGGTTGGCCAGTTAAGAACAAGTTGTCATTTACAACTGTGACCTGGCCAAGATAAAGCAAAGCAGTGCGACAAAAACAACAACACAGAGTTAGTTACACATAAACAAACGTACAGTCAATAACACAAAATAAAAGAAAAATAGAAAGATCTATGTACAGTGTGTGCAAATGTAGAAGAGTAGGGAGGTAAGGCAATAAATAGGCCCTAGAGGCAAAATAATTACAATTTAGCATTAATACTGGAGCGATAGATGTGCAGATGATGATGTGCAAGTAGAGATACTGGGGTGCAAAAGAGCAAGAAGATAAATAACAAAATGGGGATGAGGTAGTTGGGGATGGGCTATTTACAGATTGGCTGTGTACAGCTGCAGCGATCGGTAAGCTGCTCTGACAGCTGATGCTTAAATTTAGAGAGGGAGATATAAGACTCCAGCTTCAGTGATTTTTGCAATTCGTTCCAGTCATTGGTAGCAGAGAACTGGAAGGAAAGGCGGCCAAAGGAAGTGTTGGCTTTGGGGATGACCAATGCAATATACCTGCTGGAGCGCATGCTACGGGTGGGTGTTGCGATGGTGACCAGTGAGCTGAGATAAGGCGGGGCTTTACCTAGCAAAGACTTATAGATGACCTGGAGCCAGTGGGTTTGGCGATGGATATGTAGTGAGGGCCAGCCAACGACAGCATACAGGTTGCAGTGGTGGGTAGTATATGGGGGCTTTGGTGATAAAACGGATGGCACTGGGATAGACTGCATCCAGTTTGCTGAGTAGACTGTTGGGGGCTATTTTGTAAATGACATCGCCGAAGTCAAGGATCGGTAGGATGGTCAGTTTTATGAGGGTATGCTTGGCGGCATGAGTGAAGGATGCTTTGTTGCGAAATAGGAAGCCGATTCTAGATTTAATTTTGGATTGGAGATGTTTAATGTGAGTCTGGAAGGAGAGTTTACAGTCTAACCAGACACCTAAGTATTTGTAGTTGTCCACATGTTCTAAATCAGAACCGTCCAGAGTAGTGATGCTGGACGGGCGGGAGGGTGCGGGCAGCGATCGGTTGAAGAGCATGCATTTAGTTTTACTAGCATTTAAAAGCAGTTGGAGGCCACGGAAGGAGAGTTGTATGGCATTGAAGCTCGTTTGGAGGTTTGTTACCACAGTGTCCAAAGAAGGGCCAGATGTATACAGAATGGTGTTGTCTGTGAAGAGGTGGATCAGAGAATCACCAGCAGTAAGAGCGACATCATTGATATATTCAGAGAAAAGTGTCGGCCCGAGAATTGAACCCTGTGGCACCCCGATAGAGACTGCCAGACCGGACAACAGGCCCTCCAATTTGACACACTGAACTCTATCTGAGAAGTAGTTGGTGAACCAGGCGAGGCAATCATTTGAGAAGCCAAGGCTATTGAGTCTGCCGATAAGAATGCGGTGATTGACAGAGTCGAAAGCCTTGGCCAGGTCGATGAAGATGGCTGCACGGTAGTCTTTTATTGATGGCGGTTATGATATCGTTTAGGACCTTAAGCGTTGCTGAGGTGCACCTGTGACCAGCTCGTAAACTAGATTGCATAGTGGAGAAGGGACGGTGGGATTCGAAATGGTCGGTGATCTGTTTGTTAACTTGGCTTTCGAAGATTTTAGGAAGGCAGGGCAGGATGGATATAGGTCTATAACAGTTTGGGTCTAGAGTGTCTCCCCCTTTTGAAGAGGGGGATGACCGTGGCAGCTTTCCAATCTTTGGGGATCTCAGACGATACGAAAGAGAGGTTCAATAGGCTTATAATAGGGGTTGCAACAATTTCGGCGGATAAAAAGAGACAGTCCAAATTGTTTACCCCAGCTGATTTGTAGGGATCCAGATTTTGCAGTTCTTTCAGAACATCAGCTGTCTGGATTTGGGTGAAGGAGAAGTGGGGGTGGGGGTGAGGGTTGGGCAAGTTGCTGCAGGGGATGTTGAGATGTTGACCGGGGTACGGGTAGCCAGGTGGAAAGCATGGCCAGCCGTGTAAAAATGCTTATTGAAATGATCAATTATCGTAGATATATTGGTAGTGACAGTGTTTCCTAGCCTCAGTGCAGTGGGCAGCTGGGAGGAGGTGCTCTAATTCTCCATGGACTTTACAGTGTCCCAGAACTTTTTGGAATCAGTGCTACAGGAAGCAAATTTCTGTTTGAAAAAGATAGCCTTAGCTTTCCTAACTGACAGAGTATATTGGTTCCTGACTTCCCTGAAAAGTTGCATATCGCGGGGGCTGTTCGATGCTAATGCACAACGCCACAGGATGTTTTTGTGCTGTTCAAGGGCAGTCAAGTCTGGAGTGAACCAAGGGGTATATCTGTTCTTAGTTCTACATTTTTTTAATGGGGCATGCTTATTTAAGATGGAGAGGAAGGCACTTTTGAAGAGCAACCAGGCATCCTCTACTGACGGAATGAGGCCAATATCCTTCCAGGACACCTGGGCCAGGTCGATTAGAAAGGCCTGCTCGCTGAAGTGTTTTAGGGAACGTTTGACAGTGATGAGGGGTGGTCGTTTGACCGCGGACCAAGTACGCACGCAGGCAATGAGGCAGTGATCGCTGAGATCCTGGTTGAAGACAGCAGAGGTGTATTTAGAGGGCAGGTTGGTCAGGATGAATATCTAAGAGGGTGCCCATGGTTATGGATTTAGGGTTGTACCTGGTAGGTTCCTTGAAGATTTGTATGAGATTGAGGGCATCTAGCTTAGATCGTAGGATGGCCGGGGTGTTAAGCATGTCCCAGTTTAGGTCGCCTAACAGTTCGAACTCTGAAGATAGATGAGGGGCAATCAATTCACATATGGTTTCCAGGGCATAGCTGGGGGCAGAAGGTGGTCTATAGCAAGCGGCAACGGTGAGAGACTTGTTTCTGGAAAGGTGGATTTTTAAAAGTAGAAGCTCAAATTGTTTGGGCACAGACCTGGATAGTATGACAGACTACACCTACGACTATAATAATTATAATATATATAATATAATAATTATAAAATATATATATATATAATATATATAATATGTAATATAATAATTATAATATATATATATAATATGTTCCGTTTCGCAGACACTTTTATCCAAAGCGACTTACAGTCATGCAGCATATGTTTTACGGGTGATCCTGGGAATGGAATCCACTACCCTGGCATTACAAGCACCATGCTCTACCAGCTCAGCCACACACGACAGCACAACCATAAATACAGTGATCAAGTACACATAAACTATAAATCGTTGCCGAATCCTGCGACAGTGTAAAATGTGTGTGCATGCATGTGTGTGTGTGTTTGTGTGTGTGTTTGTGTGTGTGTGTCTGTGTGTGTGTCTGTGTGTGTGTGTGTTTGTGTGTGCATGCATGCATGTGTGTGTTTGTTTGTGTGTGTGTGTGTGTCTGTGTCTGTGTGTGTCTGTGTGTGTCTGTGTCTGTGTGTGTGTGTGTGTGTCTGTCTGTGTGTGTGTGTGTGTGTGTCTGTGTGTGTGTGTGTGTGTGTGTGTGTGTGTGTGTGTGTGTGTGTGTGTGTGTGTGTGTGTGTGTGTGTGTGTGTGTGTGTGTGTGTGTGTGTGTGTGTGTGTGTGTGTGTGTGTGTGTGTGTGTGTGTGTGTGTGTGTGTGTGTGTGTGTGTGTGTGTGTGTGTGTGTGTGTGTGTGTGTGTGTGTGTGTGTGTGTGTGTGTGTGTGTGTGTGTGTGTGTGTGTGTATTCCAGGGTAAGGTGTTTCCTAAGCTAAGGATGAGGACCAGCACAGTCAGACTGTTAGATCAGGAGGGAGAGGAGCAGACAGCAGCTGACTACGTATTCCGTATCGTCTATCCTGGACACCACCACGACTCCAGTGAGTTACCCCATCCTTCCAACAAACACACACACACACACACAAACACACAGACACTCACACACACACACACACACACACACACACACACACACACACCTCTCTCTCTCTCTCTCTCAAAATGGCACCCACACCATCATTGGACACATGATAGACTTCACTGTAAAGTACTTCTTGTTCACTTTGTCTGCTGTTGAGTGGCTTTCTGCAGCTTTTCCCAACTGTAATGTTGCTGTAGGTATTGTTATGCCGTAAGAGAATGGACAGAGAGTTACAGGAAGTATCTTGAGCATTCTGTAGGTTTGAATTTACTATCTCCTTTGGTATGTATGTCTGTCTGTTGTAAACTGAAGAGGCTGTAGGCTGTAGGGGCTGTACGCTGTAGAGACTGTACGCTGTAGAGGCTGTACGCTGTAGAGGCTGTCCGCTCTAGAGGCTGTCCGCTGTAGAGGCTGTCCGCTGTAGAGGCTGTAGGGGCTGTACGCTGTAGGGGCTGTACGCTGTAGAGGCTGTACGCTGTAGAGGCGACGCTGTGGGGCCGCTGTAGAGGCTGTCCGCTGTAGAGGCTGTCCGCTGTAGAGGGTGTCCGCTGTAGAGGGTGTAGAGGCTGTACGCTGTAGAGGCTGTACGCTGTAGAGGCTGTCCGCTGTAGAGGCTGTCCGCTGTAGAGGCTGTCCGCTGTAGAGGCTGTCCGCTGTAGAGGCTATACGCTGTAGGGGCTGTAGGCTGTAGGGGCTGTACGCTGTAGAGGCTGTACGCTGTAGAGGCTGTCCGCTGTAGAGGCTGTCCGCTGTAGAGGTTGTCCGCTGTAGAGGTTGTCCGCTGTAGAGGTTGTCCGCTGTAGAGCTTGTCTGCTGTAGAGGCTGTCCGCTGTAGAGGTTGTCCGCTGTAGAGGCTGTCCGCTGTAGAGGCTGTCCGCTGTAGAGGGTGTAGAGGCTGTACGCTGTAGAGGCTGTACGCTGTAGAGGCTGTCCGCTGTAGAGACTGTCCGCTGTAGAGGCTGTCCGCTGTAGAGGCTGTACCCTGAAGAGGCTGTACCCTGAAGAGGCTGTACCCTGAAGAGGCTGTACCCTGTAGAGGCTGTACCCTGTACGCTGTAGAGGCCGTAGGCTGTAGGGGCTGTAGGCTGTAGGGGCTGTAGGCTGTAGAGGCTGTAGGGGCTGTACGCTGTAGGGGCTGTACGCTGTAGGGGCTGTACGCTGTAGGGGCTGTAGAGGCTGTAGGCTGTAGGGGCTGTAGGCTGTAGGGGCTGTAGGCTGTAGGGGCTGTAGGCTGTAGGGGCTGTACGCTGTAGGGGCTGTACGCTGTAGAGGCTGTAGGGGCTGTAGGCTGTAGGGGCTGTAGGCTGTAGAGCCTGTACGCTGTAGGGGCTGTACGCTGTAGGGGCTGTAGGCTGTAGGGCTGTAGGGGCTGTAGGGGCTGTAGAGACTGTAGGCTGTAGGGGCTGTAGGCTGTAGAGGCTGTAGGGGCTGTAGGCTGTAGGGGCTGTACGCTGTAGAGGCTGTACGCTGTACGCTGTAGGGGCTGTACGCTGTAGGCTGTAGGGGGCTGTAGGCTGTAGGGGCTGTAGGCTGTAGGGGCTGTACGCTGTAGAGGCTGTAGGGGCTGTAGAGGCTGTAGGCTGTAGGGGCTGTAGGCTGTAGAGGCTGTAGGGGCTGTAGGCTGTAGGGGCTGTAGGCTGTAGAGGCTGTAGGGGCTGTAGGCTGTAGAGGCTGTAGGGGCTGTACGCTGTAGGGGCTGTACGCCGTAGGGGCTGTACGCTGTAGGGGCTGTAGGCTGTAGAGGCTGTAGGGGCAGTAGGGGCTGTAGGCTGAAGGCTGTAGAGGCTGTAGGGGCTGTAGGCTGTAGTGGCTGTAGGGGCTGTAGGCTGTAGGGGCTGTAGGGGCTGTACGCTGTAGGGGCTGTAGGCTGTAGGGGCTGTAGGGGCTGTACGCTGTAGGGGCTGTAGGCTGTAGAGGCTGTAGGGGCTGTAGGGGCTGTACGCTGTAGGGGCTGTAGGGGCTGTAGGGGCTGTAGAGGCTGTAGGGGCTGTAGGGGCTGTAGGGGCTGTACGCTGTAGAGGCTGTACGCTGTAGTCGGCTGTAAGGATCCCTCCAGGCCTATAGATGGCGCAGTACTCTATGTATATCTGTTTTCTCTGTGTGTTTTATCCATGGACATTAAAACCAGTAGATAGCGCTGATGTCATCCATGTTTTCCTATGGCAAACTCCTGATGGTGCATGAAGCCCAAACTATTTCAATTTGAAGCGCGCCATATTGCTGAATGGGGCTGAATGGCACCAAAAAAATGCTAAGCATCATGGTGAAAGTGGCCATAACTACCAAAGGATCATGGTTGATGTAGTCATTTTCATCCTGCCTAAGAGAGCCTCCTCGTAGCCTGCCGGCCCGTGATTGGTCTGTGTCAGCACACGGTCCTGTGTGACGACAAATGTAGACAGAATGAATCAGTATTTCATTAAATATCTAGTAGTCAGAATGAATCACTATTTCATTAAATATCTAGTAGACAGAATGGATCAATATTTAATTAAATATCTAGTAGTCAGAATGAATCAATATTTAATTAAATATCTAGTAGTCAGAATGAATCAATATTTAATTAAATATCTAGTAGTCAGTATGAATCAGTATTTAATTAAATATCTATTAGTCAGAATGGATCACTATTTAATTAAATATCTAGTAGTCAGTATGAATCAGTATTTAATTAAATATCTATTAGTCAGAATGGATCACTATTTCATTAAATATCTAGTAGTCAGAATGAATCAGTATTTAATTAAATATCTAGTAGACAGAATGAATCAGTATTTAATTAAATATCTAGTAGTCAGAATGAATCAATATTTTATTAAATATCTAGTAGTCAGAATGAATCAATATTTAATTCAATATCTAGTAGACAGAATGAATCAATATTTAATTAATTATCTAGTAGTCAGAATGGATCAGTATTTAATTAAATATCTAGTAGTCAGAATGGATCAATATTTAATTAAATATCTAGTAGTCAGAATGAATCAGTATTTAATTAAATATCTAGTAGACAGAATGGATCAGTATTTCATTAAATATCTATTAGTCAGAATGGATCAGTATTTCATTAAATATCTAGTAGTCAGAATGGATCAATATTTAATTAAATATCTAGTAGTCAGAATGAATCAGTATTTAATTAAATATCTATTAGTCAGAATGGATCAGTATTTCATTAAATATCTATTAGTCAGAATGGATCAATATTTAATGAAATATCTAGTAGTCAGAATGAATCAGTATTTAATTAAATATCTAGTAGTCAGAATGGATCAATATTTAATTAAATATCTAGTAGTCAGAATGAATCAGTATTTAATTAAATATCTAGTAGTCAGAATGGATCAGTATTTCATTAAATATCTAGTAGACAGAATGGATCAGTATTTAATTAAATATCTAGTAGTCAGAATGGATCAGTATTTCATTAAATATCTAGTAGACAGAATGGATCAGTATTTAATTAAATATCTAGTAGACAGAATGGATCAGTGTTTAATTAAATATCTAGTAGACAGAATGGATCAGTATTTCATTAAATAACCTCGATTTGTAGCAGACTTTAAAATAATTCACCATGGGATATAGAGGAATATAAACTGGGTGGTTGGAGCCCTGAATGCTGATTGGCTGACAGCCATGGTATATCAGACCGTATACCATGGGATTATAAATTAGTGTAATGGGGTAGTGACAACAATAGCTAGAGAGAGAATGAGGAATAGAACAAATGACTGTATAAATATTAACAAACACATACATGTAACATTATTAACTTAGTTAGCTATTACGATTCCCTGTTATATTATTACTAACTACTATCGGCTTTTGGCACCGCTAGGTTGCTACGCCGACCAGCAGAGCTTGTAACTTCACTGTCCAGACTGGACACTGGGGGCCTGGTATTATTACCTGGTATATAGCAGTGACTATAAACTACCACCAGGCCTATAGATGGCGCTGTGTTATATGTTTAACTGTGTTATCTGTGTGTATTATTACCTGGTATATAGCAGTGACTATAAACTACCACCAGACCTATAGATGGCGCTGTGTTAAATGTTTAACTGTGTTATCTGTGTGTATTATTACCTGGTTATATAGCAGTGACTATAAACTACCACCAGGCCTATAGATGGCGCTGTGTTATATGTTTAACTATGTTATCTGTGTGTATTATTACCTGGTATATAGCAGTGACTATAAACTACCACCAGGCCTATAGATGGCACTGTGTTATATGTTTAACTGTGTTATCTGTGTGTATTATTACCTGGTTATATAGCAGTGACTATAAACTACCACCACACCACCAGGCCTATAGATGGCGCTGTGTTATATCTTTAACTGTGTTATCTGTGTGTATTATTACCTGGTTATATAGCAGTGACTATAAACTACCACCACACCACCAGGCCTATAGATGGCGCTGTGTTATATGTTTAACTGTGTTATCTGTGTGTATTATTACCTGGTTATATAGCAGTGACTATAAACTACCACCAGGCCTATAGATGGCGCTGTGTTATATGTTTAACTGTGTTATCTGTGTGTATTATTACCTGGTTATATAGCAGTGACTATAAACTACCACCAGGCCTATAGATGGCACTGTGTTATATGTTTAACTGTGTTATCTGTGTGTATTATTACCTGGTTATATAGCAGTGACTATAAACTACCACCAGGCCTATAGATGGCGCTGTGTTATATGTTTAACTGTGTTATCTGTGTGTATTATTACCTGGTTATATAGCAGTGACTATAAACTACCACCAGGCCTATAGATGGCGCTGTGTTATATGTTTAACTGTGTTATCTGTGTGTATTATTACCTGGTTATATAGCAGTGACTATAAACTACCACCACACCACGGGCAGCCGTGCTCCATCGCTGGATGATGATGAAGAGGAGGAAGATAGACTCCAGGCTATGATCTCAATGATCTGCTGGCGGAACCTCACAGATCCTAATGTCATGAAAGGTTTTTATCTATCACCTGACCCCACCCCCACCCCCTTACAAACTTCACTACCCACAATTCACCTCCTGGTCCATCCCTCCCCATCTAAACCTCTGTGTGTCTCTTTGTCCCTGTGGCCTAATCCAACAGTGCAGGGTGGGTTAGGGAGTGTATGGTTGGTTGCTTGGGAGAGTTGGAGAGAGGAGAGTGGATGGCTGTTGAGTTTCCGCTCTCTCTTTAATACAAAACTAGAGGGGGGGGGGGGGGTGCGAGGGGAGAGAAGGAGGGGGAGAGAGAGAGGGGGGGTTGAGAGGGGGGAGAGGGGGAGAGAGAGAAGGAGAGGGAGAGAGGGGGGGAGGAAGGACAGAAAGAGGAGGTGGGGAGACAAACATAAAGCCAATCTAATGTAAGTGATTCATACTGTAGCCTAGTTACCCGAAGCCTCTTTATTCAGCATTTACGTCAATATTTCCCTGTAGGAACCTTGAATCAACAGGCTGCTTGTACTTCTGTAGATCATAGCATAGAGAGAGAATCATTCATTCAGTTGCCAGGGTAAAAGGCTCTAAGCATTGATGTACTGTACAGTGCCTTTGGAAAGTATTCAGACCTCTTGACTTTTTGCACATTTTGTTACGTTACAGCCTTATTCTAAAATGGATTCAATAAATATTTTTTCCTCAGCAATCTACACACAATACCCCATAATGACAAAGCAAAAACAGGTTTTTAGACATTTTTGCAAAGGTATTAAACATTTTAAACAGAAATACCTTAATTACATAAGTATTCAGACCCTTTGCTATGAGACTCAAAATTGAGCTCAGGTGCATCCTGTTTCCATTGATCATCCTTAAGATGTTTCTACAACTTGATTGGAGTCCACCTGTGGTAAATTCAATTGATTGGACATGATTTGGAAAGGCACACACCTGTCTATAGAAGGTCCCACAGTTGACAGGGCATGTCAGAGCAAAAACCAAGCCATGAGGTCAAAGGAATTGTCCGTAGAGCTCCAAGACAGGATTGTGTTGAGGCACAGATCTGCGGAAGGGTAACAAAACATTTCTGCAGCATTGAAGGTCCCCAAGAACACAGTGGCCTCCATCATTCTTAAATGGAAGAAGTTTAGAACCACCAAGACTCTTCCTAGAGCTGGCTGCCCAGCCAAACGGCGCAATCGGGGGAGAAGGGCCTTGGTCAGGGAGGTGACCAAGACCCCAATGGTCACTCTGACAGAGTTCTAGAGTTCCTCTGTGGAGATGGGAGAACCTTCCAGAAGGACAACCATCTCTGCAGCATTCCACCAATCAGGCCTTTATGGTAGAGTGGCCAGACGGAAACCACTCCTCAGTAAAAGGCACATGACAGCCCGCTTGGAGTTTGCCAAAAGGCAGCTAAAGACTCTCAGACCATGAGAAACAATATTCTCTGGTCTGATGAAACCAAGATTGAACTCTTTGGCCTGAATGCCGAGTGTCACATCTGGAGGAAACCTGGCACCGTCCCTACGGTGAAGCATGGTGGTGGCAGCATCATGCTGTGCGGATGTTTTTCAGTGGCAGGGACTGGGAGACTAGTCAGGATCGAGGGAAAGATGAACGGAGCAAAGTACAAAGAGATCATTGATGAAAACCTGCTCCAGACCGCTCAGGACTTGACTGGGGTGAAGGTTCACCTTCCAACAGGACAACAACCCTAAGCACACAGCCAAGACAACGCAGGAGTGGCTTCGGGACAAGTCTCTGAATGTCCTTGAGTGGCCCAGCCAGAGCCCAGACTTGAACCCGATTGAACATCTCTGGAGAGACCTGAAAATAGCTGTGCAGCAACGCTCCCCATCCAACCTGACAGAGCTTGAGATGATCTACAGAGAAGAATGGGAGAAACTCCCCAAATACAGGTGTACCAAGCTTGTAGCGTCATACCCAAGAAGACCTGAGGCTGTAATCGCTGCCAAAGGTGCTTCAACAAAGTACTGAGTAAAGGGTCTGAATACTTATGTAAATGTCATATTTCAGTTTTTTATTTGTAGTAAATTAGCAACATTTTCTAAAAAACAGTTTTTGCTTTGTCATTATGGGGTTTTGTGTGAAGATAGTTTTTTTCCCCCCTCATCAGTTTAATACATTTTAGAATAAGGCTGTTATGTGATTAAATGTGGAAAAAGTCAAAGGATCTGAAGACTTTCCGAAGGCCCTGTATATAAACCCTAGATTGTTATTTCAGTGTATTGGCCATTGAGAGGTTTTAAAGCCACCGGTCGGCCATTTTGGTACTCCCCCGTAGGAACAGTCCTCCATGGTAATGAATGGAATTCTACAGTATTTCAATGTAAAGTTTCAAGGACAAAATTATGCATTTAAGTATTTTGTTGTTGTAGTTGGGATAGTAATCTAAAAAAAATTATACTCTAGTCCCAGTTATGATGGTCTTCTCCTCTCAGTGGAGCAGTACCATGTTAGTCCCAGTATTATGGTCCTCTCCTCTCAGTGGAGCAGTACCATGTTAGTCCCAGTTATGATGGTCCTCTCCTCTCAGTGGAGCAGTACCATGTTAGTCCCAGTATTATGGTCCTCTCCTCTCCTCTCAGTGGAGCAGTACCATGTTAGTCCCAGTATTATGGTCCTCTCCTCTCAGTGGAGCAGTACCATGTTAGTCCCAGTATTATGGTCCTCTCCTCTCCTCTCAGTGGAGCAGTACCATGTTAGTCCCAGTATTATGGTCCTCTCCTCTCAGTGGAGCAGTACCATGTTAGTCCCAGTATTATGGTCCTCTCCTCTCCTCTCAGTGGAGCAGTACCATGTTAGTCCCAGTATTATGGTCCTCTCCTCTCAGTGGAGCAGTACCATGTTAGTCCCAGTTATGATGGTCCTCTCCTCTCAGTGGAGCAGTACCATGTTAGTCCCAGTTATGATGGTCCTCTCCTCTCAGTGGAGCAGTACCATGTTAGTCCCAGTTATGATGGTCCTCTCCTCTCAGTGGAGCAGTACCATGTTAGTCCCAGTTATGATGGTCCTCTCCTCTCAGTGGAGCAGTACCATGTTAGCAACAGTATTATGGTCCTCTCCTCTCAGTGGAGCAGTACCATGTTAGCAACAGTATTATGGTCATCTCCTCTCAGTGGAGCAGTATCATGTTAGTCCCAGTTATGATGGTCCTCTCCTCTCAGTGGAGCAGTACCATGTTAGCAACAGTATTATGGTCATCTCCTCTCAGTGGAGCAGTACCATGTTAGTCCCAGTTATGATGGTCCTCTCCTCTCAGTGGAGCAGTACCATGTTAGCAACAGTATTATGGTCATCTCCTCTCAGTGGAGCAGTACCATGTTAGTCCCAGTTATGATGGTCCTCTCCTCTCAGTGGAGCAGTACCATGTTAGTCCCAGTATTATGGTCCTCTCCTCTCAGTGGAGCAGTACCATGTTAGTCCCAGTTATGATGGTCCTCTCCTCTCAGTGGAGCAGTACCATGTTAGCAACAGTATTATGGTCCTCTCCTCTCAGTGGAGCAGTATCATGTTAGCAACAGTATTATGGTCCTCTCCTCTCAGTGGAGCAGTACCATGTTAGCAACAGTATTATGGTCATCTCCTCTCCTCTCAGTGGAGCAGTATCATGTTAGTCCCAGTATTATGGTCCTCTCCTCTCCTCTCAGTGGAGCAGTACCATGTTTGTCCCAGTATTATGGTCCTCTCCTCTCCTCTCAGTGGAGCAGTACCATGTTAGCAACAGTATTATGGTCCTCTCCTCTCAGTGGAGCAGTACCATGTTAGCAACAGTATTATGGTCCTCTCCTCTCCTCTCAGTGGAGCAGTACCATGTTAGTCCCAGTATTATGGTCCTCTCCTCTCCTCTCAGTGGAGCAGTACCATGTTAGCAACAGTATTATGGTCCTCTCCTCTCAGTGGAGCAGTACCATGTTAGCAACAGTATTATGGTCCTCTCCTCTCAGTGGAGCAGTACCATGTTAGCAACAGTATTATGGTCCTCTCCTCTCAGCACTGTTGGGTTCTGGGACACAAATAAATGCTTTGATAATTTGCTCTGTTGCTATTCCTTTTTGCACTTTTGGTTTGGTTCACTAAACCCTTCACTGTTTAGTTTTTGTTTTGGCTCCGTTGTCTTCATTTACGTTCACTGCAGCATGCCTGACGAATTTGCATGTGAGATATGCAGCAACCAGTTTAATTTTGTTTCAATAGAATGTGTTAAAAATGTATATATTTATATATATCATCTCTCCTTTCTTTCTTTCTTTCTTTCTTTGCTCTGATTTAGTTGTGTCCTCTTCCTCTGTTAGTGCAGTCGTTTTTTCTGCAATGCTGTTCACTGTAATTCTTCACTAACCCAGGTCGTGCCCTCGTCCCTTCCATTGTGACGGCTAGGTCCTGTGGGGTTCCGCAGTAGTAGAGACATCGACAAACCTTTGGTTTCTACCCTGTCACACTTTGTCTCCTACCCTGTCACACTTTGGTTCCTACCCTGTCGCACTTTGTTCCTACCCTGTCACACTTTGGTTCCTACCCTGTCACACTTTGGTTCCTACCCTGTCTCACTTTGGTTCCTACCCTGTCACACTTTGGTTCATACCCTGTCCACCTGGGTCCTACCCTGTCACACTTTGGTTCCTACCCTGTCACACTTTGGTTCCTACCCTGTCACACTTGGGTTCCTGCCCTGTCACACTTTGGTTCCTAGGTTACAACCCTGTCACACTTTGGTTCCTACCCTGTCACACTTTGGTTCCTACCCTGTCACACTTTGGTTTCTACCATGTCACACTTTGGTTCCTACCCTGTCACACTTTGGTTCCTACCCTGTCACACTTTGGATTCTACCCTGTCACACTTTGGTTCCTACCCTGTCACTCTTTGGTTCCTACCCTGTCACACTTTGGTTCCTACCCTGTCACACTTTGGTTTCAGCCCTGCCCCACTTTGGTTCCTACCCTGTCACACTTTGGTTCCTACCCTGTCACACTTTGGTTCCTACCCTGTCACACTTTGGTTCCTACCCTGTCACACTTTGGTTTCTACCATGTCACACTTTGGTTCCTACCCTGTCACACTTTGGCTCCTACCCTGTCACACTTTGGTTCCTACCATGTCACACTTTGGTTCCTACCCTGTCACACTTTAGTTTCAGCCCTGCCCCACTTTGGTTCCTACCCTGTCACACTTTGGTTCCTACCCTGTCGCACTTTGGTTCCTACCCTGTCACACTTTGGTTTCTACCATGTCACATTTTGGTTCCTACCATGTCGCACGTTAGTACCTACCTTGTTGCACTTTGGTGCCTACCCTGTCACACTTTGGTTCCTACCATGTCACACTTTGGTTTCCTACCCTGTCACACTTTGGATCCTACCCTGTCACAGTATCGTTATGTCAAGGGAGTGCATTACCAAAAACCCTAAAATTACTTCCTGGTGAACTTTGAATTCAATTTGGACCAAAAAAATACCCTTTCTAGGGAGTGTGAATGCGGGGTCTCCTGTCCAGGCAGCATTTTATGTTTGGTTATGTTTTATCATTTTAATTTCATGGTTTTTCTGCTGAACAGTCAAAGAGCAGCTACTCATATTTATAACAGGTCATCAGCTCCATCCTGAAGAATTAAGGTGAAGAGCATTTCCTTAATGTTTACACTTTTCAGATTATTTCTACTTTTGGTTTACCCTTATTGTCATCCTTTTAGTTTCCTAGTTTTAGCTCCTTTTCTGTTGTTATGTTCTGGCTTCATGCTTCCTGCATGGCCTGAGAACCCCGCTGCCCTGTCTCTCTCCTCCTGGCCTTCTCCCCTTCCCCCTCTCCCCTCCTAATGTTTTTTTTTTGGTCCGCTTGTGGAGCCGGTCAGTTCTCCATGTTGTCTTCTCTCTGCCCCAGCATGCTCTGCTCTGTCTGCTCACTTCCTTCCGTTTGTTTCCAGAACTCTCGCTTCCCATAACTTCTTCCTATATTCATTTCCATGTTTTTGTTTATTCTCAATATAATGTTATGTGTTTTATGATGCCTGTCTGACTCACGCACGGACAATCACATACATAAATGTATACCTCATCTGCAGTTGAAGTCGGAAGTTCACATACACCTTAGCCAAATATATTTAAACTCAGTTTTTCACAATTCCTGACATTTAATCCTAGTAAAAATTCCCTGTCTTAGGTCAGTTACGATCACCACATTATTTTAAGAATGTTGAAATGTCAGAATAGTAGTAGAGAGAATGATTTATTTCAGCTTTTATTTCTTTCATCACATTCCCAGGGGGTCAGAAGTTTACATACACTCAATTAGTATTTGGTAGCATTGCCTTTAAATTGTTTAACTTGGGTCAAACGTTTTGGGTAGCCTTCCACAAGCTTCCCACAATAAGTTGGGTGAATTTTGTCCCATTCCTCCTGACAGAGCTGGTGTAACTGAGTCAGGTTTGTAGGCCTCCTTGCTTTTTCAGTTCTACCCACAAATGTTCTATAGGACTAAGGTCAGGGCTTTGTGATGGCCACTCCAATACCTTGACTTTGTTGTCCTTAAGCCATTTTGCAACAACTTTGGAAGTATGCTTGGGGTCATTGTCCAT
>NC_138299.1:158643563-158683563 GCF_965601325.2 Salmo salar | reverse complement strand
AGAGGGTTGGGGGTAGCTATGAGAGATGAGAGGGGGTTGGGGGTAGCTATGAGAGGGTTGGGGGTAGCTATGAGAGATAGGAGGGGGTTGGGGGTAGCTATGAGAGGGTTGGGGGTAGTTATGAGAGGGTTGGGGGTAGATATGAGAGATAGGAGGGGGTTGGGGGTAGCTATGAGAGGGTTGGGGGTAGTTATGAGAGGGTTGGGGGGGCTGGGGGTAGCTATGAGAGACACAAGAGGGTTGGGGGTAGCTATGAGAGATGAGAGGGGGTTGGGGGTAGCTATGAGAGATGAGAGGGGGTTGGGGGTAGCTATGAGAGATAGGAGAGAGTTGGGGGTAGCTATGAGAGATACGAGGGGGTTGGGGGTAGCTATGAGAGATAGGAGGGGGTTCGGGGTAGCTATGAGAGATAGGAGAGAGTTGGGGGTAGCTATGAGAGATAGGAGAGGGTTGGGGGTAGCTATGAGAGGGTTCGGGGTAGCTTTGAGAGATAGAAGGGGGTTGGGGTAGCTATGAGAGATAGGAGAGGGTTGGGGGTAGCTATGAGAGGGTTCGGGGTAGCTTTGAGAGATAGGAGGGGGTTGGGGTAGCTATGAGAGATAGGAGAGGGTTCGGGGTAGCTTTGAGAGATAGGAGGGGGTTGGGGTAGCTATGAGAGATAGGAGAGGCTTCGGGGTAGCTATGAGAGATAGGAGGGGGTTGGGGGTAGCTATGAGAGATATCCAGGATCCAGTTGCAGAGGGAGGTGTTTAGTCCCAGAGTCCTTAGCTTAGTGATGAGCTTCGTGGGCATTATGGTGTTGAACGCTGAGCTGTAGTCAATGAACAGCATTCTCACATGGCTGTTCCTTTTGTCCAGGTGGGAAAGGGCAGTGTGGAGTGCGATTGCGTCATTTGTGGATCTGTTGGGGCGGTATGCGGATTGGAGTGGGTCTAGGGTGTCCGGGAGGAAGCTGTTGATGTGAGACATGACCAGCCTTTCAAAGCACTTCATGGCTACAGACGTGAGTGGTCTGCTTGAACTACGGTGGTCTGCTTGAAACATGTAGGTATTACAGACTCGGTCAGGGAGAGGTTGAAAATGTCAATGAAGACACTTGACAGTTGGCCCGCGCATGCTTTGAGTCCACGTCCTGGTAATCTGTCTGGCCCAGCGGCTTTGTGAATGTTGACCTGTTGAAAGGTTTTGTTTACATCGGCTACCGAGAGCGTGATCACACAGTCATCCAGAACAGCTGGTGCTCTCGTGCATGCTTCAGTGTTGCTTGCCTCAAAGCGAGTATGAAAGGCATTTAGCTCATCTGGTAGGCTCACGTCACTGGGTAGCTCGCGTCTGGGTTTCCAGCTCGCGTCTGGGTTTTCAAGTCCTGCCACATCCGACGAGCGTCAGAGCCGGTGTAGCAGGTGTGGCGTACAGCAAGTCAGCCACCAGGGGGAGACTCGTTGCGGCCTGGTGACAGACGGAGTCTACATCACGAGGCGAGCTCCCTCTGCTGGACGTGCCAGGTTTCGACGGGTTCTCCGGCCAGGACTAATTGGGGCTGGTTGTGGTTGGTGAGTAATCAAGGGCTGATTGCTCACCAGCTGGATGAGTCCCATAAAGCTGCCAGAAGGGCAGCAAACTGGAGAAGGGACTGGGGGAAGAAAGGTTACTCCCATATAGTTGGGGACGGTACCAGAGATAAAAGGAGGGAGCTCAGTTTTTGTTCCCCACAGGAAACAGCAAGACCCGAAGACAGGGGTTTGGTCAAAACGTTTACACAGATCAGACACGGACAGAGTAGGATTAGCTCAGTTTCAAGGGTGTTTATTTGAATAACAAACCAAAAGAAAAGACTAGGTCTCCCCCATGAGGCCCTCTCCGGGATCCCTGGTCTGCCACATAGGATTCAATCTTAATCCTGTATTGACGCTTTGCTTGTTTGATGGTTCGTCTGAGGGCATAGCGAGATTTCTTATAAGCATCCAGGTTAGTCTCCTGCTCCTTGATGCGGATGTTGCTTGTAATCCATGGCTTCTGGTTGGGATATGTACGTACAGTCACTGTGGGGACGACGTCATCGATGCACTTATTAATGAAGCCGATGACTGAGGTGGTGTACTTCTCAATGCCATTGGATGAATCCCGGAACATATTCCAGTCTGTGCTAGCAAAACAGTCCTGTAGTGTAGCATCCGCATCATCTGACCACTTCCGTATTGAGCGAGTCACTGGTACTTCCTGCTTTAGTTTTTGCTTGTAAGCAGGAATCAGGAGGATAGAATTATGGTCAGATTTGTCAAATGGTGGGTGGGGGAGAGCTTTGTATGCATCTCTGTGTGTGGAGTACAGGTGGTTTAGGATTTTTTTCCTCTGGTTGCACATGTGATATGCTGGTAAAAATGTTGTAAAACTGATTTAAGTTTGCCTGCATTAAAGTCCCCGGCCACTAGGAGCGCCACTTCTGGGTGAGCATTTTCTTGTTTGCTTATGGCCTTATCGAGTTGGTTGAGTGAGGTCTTAGTGCCAGCATCGGTTTGTGGTGGTAAATAGACGGCTACGAAAAATATAGATGAGAACTCTCCTGGTAGATAGTGTGGTCTACAGCTTATCATAAGGTACTCTACCAAAGGCGAGCAATACCTCGAGACTTCTTTAATATTAGACATCGCTCACCAGCTGTTATTAACAAATAGACACACACCCCCACCCCTCGTCTTATCAGAGGTAGCGTCTCTGTTCTGCCGGTGCATGGAAAATCCCGCTCTATATTGTCCGTATCGTCGTTCAGCCACATCTCGGTGAAGCATAAGATGTTGCAGTTTTTGATGTCCTGTTGGTAGGATAATCTCAATCGTAGGTCATCAATTTTATTTTCCAATGATTGCACGTTAGCATGAAAAACGAATGGCCGTGGGAGTTTACTCGCTCGCCTACGGATTCTCGGAAGGCTGCCCGATCTGCGGCCCCTTTTCCTGCATCTTTTCTTCACGCAAAAGGCTTGGATCTGGGCCTGTTCCAGTGAAAGCACGATATCCTTCTCGTCGGACTCGTTAAAGGAAAAAGTTTCTTCCAGTCGGTCATAAGAGACGGTAGCAGCAACATTATGTACACAACAAGTAAAAAAATATATATATTTTTTTACAAAATAGCACAATTGTTTGGGAGAATGTAAAACGTCAGCCATGTTCTTCGGCGCCATCTTGTCCTGAGCTCCATCCAAGTCTCTTCTAATTCGAATGGCTCTCAGTCAAATATGATAAGATATACAGTGAGCTCCAAAAGTATTGGGACAGTGACACATGTTTTGTTTGTTTTGTCTCTGTACTCCGGCACTTTATATTTGAAATGATACAATGGCTATGAGGTTAAAGTGCCGACTGTCCTCTTTAATTTGAAGGTACTTCTATCCATATCGGGTGAACCATTTAGAAGTTACACCACTTTTTGTGCATAGTCCCCTCCTTTTAGGGGACCAAAAGTATTGGGACAAAATCACTTATATGTGTATTAAAGTAGTCTGAAGTTTGGTATTTGTTCCTATATTCACGCAATGATTACATCAAGCTTGTGTTTGTGTTGGTTGTTTCAAATTATTTTGTGCCAAATAGAAATTAATGGTAAATACTGTAGTGTCATTTTGGAGTGACTTTTATTGTAAATAAGAATATAATATGTTTCTAAACACTTTTATATTAATGTGGATGCTACCATGATTATGAAGAAAATGTAGTTTATTTCAGAAGAACAGAATAGCATACTGAGTTGTCCTTATGTTAGGTCCTGATCCGACTATGCCATATGGCTGTGGGGCTACACTAGTTCATTTAGCAGACAAGTTTTGCTTAGAATTCAATGGTATTATTTTATAGTATGAAGAATACAATTGAACAAAGCTGAATTACATAGAAAGGATATTTTCTCCAAACGATTTGAGGGAGTGGGCACATGCAGCTATTCTGTGTTGAGCGGTTAACAAAAAAATAGTTCCTCCTATATGATTAATTTAGAGTTATTAATGTGACTTTAGTTGTTTTATAAACGTTGGGCTGTATGTTTAGATGTTTAATACATTGTAAGGCTGTATGATGCGACTCTAATGATGATTTGAAAAAAGTCGCTTGAAAGGCATGACCTCTGCTTTGGTATTTTTGCGCCGGCTGTACACACTACATCATTCACTCGTTCACAATTTGACAAGCACTTAATTAATATTGCCTAGAATTTCACAGCGGCATTCCCTTTGTGTGGGAGTAATGCACCCTAAAAATAATCCATGCGTTTTGCGGCCAGTGGCGGTAGTGCCCTTCTCCCTGAGTGCTGTGCGATCCATCACTTGATCAGGACTTCCTCACAGGCTACAACTGAAGAAAGGAACATCCGGGGCGCAACTGCGCGAGTCTTTAACCAATTCCGAGGTGCATATTGGAAGAACTGTCCACAATTACTTTTCGTCAGCCAACAAGATGAGTTGGCCTAACTGAACAGCAAAAGCACTAGCCTATGTCAATCTAATATCCCCCATAGTACATCAGTCGACCTATTATATTCTGTGTGAGTAATAAATATTCCAAACATAGTATGGGACAGTTGTGGGATGCTATAGATCCCAAATTAATACAACCTCTCGCATCATAACAAACTTTTTTTACGCAATGTGGCTGACGCAACAGATCAGAACGTTTAGCTTCAAATGTTAATAAACTATTAGGCTATTTCTTCACATTATAACCGCAGTAATGCGCACATGGTAGGAAGCTATAAGCGCGAATGTTCCATTAGTGGAAAACACCATTATAAAAAGTGATCGCAAATGTAATTATGCATGTAAATGTTTTTATTATAAAGGTGCATTTTTATAGTGAAAATTATATTCCCCAAATTTGAAACTCACGCTCTGATTATGTATGCCAGTTAGGCTCTACACCCCTTGTAAAGCGGATTAATGTGCTTAATTATAAGAAGTGATTTGGCGACTGTAGTTGTGTTACAAACCTTATTAAAACATATAGGCCTATGAGCTTTGCTACATGAGGTATGCGACTATGATTAGAAAAAGTCGAGAGAAAAAAATAACATTATTTCTTATGCTGGACATAACTCACAAGTGATAATACATCATTCACAAGTGACAGGCTATTGTCACCCATCCGACTATTCTTGATTTAGTCTTGTCTTTACATACAGTACCAGTCAAAAGTTTAGACACCTACTTATTCAAGGGTTCTTCTTTATTTTTTTTACTATTTTCTACATTGTAGAATAATAGTGAAGACATCAAAACTATGAAATAACACATATGGAACCATGTAGTAACCAAAAAAGTGTTAAACGAATCAAAATATGTTTTAAATTATTTCAAAGTAGCCACCCTTTTGCCTTGATGACAGCTTTGCACACTCTTGGCATTCTCTCAACCAGCTTCATGATGAATGCTTTTCCAACAGTCTTGAAGGAGTTCCCACATATGCTGAGCACTTGTTGGCTGCTTTTCCTTCGCTGTTCGGTCCGACTCATCCCAAACCATCTCAATTGGGTTGAGGTCGTGTGATTGTGGAGGCCAGGTCATCTGATGCGGCACTCCATCACTCTGCTTCTTGGTCAAATAGCCCTTACACAGCCTGGAGGTGTGTTGGGTCATTGTCCTGTTGAAAAACAAATGATAGTCCAACTAAGCCCAAACCAGTTGGGATGGCTTATCGCTGCAGAATGCTGTGGTAGCCATGCTTGTTAAGTGTGCCTTGAATTCTAAACAAATCACTGATAGTATCACCAGCAAAGCACCATCACACCACCTCCTCCATGCTTCACGGTGGGAACCACACATGTGGAGATTATCCGTTCACCTACTCTGTGTCTCACAAAGACACGGCGGTTGGAATCAAAAATCTCACATTTGGACTCATCAGACCAAAGGACAGATTTCCACCAGTCTAATGTCCATTGCTCGTGTTTCTTGGCCCAAGCAAGTCTCTTCTTATTATTGGTGTCCTTTAGTAGTGGTTTCTTTGAAGCAATTTGACCATGAAGACCTGATTCACACAGTCTCCTCTGAACAGTTGATGTTGAGATGTGTCTTATTTGAACCTTGTGAAGCATTTATTTGGGCTGCAATCTGAGGTGCAGTTAACTCTAATGAACTTGAGAGCCAGTTTCATCATAGCGCTTGATGGTTTTTGTGACTGCACTTGAGGAAACTTTAAAAGTTCTTGAAATTTTCCAGATTGACTGACCTTGTCTTAAATTAATGATGGACTGTCGTTTCTCTTTGCTTATTTGAGCTGTTCATGCCAGCTTTACTGATCTGTCTCACTGTCTCTCTCTGTCTTTATCTCTCTATCTCTCCTCTCTCTCTTTATCACTCTGTTTTTATCTCTCTCTCTCTCTCTGTATATCTCTCTCTCTCTCTATTTATCACTCTCTCTTTATCACTCTGTCTTTATCTCTCTCTCTATCACTCTCTTTATCTCTCTCTATTTCTCTCTGTATCTCTCTCTCTTTATCACTGTCTTTATCTCTATCTCTCTCTTTATCACTCTGTCTTTATCTCTCTCTCTCTTTATCACTCTCTCTCTTTATTTCTCTCTATATCTCTCTCTCTCTTTATCACTCTCTCTTTATCTCTCTCTCTCTAGAACTATAAGGAGTTGGAGTTGTTGTGGCTGGTGTATTATGGAGGTGTACAGCATGACATCAGGAAGGAAGTCTGGCCCTTCCTGCTGGGTCACTACAAGTTTGGCATGGGCAAGAAGGACATGAGCCAGGTAGCTAACAATACGTATGTCTCTCTGTCTCTGTGTTTTAACATCTTGCCACATGTACTACTCCCCAGCAGAGACGGGGTTCAATACTTGTTTCCACCTCTTCCTACTGTCTTCCCACTTTACTGTAACCCCTCTGTTTCCAAATGTAATAAATATATTTTAAAACATCTTGTCATACCATGTTGGTCTGTAGATGGATGAGAAGATCAGTGCACGGTACCAGCAGGTAATGAAGGAGTGGAAGTCCTGCGAGGTGATAGTCAAGCAGAGAGAGAAGGAGATGCAGTCGGCCATCTTTGCTAATCTGTCTTCAGGAAGCAGCACAGACAGCCACATCCTCAGACACAGAGACTCCACTCTCTGCAATGAGGTGGGTGGGTTGGTTGATTAATTGGTTGGCTGGTTGGCTGGTTGGTTGATTGAATAAAGTTACTTTTTTAAATCATTATAGAAACACGTGCAAATATTACATACAACTAGAAAGGGTAGTTTTCCTATTTGTTTTAGCTATTTATAAAAACCCAATCTCTACCCCTCCTCCCTCCTCCTCCCCCCTTCTCCATCCTCCTCAAGCCTCCTGCCTTCTCCCCCTTTTCCTTCCTCCTCCCCCTTCCTCCCTCCTCCTCTGCCCTTCTCCGTCCTCCTCAAACCTCCTGCCGCCTCCTCCCTTTTCCTCCCTCCTCCTCCCCCCTTCTCCGTCCTCCCCAACCCTCCCGCCTTCTCCTCCCTCCTGCCAGGTGTTCATGTCAGTGGATGAGCCCGACGCAGGGGCGGGGGGTCAGGACACCCCAGGAGGAGGGGGGAGAGACACCCCCGGCCACTCTACAGTGATTCCCCCCGCAGCCGGTGGGGCACTAGCTCCTGATGAGCGCCCCCTGGGGGAGTTTGACTCCCCTGACTCCGGCCTCCCATCCTCCAGGAACTACTCTGTCACCTCCGGCCACTCTCAGATTCTCTCCTCTATCGACGATGGACAGAGCACAGTGGAGGAGGGAGGAGCCAGGCAGGAGGGAGGAGCCAGGCAGGAGGGAGGAGCCAGGCAGGAGGGAGGAGCATGGGAGGAGGGAGGAGCAGGGGTGGAGGGAGGAGCCAGGCAGGTGGGAGGAGCAGGGGAGGAGGCCCGGCCACACTCGTACAGTGTGACGGAGGAGAAGGAGCGACAGGATTGGTTGAGTGAGGAGATGCTGTGCAGTCAGCTGGATAAGTTGATGACCAATGAGAATGGAGGAACAGAGGGGATGCCTTCACTCTCCTCCTATACGGTAAGTACTGGACACACCCCACACACACACACACACACACACACACACACACACACACACACACACACACACACACACACACACACACACACACACACACACACACACACACACACACACACACACACACACACACACACACACACACACACCACACACACAGAGACAGATACTCAATAAAGACTCTCTGCACTCACAGGGAGCATCATTGAATTGCATTTCCAAACACGTAGATCACATTTGAACTGTTCTGGGTACTGTTCTGGGTACTGTTCTGAGTACTGTTCTGGGTACTGTTCTGGATACTGTTCTGGGTACTGTTCTGGGTACTGTTCTGAGTACTGTTCTGAGTACTGTTCTGAACACTGTTCTGGGTACTGTTCTGGGTACTGTTCTGAGTACTGTTCTGAGTACTGTTCTGGGTACTGTTCTGGGTACTGTTCTGGATACTGTTCTGGGTACTGTTCTGGGTACTGTTCTGAGTACTGTTCTGGGTACTGTTCTGGGTACTGTTCTGAGTACTGTTCTGGGTACTGTTCTGAGTACTGTTCTGGGTACTGTTCTGAGTACTGTTCTGAGTACTGTTCTGAGTACTGTTCTGGGTACTGTTCTGAGTACTGTTCTGGATACTGTTCTGAGTACTGTTCTGGGTACTGTTCTGGATACTGTTCTGAGTACTATTCTGAGTACTGTTCTGGATACTGTTCTGGATACTGTTCTGAGTACTGTTCTGAGTACTGTTCTGGATACTGTTCTGGATACTGTTCTGAGTACTATTCTGAGTACTATTCTGAGTACTATTCTGGATACTGTTCTGGGTACTGTTCTGAGTACTGTTCTGAACACTGTTCTGAGTACTATTCTGAGTACTGTTCTGGATACTATTCTGAGTACTGTTCTGGATACTGTCCTGAGTACTATTCTGAGGCATTTTTACTGCATTGATATTTACCCTTCAAGTGACCTGAAACGGATCAAATTGAAGTGTGTGTGTGTGTGTGTGTGTGTGTGTGTGTGTGTGTGTGTGTGTGTGTGTGTGTGTGTGTGTGTGTGTGTGTGTGTGTGTGTGTGTGGTGTGTGCAGATTGAGCTGTTGGACACAGCGGCTCTGAACCTCCACAGGATAGATAAGGATGTCCAGCGCTGTGACCGTAACTACTGCTACTTTACAACCACTAACCTGGAGAAAGTACGCAACATCATGTGCAGGTAAACACACACACACACACACACACACACACACACACACACACACACACACACACACACACACACACACACACTTTTATTTGCTCACTCGATCGCTCATTATTTCACTCTTTTTTTTTACCGTCTCTTCTTCCTGTGTCCCTCTTCTTTCCCCCTCTTCTTTCCCCCTCTTCCTCCCCCTCTTCCCCCCCTCTTACCCCTCTTCTTTCCCCCCCCTTCCTCCCCCCTCTTACCCCTCTTTTTTCCCCCCCTTCCTCCCCTCTTCTTTCCCCTTCTTAACCCTCTTCTTTCCCCCTCTTAACCCTCTTTTTTCCCCCCTCTTACCCCTCTTCCCCTTCTTCTTTCCCCCTCTTCCTCCCCTTCTTCTTTCCCCCTCTTCCTCCCCTTCTTCTTTCCCCCTCTTCCTCCCCTTCTTCTTTCCCCCTCTTCCTCCCCCCTCTTACCCCTCTTCTTCCCCCTTCTAACTCCCCTCACCCCCCTCTTCTTTCCCCCCTCTTCCTCCCCCTTTTCTTTCCCCATCCTGTCCCAGCTATGTGTGGGAGAATCTGGAGATGGGTTATGTCCAGGGGATGTGTGACCTGCTGGCCCCTCTCATGGTCATTCTGGACGATGGTAGGAACCTCAGTCAACATGGCTTCCTCCCAAATGGGACCCTAATTCCCTATACTGTGTCCTTCTTTTGACCAGGGCCCTATGAAGCCCATTAGCCATTTGCTGTTAGCTAGCTATTATCTAGCAATTAGTAATGATACATTAGCAATTATAGCCATTTGCAATTAGCTTTTACCCATTAGACGTTAGCCGTTGCATTACACAGTGATCAGTGAGTGAAGGGGAATGTATGTGTCTAATCCTTGGTCACAATATACAGAAAAAGGACAGCCTCTCCCCTCCTCCCTCTCCATGCCTTCTACCTCCCTTCCCTTCCCTTCCCTTCTTCCTCCCTTCCCTTCTACCTCCCTTCCCTTCCCTTCTTCCTCCCTTCCCTTCTACCTCCCTTCCCTTCTACCTCCCTTCCCTTCCCTTCTTCCTCCCTTCCCTTCTACCTCCCTTTCCTTCTACCTCCCTTCCCTTCCCTTCTTCCTCCCTTCCCTTCTACCTCCCTTCCCTTCTACCTCCCTTCCCTTCTACCTCCCTTCCCTTCTACCTCCCTTCCCTTCTATCTCCCTTCCCTTCTACCTCCCTTCCCTTCTACCTCCCTTCCCTTCTACCTCCCTTCCCTTCTACCTCCCTTCCCTTCTACCTCCCTTCCCTTCTACCTCCCTTCCCTTCTACCTCCCTTCCCTTCTACCTCCCTTCCCTTCTACCTCCCTTCCCTTCTTCCTCCCTTCCCTTCTACCTCCCTTCCCTTCTACCTCCCTTCCCTTCTACCTCCCTTCCCTTCTACCTCCCTTCCCTTCTACCTCCCTTCCCTTCTTCCTCCCTTCCCTTCTTCCTCCCTTCCCTTCTATCTCCCTTCCCTTCTACCTCCCTTCCCTTCTACCTCCCTTCCCTTCCCTTCTACCTCCCTTCCCTTCTACCTCCCTTCCCTTCTACCTCCCTTCCCTTCTACCTCCCTTCCCTTCTACCTCCCTTTCCTTCTACCTCCCTTCCCTTCTACCTCCCTTCCCTTCTACCTCCCTTCCCTTCTACCTCCCTTCCCTTCTACCTCCCTTCCCTTCTACCTCCCTTCCCTTCTACCTCCCTTTCCTTCTACCTCCCTTCCCTTCCCTTCTTCCTCCCTTCCCTTCTACCTCCCTTCCCTTCTACCTCCCTTCCCTTCTACCTCCCTTCCCTTCCTCCATCAGAGTGTCTGGCGTACAGCTGCTTCACCCAGCTGATGAAGAGGATGAGCCAGAACTTCCCCAACGGCGGAGCCATGGACACACACTTCACCAACATGAGGTCCCTCATACAGGTAGGGTGTTTTATTCATTTAATTTAACCTTTATTTAACCTTTATACGAGGCAAGTCAGATAAGAACAAATTCTTATTTACAATGACGGCCTAGGAACAGTGGGTTAACTGCCTTGTTCAGGGGCAGAACGACAGATTTTACCTTGTCAGCTCTGGGATTCGATCAAGCAACCTTTTGGTTGTGTGTGTGTGTGTGTGTGTGTGTGTGTGTGTGTGTGTGTGTGTGTGTGTGTGTGTGTGTGTGTGTGTGTGTGTGTGTGTGTGTGTGTGTGTGTGTGAGTGTGTGTGTGTGTGTGTGTGTGTGTGTGTGTGTGTGTGTGTGGTGTGGTGTGGTGTGGTGTGGTGTGTGTGGTGTGTGCACAGAAGTGTGTGTTCAAATGATCCTAACATGACCCCTAACCTGTGGTCCGCTCTGGTGTGGTCTCTGTTTGATGATGTCATCAGATCCTGGATTCGGAGCTGTTTGAGCTAATGCATCAGAATGGAGACAACACCCACTTCTATTTCTGTTACCGCTGGTTCCTGTTGGACTTCAAAAGAGGTACGATACGCTTCACAAACAACACTCTTTTCATTCATTTAATTACATTTTCTTAGGGGGATTTTGAAGCTTTACTTAGACAATTATGAAACGAGGGGGGGGGGGGGGGGGGGGGGTACAGGCACGTAAGAGAAGCAGTGTGAGAATATGGACAATATGCCCTGTTTTTAGCTCCTTGCCAACTTTGCAGTATTGTTTGTCTTATTGTTGTTATTTCTTACATTATTTGCTCAGAACTTTTCGTGCATTATTGCCTACAGACGAAAGTAACATTTGGATATTAGATCGGCGGTCACTCATCAACATTTCAACCAGAAATTTGACTTCCCTGAATTGGATCCTTTTTGTGTGAACTCCCCGAGGCAGTTCCATTCATCCTGGGGGGGGGGGACTGCTCCAAGACGACGACACCGGACAAGAGGAAGAAGGAGTGGACTTCTAGTCCGACTCAGGAGGCATGCACACCATCTACCGCTTCTGAGTATATTACTCGCTAATGTTCAGTCTCTGGACAATAAAGTAGATGAGCTCAGGGCGAGGATCTCCTTCCAGAGAGACATTAGGGACAGTAACATACTCTGTTTCACGAAATCATGGCTCTCTCCGGATATACTGTCCCCGTCCATTCAGTCAGTGGAATTGTCCGTCCATCGCGCTGACAGGAAGAAATATATATTTTTTTTAGTAAGGTGGAAGTGTATGTTTCATGATTAACTACTCATGGGTTTATTGTGGTAACATACAGCAACTCAAGCCCTTTTGTTCTCCTGATGTGAAATAACTCAACATCAAATGCAGACCGCATTACCTCCTGAAACATTTTTTCTTCTGTCATCGTCACGGCCGTGTATATATCCTCCCGCAAGCCGACACCGCGACGGTTTTCAAGGAACTACACTGGACTTTGTGCAAACTGGAAACCGCAAATCCTGAGCCCGCATTTATTGTAGCTGGGGATTTTAACAAAGAAAATCTGAGGGGAAAAAAACCTACGGAAGTTTTTTCATCACATCTCCTGTACTACTCGCGCATCGAGCACTCTTGACTCTTGGGGAGATCACTGTGTATTATTGTTGTGTATTATTGCACTGTTGAAGCTAGAAACATCAGCATTTCTCTGCACCTGCAATAACGCCTGCAAAATATGTGTACGCCGTCCAATCAAATTTGATTTTATTTGAACAGTGGGAAAAGTGTAATGCTAGGATTGAACCCTGGTTTTCAGTAGGGAGTTTTATACAGTTGAACTCAGAAGTTTACATACACTTAGGTTGTAGTCATTAAAACTCGTTTTTCAACCACTCTACAAATTTCTTGTTAACAAACTATAGTTTTGGCAAGTCGGTTAGGACATCTACTTTGTGCATGACACAAGTCATTTTTCCAACAATTGTTTACAGACAGATTATTTCACTTATAATTCACTGTATCACAATTCCAGTGGGTCAGAAGTTTACATACACTAAGTTGACTGTGCCTTTAAACAGCTTGGAAAATTCCAGAAAATGATGTCATGGCTTTAGAAGCTTCTGATAGGCTATTTGACATCATTTGAGTCAGTTGGAGGTGTACCTGTGGATGTATTTCAAGGCCAACCTTCAAACTCAGTGCCTCTTTGCTTGACATCATGGGAAAATCAAAAGAAATCAGCCAAGACCTCCACAAGTCTGGTTCATCCTTGGGAGCAATTTCCAAACACCTGAAGGTACTATGTTCATCTGTACTAACAATAGTATGCAAGTATAAACACCATGGGACCACGCAGCCGTCATACCACTCAGGAAGGAGATGCGTTCTGTCTCTTAGAGATGAACGTACTTTGGTGCGAAAAGTGCAAATCAATCCCAGAACAACAGCAAAGGACCTTGTGAAGATGCTGGAGGAAACGGGTACAAAAGTATCTATATCCACAGTAAAACGAGTCCTCAGCAAGGAAGGAGCCACTGCTCCAAAACTGCCATAAAAAGCCAGACTACGGTTTGCAACTGTACATGGGGACAAAGATCGTACTTTTTGGAGAAATGTCCTCTGGTCTGATGAAACAAAAATAGAACTGTTTGGCCATTATGACCATAGTTATGTTTGGAGGAAAAAGGGGGAGGCTTGCAAGCCGAAGAACACCATCCCAACTGTGAAGCACGGGGGTGGCAGCATCATGTTGTGGGGGTGCTTTGCTGCAGGAGGGACTGGTGCACTTCACAAAATAGATGGCATCATGAGGCAGGAAAATTACGTGGACATATTGAAGCAACATCTCAAGACATCAGTCAGGAAGTTAAAGCTTGGTCGCAAATGGGTCTTCCAAATGGACAATGACCCCAAGCATACTTCCAAAGTTGTGGCAAAATGGTTTAAGGACAACAAAGTCAAGGTATTGGAGTGGCCATCACAAAGCCCTGACCTTAGTCCTATAGAACATTTGTGGGCAGAACTGAAAAAGCGTGTGTGAGCAAGGAGGCCAACAAACCTGACTCAGTTACACCAGCTCTGTCAGGAGGAATGGGCCGAAATGCATTCAACTTATTGTGGGAAGCTTGTGGAAGGCTACCCAAAATGTTTGACCCAAGTTAAACAATTTAAAGGCAATGCTACTAAATACTAATTGAGTTTATGTAAACTTCTGACCCACTGGGAATGTGATGAAAGAAATAAAAGCTGAAATAAATCATTCTCTCTACTATTATTCTGACATTTCACATTCTTAAAATAAAGTGGTGATCCTAACTGACCTAAGACAGGGAATTGTTACTAGGATTAAATGTCAGGAATTGTGAAAAACTGAGTTCAAATGTATTTGGCTAAGGTGTAGGTGAACTTCTGACTTCAACTGTATGTGAAGTGCCAGGAGTTTTACCAACCTTGGTTCTGTCTTCAGTATGGAGTTTATATGATATGTGCCAGGAGTTTTACCAACCTTGGTTCTGTCTTCAGTAGGGAGTTTTATATGATATGTGCCAGGAGTTTTACCAACCTTGGTTCTGTCTTCAGTATGGAGTTTATATGATATGTGCCAGGAGTTTTACCAACCTTGGTTCTGTCTTCAGTAGGGAGTTAATATTATATGACCGTGGTACACTGGGTTTCTGTATGACATTTCAGATGGGAGTTGAAATACAATGCAAGTAACTGTTTGTGTGTGTCTCCTCTGTTTGTGTGTGTGTGTGTGTGTGTGTGTGTGTGTGTGTGTGTGTGTGTGTGTGTGTGTGTGTGTGTGTGTCCTCCAGAGCTGCTGTACCAGGATGTGTTCTCAGTATGGGAGGTGATCTGGGTGGCCCCTCATATCTCCTCTCAGCACTTCATCCTGTTCCTGGCCCTGGCTCTGGTAGAGGTCTACAGAGAGATCATCAGAGATAACACCATGGACTTCACTGACATCATCACCTTCTTCAACGGTGACAGCCAGACAGCCAGACAGACAGCCAGACAGCCAGATACACAGCCAGACAGAGAGACAGAGAGACAGACAGACAGACAGACAGACAGACAGACAGACAGACAGACAGACAGACAGACAGACAGACAGACAGACAGACAGACAGACAGACAGACAGACAGACAGACACAGACAGACAGACAGACACAGACAGAGAGACAGCCAGACACAGACAGAGAGAGTGAGACACAGACAGAGAGAGTGAGACACAGACAGTGCACTACTTTAGAACAGGGCCCTATAGAACTCTATTCCCTATATAGTGCACTACTTTAGACCAGAGCCCTATAGAACCCTATTCCCTATATAGTCCACTACTTTAGACCAAGGCCCTATAGAACCCTATTCCCTATATAGTGCACTACTTTAGACCAAGTGAAATGTGTTGGGATGGGCCCTATGGCTCTGGTCAAAAGTAGTGCAATATGTAATAAACGACGACGCTGGGCCTATTGTGCGCCACCCTATGGGACTCCCAGTCACAGCCGGTTGTGTGTGTGTGTGTGTGTATAAAACCATCTCCCTGACTTCCTGTGTGTGTGTGTGTGTGTGTGTGTGTGTGTGTGTGTGTGTGTGTGTGTGTGTGTGTGTGTGTGTGTGTGTGTGTGTGTGTGTGTGTGTGTGTGTGTGTGTGTGTGTGTGTGTATATATAAAACCATCTCCCTGACTTCGTGTGTGTGTGTGTGTGTGTGTGTGTGTGTGTGTGTAACAGAGATGGCAGAACGTCATGACGTGCAGCACATCCTTCAGGTCGCCAGAGAGCTGGTGCGCAAGGTCCAGTCTCTCATCGAGAACAAGTGATGAAGAGGAGGATGAACAGGGCCAGAGGGAGGAGGAGGAGAGGTAGAGAGGAGCCAGATACCATCACTCCACCCCTCCACCCGCCCAGCCATCCTTTGCATCCAGCACAGCTCCCTCCCTCTCTTACCCCTCTTTACCCCTCCCAAACCTGTGGAAGAGACAGAGACGTGGGCCCTCTATCCCTCCAGCCGGACCAGCGAAGGGTGAAGGCTCCAGGTTGACCATCCTAGCCTGGGTGAAGGCTCCAGGTTGACCATCCTAGCCTGGGTGAAGGCTCGAGGTTGACCATCCTAGCCTGGATGAAGGCTCCAGGTTGACCATCCTAGCCTGGGTGAAGGCTCCAGGTTGACCATCCTAGCCTGGGTGAAGGCTCCAGGTTGACCATCCTAGCCTGGATGAAGGCTCCAGGTTGACCATCCTAGCCTGGATGAAGGCTCCAGGTTGACCATCCTAGCCTGGATGAAGGCTCCAGGTTGACCATCCTAGCCTGGGTGAAGGCTCCAGGTTGACCATCCTAGCCTGGATGAAGGCTCCAGGTTGACCATCCTAGCCTGGGTGAAGGCTCCAGGTTGACCATCCTAGCCTGGATGAAGGCTCCAGGTTGACCATCCTAGCCTGGGTGAAGGCTCCAGGTTGACCATCCTAGCCTGGGTGAAGGCTCCAGGTTGACCATCCTAGCCTGGGTGAAGGCTCCAGGTTGACCATCCTAGCCTGGATGAAGGCGAGAACAGGGGGAAAGGAGAGGGATGTTGGCTGGGTCTTGGTTCCAGTGCTAGGTCTGGTCCTGGTCTAGGTCTGGTCCTGGTCTGGGTCTGGTCCTGGTCTGGTCCTGGTCAAGGTCTGGTCCTGGTCTAGGTCTGGTCCTGGTCTGGGTCTGGTCCTGGTCTGGTCCTGGTCTGGTGTAGGTCTGGTCTAGGTCTGGTCTGGTCCTGGTCTAGGTCTGGTCCTGGTCTAGGTCTGGTCTGGGTCTAGGTCTAGGTCTGGTCTGGGTCTGGTCCTGGGTCTAGGTCTGGTCCTGGTCTAGGTCTGGTCCTGGTCTGGTCCTGGTCTAGGTCTGGTCTGGGTCTAGATCTGGACCTGGTCTGGGTCTAGGTCTGGTCCTGGTCTAGGTCTGGTCCTGGTCTGGTCCTGGTCTAGGTCTGGACCTGGTATGTAGATGTTGTTAACAAGCACCCGGTCACAGAATGCCATGGTTGGTTGGTTGCTGTCAGACGTTTGGAGTCGTCTGTATGCTCGTTAGTTGGATCACACTGTGACTGCCCGCAATTTATTATTCTCTACTATTCACTATTCACCAGGGGTGGCAGGTAGCCTAGTGGTTAGAGCATTGGGCCAGTAACCGAAAGGTTGCTGGATCGAATCCCCGAACTGCCAAGGTAAAAATCTGTTGTTCTGCCCCTGAACAAGGCAGTTAACCCACTGTTCCCCGGGAGGCCGTCATTGTAAATAATTTGTTCTTAACTGACTTGTCTAGTTAAATAAAGGTTAAATAAAATGTATTTAAAAAAAGTATTAGTACCCTTCTCCATCACAGAGACCCCCTGACCTCTCCATCACAGAGACCCCCTGACCTCTCCATCACAGAGACCCCCTGACCTCTCCTTCACAGAGACCCAAGTATTTGATACCAATCAGTGAGATTGAGATTCCTCTGTGTTGAATTGGACTAGGGGCTAAATGATATACTGTGTGATGCTTCATCAAGTATTTACTTTGTTTTAGAGTGACACAACATTAGTGTCAATGACTGAACAAGCTAGTAGCCAGAGACTGAGTACAGTACATTATACACTCAGGGGCCAGTTTATTAGGTACAGTGAGTCACGTGGCTTGCTATATAAAGCAGGCAGACAGGCATAGAGACATTCAGTTACTGTTTGATTGAACGTTAGAATGGGCTAAATGAGTGACCTAAGCGACTGAGCGTGGTATCGTCGGTGCCAGGCTCAATGGTTCCAGTATCTCAAACTCCTTCCTGGGCTTTTCACACACGACACTGTCTAGGGTTTACAGAGAACGGTGCAACAAACAAACAACATCCAGTTAGCGGCAGTCCTGTGGGTGAAAACAGCTCGTTGATGAGAGAGGTCGAAGGAGAATGGAAAGAATCGTGCAAGATAACAGGCGTGTCACAAAGAGACAAATAACGACACAGTACAACAGTGGTATGCAGAACGGCATCTCAGAACACACAACTCGTCGGTCCTGGTCACGGATGGGCTTTTGCAGCAGACGACCACACCAGGTTCCTACCAGATAAAAACAAGAAGAGGCTCCAGTGGCCAGGCCGTCACCAACACTGGGTTCCTACCAGATAAAAACAAGAAGAGGCTCCAGTGGCCAGGCCATCACCAACACTGGGTTCCTACCAGATAAAAACAAGAAGAGGCTCCAGTGGCCAGGCCATCACCAACACTGGGTTCCTACCAGATAAAAACAAGAAGAGGCTCCAGTGGCCAGGCCATCACCAACACTGGGTTCCTACCAGATAAAAACAAGAAGAGGCTCCAGTGGCCAGGCCGTCACCAACACTGGGTTCCTACCAGATAAAAACAAGAAGAGGCTCCAGTGGCCAGGCCGTCACCAACACTGGGTTCCTACCAGATAAAAACAAGAAGAGGCTCCAGTGGCCAGGCCATCACCAACACTGGGTTCCTACCAGATAAAAACAAGAAGAGGCTCCAGTGGCCAGGCCGTCACCAACACTGGGTTCCTACCAGATAAAAACAAGAAGAGGCTCCAGTGGCCAGGCCATCACCAACACTGGGTTCCTACCAGATAAAAACAAGAAGAGGCTCCAGTAGCCAGGCCGTCACCAACACTGGGTTCCTACCAGATAAAAACAAGAAGAGGCTCCAGTGGCCAGGCCATCACCAACACTGGGTTCCTACCAGATAAAAACAAGAAGAGGCTCCAGTGGCCAGGCCATCACCAACACTGGGTTCCTACCAGATAAAAACAAGAAGAGGCTCCAGTGGCCAGGCCATCACCAACACTGGGTTCCTACCAGATAAAAACAAGAAGAGGCTCCAGTGGCCAGGCCGTCACCAACACTGGGTTCCTACCAGATAAAAACAAGAAGAGGCTCCAGTGGCCAGGCCATCACCAACACTGGGTTCCTACCAGATAAAAACAAGAAGAGGCTCCAGTGGCCAGGCCATCACCAACACTGGGTTCCTACCAGATAAAAACAAGAAGAGGCTCCAGTAGCCAGGCCATCACCAACACTGGGTTCCTACCAGATAAAAACAAGAAGAGGCTCCAGTGGCCAGGCCATCACCAACACTGGGTTCCTACCAGATAAAAACAAGAAGAGGCTCCAGTGGCCAGGCCATCACCAACACTGGGTTCCTACCAGATAAAAACAAGAAGAGGCTCCAGTGGCCAGGCCATCACCAACACTGGGTTCCTACCAGATAAAAACAAGAAGAGGCTCCAGTGGCCAGGCCATCACCAACACTGGGTTCCTACCAGATAAAAACAAGAAGAGGCTCCAGTGGCCAGGCCATCACCAACACTGGGTTCCTACTAGATAAAAACAAGAAGAGGCTCCAGTGGCCAGGCCATCACCAACACTGGGTTCCTACCAGATAAAAACAAGAAGAGGCTCCAGTGGCCAGGCCATCACCAACACTGCACAGTTGAGGAGTGGAAAAACATTTCCTGGTCCGACGAATCCCAGTTCCTGTTGCATCATACTGATGGCGGAGTCAGGATTTGGTGTAAGCAGCATGATTCCATGAACCCGTCCTGCCTGGTGTCTACGGTACAAGGCTGGTGGTGTAATGGTGTGGGGAATGCTTTCCTGGTTCACGTTACTGTAGGTACCTTGATGCCAGTGGATCAACGTTTGAACGCCACATGGTATCTGAACATTGTTGCTGACCAGATGCACCCCTTCATGGCTACAGGTGGGTCCGACCCGGTACTAGATTCCTAATGAACTGTACCTAATAAACTGTCCACTGAATATATAATACCAGGGTACTAGTAACACAGAGACTGGGTACAGTATATAATACCAGGGTACTAGTAGCACAGAGACTGGGTACAGTATATAATACCAGGGTACTAGTAACACAGAGACTGGGTACAGTATATAATACCAGGGTACTAGTAACACAGAGACTGAGTACAGTATATAATACCAGGGTACTAGTAACACAGAGACTGGGTACAGTATATAATACCAGGGTACTAGTAGCACAGAGACTGGGTACAGTATATAATACCAGGGTACTAGTAACACAGAGACTGGGTACAGTATATAATACCAGGGTACTAGTAGCATTTAACATTTAACATTTAAGTCATTTAGCAGACGCTCTTATCCAGAGCGACTTACAAATTGGTGCATTCACCTTATAATATCCAGTGGAACAACCACTTTACAATAGTGCATCTAAATCTTTTAAGGGGGGGGTTAGAAGGATTACTTTATCCTATCCCAGGTATTCCTTGAAGAGGTGGGGTTTCAGGTGTCTCCGGAAGGTGGTGATTGACTCCGCTGTCCTGGCGTCGTGAGGGAGCTTGTTCCACCATTGGGGTGCCAGAGCAGCGAACAGTTTTGACTGGGCTGAGCGGGAACTGTGCTTCCTCAGAGGTAGGGAGGCGAGCAGGCCAGAGGTGGATGAACGGAGTGCCCTTGTTTGGGTGTAGGGCCTGATCAGAGCCTGAAGGTACGGAGGTGCCGTTCCCCTCACAGCTCCGTAGGCAAGCACCATGGTCTTGTAGCGGATGCGAGCTTCGACTGGAAGCCAGTGGAGAGAGCGGAGGAGCGGGGTGACGTGAGAGAACTTGGGAAGGTTGAACACCAGACGGGCTGCGGCGTTCTGGATGAGTTGTAGGGGTTTAATGGCACAGGCAGGGAGCCCAGCCAACAGCGAGTTGCAATAATCCAGACGGGAGATGACAAGTGCCTGGATTAGGACCTGCGCCGCTTCCTGTGTGAGGCAGGGTCGTACTCTGCGAATGTTGTAGAGCATGAACCTACAGGATCGGGTCACCGCCTTGATGTTGGTGGAGAACGACAGGGTGTTGTCCAGGGTCACGCCAAGGCTCTTAGCACTCTGGGAGGAGGACACAAGGGAGTTGTCAACCGTGATGGCGAGATCATGGAACGGGCAGTCCTTCCCCGGGAGGAAGAGCAGCTCCGTCTTGCCAAGGTTCAGCTTGAGGTGGTGATCCGTCATCCACACTGATATGTCTGCCAGACATGCAGAGATGCGATTCGCCACCTGGTTGTCAGAAGGGGGAAAGGAGAAGATTAATTGTGTGTCGTCTGCATAGCAATGATATGAGAGACCATGTGAGGATATGACAGAGCCAAGTGACTTGGTGTATAGCGAGAATAGGAGTGGGCCAAGAACAGAGCCCTGGGGGACACCAGTGGTGAGAGCACGTGGTGCGGAGACAGATTCTCGCCACGCCACCTGGTAGGAGCGACCTGTCAGGTAGGACGCAATCCAAGCGTGGGCGGCGCCGGAGATGCCCAGCTCGGAGAGGGTGGAGAGGAGGATCTGATGGTTCACGGTATCAAAGGCAGCAGATAGGTCTAGAAGGATGAGAGCAGAGGAGAGAGAGTTAGCTTTAGCAGTGCGGAGAGCCTCCGTGACACAGAGAAGAGCAGTCTCAGTTGAATGCCCAGTCTTGAAACCTGACTGATTAGGATCAAGAAGGTCATTCTGAGAGAGATAGCAAGAGAGCTGGCCAAGGACGGCACGTTCAAGAGTTTTGGAGAGAAAGGAAAGAAGGGATACTGGTCTGTAGTAGTTGACATCGGAGGGATCGAGTGTAGGTTTTTTCAGAAGGGGTGCAACTCTCGCTCTCTTGAAGACGGAAGGGACGTAGCCAGCGGTCAAGGATGAGTTGATGAGCGAGGTGAGGTAGGGGAGAAGGTCTCCGGAAATGGTCTGGAGAAGAGAGGAGGGGATAGGGTCAAGTGGGCAGGTTGCACAGAGACTGGGTACAGTATATAATACCAGGGTACTAGTAACACAGAGACTGGCTACAGTATATAATACCAGGGTACTAGTAGCACAGAGACTGGGTACAGTATATAATACCAGGGTACTAGTAGCACAGAGACTGGGTACAGTATATAATACCAGGGTACTAGTAGCACAGAGACTGGGTACAGTATATAATACCAGGGTACTAGTAGCACAGAGACTGGGTACAGTATATAATACCAGGGTACTAGTAACACAGAGACTGGGTACAGTATATAATACCAGGGTGTTAGTAGCACAGAGCCTGGGTACAGTATATAATACCAGGGTGTTAGTAGCACAGAGACTGGGTACAGTATATAATACCAGGGTACTAGTAACACAGAGACTGGGTACAGTATATAATACCAGGGTACTAGTAACACAGAGACTGGGTACAGTATATAATACCAGGGTACTAGTAACACAGAGACTGGGTACAGTATATAATACCAGGGTGTTAGTAGCACAGAGACTGGGTACAGTACAGTATATAATACCAGGGTACTAGTAACACAGAGACTGGCTACAGTATATAATACCAGGGTACTAGTAACACAGAGACTGGGTACAGTATATAATACCAGGGTACTAGTAACACAGAGACTGGGTACAGTATATAATACCAGGGTGTTAGTAGCACAGAGACTGGGTACAGTATATAATACCAGGGTACTAGTAGCACAGAGACTGGGTACAGTATATAATACCAGGGTACTAGTAACACAGAGACTGGGTACAGTATATAATACCAGGGTACTAGTAGCACAGAGACTGGGTACAGTATATAATACCAGGGTACTAGTAGCACAGAGACTGGGTACAGTATATAATACCAGGGTACTAGTAACACAGACTGGGTACAGTACAGTATATAATACCAGGGTACTAGTAGCACAGGGACTGGGTACAGTATATAATACCAGGGTGTTAGTAGCACAGAGACTGGGTACAGTACAGTATATAATACCAGGGTACTAGTAACACAGAGACTGGGTACAGTATATAATACCAGGGTACTAGTAACACAGAGACTGGGTACAGTATATAATACCAGGGTACTAGTAACACAGAGACTGGGTACAGTATATAATACCAGGGTACTAGTAACACAGAGACTGGGTACAGTATATAATACCAGGGTACTAGTAGCACAGAGACTGGGTACAGTATATAATACCAGGGTACTAGTAACACAGAGACTGGGTACAGTACAGTATATAATACCAGGGTACTAGTAGCACAGAGACTGGGTACAGTATATAATACCAGGGTGTTAGTAGCACAGAGACTGGGTACAGTATATAATACCAGGGTACTAGTAACACAGAGACTGGGTACAGTATATAATACCAGGGTACTAGTAGCACAGAGACTGGGTACAGTACATAATACCAGGGTGTTAGTAGCACAGAGACTGGGTACAGTACAGTATATAATACCAGGGTACTAGTAGCACAGAGACTGGGTACAGTATATAATACCAGGGTGTTAGTAGCACAGAGACTGGGTACAGTATATAATACCAGGGTACTAGTAACACAGAGACTGGGTACAGTATATAATACCAGGGTACTAGTAACACAGAGACTGGGTACAGTATATAATACCAGGGTACTAGTAACCCAGAGACTGGGTACAGTATATAATACCAGGGTACTAGTAACACAGAGACTGGGTACAGTATATAATACCAGGGTACTAGTAACACAGAGACTGGGTACAGTACAGTATATAATACCAGGGTACTAGTAACCCAGAGACTGGGTACAGTATATAATACCAGGGTACTAGTAGCACAGAGACTGGGTACAGTACAGTATATAATACCAGGGTACTAGTAGCACAGAGACTGGGTACAGTATATAATACCAGGGTGTTAGTAGCACAGAGACTGGGTACAGTATATAATACCAGGGTACTAGTAACACAGAGACTGGGTACAGTATATAATACCAGGGTGTTAGTAGCACAGAGACTGGATACAGTATATAATACCAGGGTACTAGTAACACAGAGACTGGATACAGTATATAATACCAGGGTACTAGTAACACAGAGACTGGGTACAGTATATAATACCAGGGTACTAGTAACACAGAGACTGGGTACAGTATATAATACCAGGGTATTAGTAACACAGAGACTGGGTACAGTATATAATACCAGGGTACTAGTAACACAGAGACTGGGTACAGTATATAATACCAGGGTACTAGTAACACAGAGACTGGGTACAGTACAGTATATAATACCAGGGTACTAGTAGCACAGAGACTGGGTACAGTATATAATACCAGGGTGTTAGTAGCACAGAGACTGGGTACAGTATATAATACCAGGGTACTAGTAACACAGAGACTGGGTACAGTATATAATACCAGGGTACTAGTAACACAGAGACTGGGTACAGTATATAATACCAGGGTACTAGTAGCACAGAGAACTGGGTACAGTATATAATACCAGGGTACTAGTAACACAGAGACTGGGTACAGTATATAATACCAGGGTACTAGTAGCATTTAACATTTAACATTTAAGTCATTTAGCAGACGCTCTTATCCAGAGCGACTTACAAATTGGTGCATTCACCTTATAATATCCAGTGGAACAACCACTTTACAATAGTGCATCTAAATCTTTTAAGGGGGGGGGTTAGAAGGATTACTTTATCCTATCCCAGGTATTCCTTGAAGAGGTGGGGTTTCAGGTGTCTCCGGAAGGTGGTGATTGACTCCGCTGTCCTGGCGTCGTGAGGGAGCTTGTTCCACCATTGGGGTGCCAGAGCAGCGAACAGTTTTGACTGGGCTGAGCGGGAACTGTGCTTCCTCAGAGGTAGGGAGGCGAGCAGGCCAGAGGTGGATGAACGGAGTGCCCTTGTTTGGGTGTAGGGCCTGATCAGAGCCTGAAGGTACGGAGGTGCCGTTCCCCTCACAGCTCCGTAGGCAAGCACCATGGTCTTGTAGCGGATGCGAGCTTCGACTGGAAGCCAGTGGAGAGAGCGGAGGAGCGGGGTGACGTGAGAGAACTTGGGAAGGTTGAACACCAGACGGGCTGCGGCGTTCTGGATGAGTTGTAGGGGTTTAATGGCACAGGCAGGGAGCCCAGCCAACAGCGAGTTGCAATAATCCAGACGGGAGATGACAAGTGCCTGGATTAGGACCTGCGCCGCTTCCTGTGTGAGGCAGGGTCGTACTCTGCGAATGTTGTAGAGCATGAACCTACAGGATCGGGTCACCGCCTTGATGTTGGTGGAGAACGACAGGGTGTTGTCCAGGGTCACGCCAAGGCTCTTAGCACTCTGGGAGGAGGACACAAGGGAGTTGTCAACCGTGATGGCGAGATCATGGAACGGGCAGTCCTTCCCCGGGAGGAAGAGCAGCTCCGTCTTGCCGAGGTTCAGCTTGAGGTGGTGATCCGTCATCCACACTGATATGTCTGCCAGACATGCAGAGATGCGATTCGCCACCTGGTTGTCAGAAGGGGGAAAGGAGAAGATTAATTGTGTGTCGTCTGCATAGCAATGATATGAGAGACCATGTGAGGATATGACAGAGCCAAGTGACTTGGTGTATAGCGAGAATAGGAGTGGGCCAAGAACAGAGCCTGGGGGACACCAGTGGTGAGAGCACGTGGTGCGGAGACAGATTCTCGCCACGCCACCTGGTAGGAGCGACCTGTCAGGTAGGACGCAATCCAAGCATGGGCGGCGCCGGAGATGCCCAGCTCGGAGAGGGTGGAGAGGAGGATCTGATGGTTCACGGTATCAAAGGCAGCAGATAGGTCTAGAAGGATGAGAGCAGAGGAGAGAGAGTTAGCTTTAGCAGTGCGGAAAGCCTCCGTGACACAGAGAAGAGCAGTCTCAGTTGAATGCCCAGTCTTGAAACCTGACTGATTAGGATCAAGAAGGTCATTCTGAGAGAGATAGCAAGAGAGCTGGCCAAGGACGGCACGTTCAAGAGTTTTGGAGAGAAAGGAAAGAAGGGATACTGGTCTGTAGTAGTTGACATCGGAGGGATCGAGTGTAGGTTTTTTCAGAAGGGGTGCAACTCTCGCTCTCTTGAAGACGGAAGGGACGTAGCCAGCGGTCAAGGATGAGTTGATGAGCGAGGTGAGGTAGGGGAGAAGGTCTCCGGAAATGGTCTGGAGAAGAGAGGAGGGGATAGGGTCAAGTGGGCAGGTTGCACAGAGACTGGGTACAGTATATAATACCAGGGTACTAGTAACACAGAGACTGGCTACAGTATATAATACCAGGGTACTAGTAGCACAGAGACTGGGTACAGTATATAATACCAGGGTACTAGTAACACAGAGACTGGATACAGTATATAATACCAGGGTGTTAGTAGCACAGAGACTGGGTACAGTATATAATACCAGGGTACTAGTAACACAGAGACTGGGTACAGTATATAATACCAGGGTGTTAGTAGCACAGAGACTGGGTACAGTACAGTATATAATACCAGGGTACTAGTAACACAGAGACTGGGTACAGTATATAATACCAGGGTACTAGTAACACAGAGACTGGGTACAGTATATAATACCAGGGTGTTAGTAGCACAGAGACTGGGTACAGTACAGTATATAATACCAGGGTACTAGTAGCACAGAGACTGGCTACAGTATATAATACCAGGGTACTAGTAACACAGAGACTGGGTACAGTATATAATACCAGGGTACTAGTAGCACAGAGACTGGCTACAGTATATAATACCAGGGTACTAGTAACACAGAGACTGGGTACAGTATATAATACCAGGGTACTAGTAACACAGAGACTGGGTACAGTATATAATACCAGGGTACTAGTAGCACAGAGACTGGGTACAGTATATAATACCAGGGTACTAGTAGCACAGAGACTGGGTACAGTATATAATACCAGGGTACTAGTAGCACAGAGACTGGGTACAGTATATAATACCAGGGTGTTAGTAACACAGAGACTGGGTACAGTATATAATACCAGGGTACTAGTAACACAGAGACTGGGTACAGTATATAATACCAGGGTACTAGTAGCACAGAGACTGGGTACAGTATATAATACCAGGGTGTTAGTAGCACAGAGACTGGGTACAGTATATAATACCAGGGTACTAGTAACACAGAGACTGGGTACAGTATATAATACCAGGGTACTAGTAGCACAGAGACTGGGTACAGTACAGTATATAATTCCAGGGTACTAGTAACACAGAGACTGGGTACAGTATATAATACCAGGGTACTAGTAGCACAGAGACTGGGTACAGTACAGTATATAATACCAGGGTACTAGTAACACAGAGACTGGGTACAGTATATAATACCAGGGTGTTAGTAGCACAGAGACTGGGTACAGTATATAATACCAGGGTGTTAGTAGCACAGAGACTGGGTACAGTACAGTATATAATACCAGGGTACTAGTAACACAGAGACTGGGTACAGTATATAATACCAGGGTACGAGTAACACAGAGACTGGGTACAGTATATAATACCAGGGTGTTAGTAGCACAGAGACTGGGTACAGTACAGGGTGTATCCAGGGTGCTGTCTAGCGGGGAGGTCAGGGTGCTGTCAACCAGAATGACAGATTTGTACCTTGTCAACCTTTCGGTTACTAGTCCAACGCTCTAACCACTAGGCTACCCTGCCGCCCCAGGGTATCTATTTGACCAGGGCCCATAGAGAACAGGCTGCTCTTTTACCAGGGCCCATAGGGGGCCTTTTGGGATATAGACAGTTGAAGTCGGAAGTTTACATACTCTTAGTTTGGAGTCATTAAAACTCGTTTTTCAACCACTCCACAAATTTCTTGTTAACAAACTATAGCTTTGGCAAGTCGATTAGGACATCTACTTTGTGCATGACACAAGTCATTTTTCCAACAATTGTTTACAGACAGATTCTTTCACTTATAATTCACTGTATTACAATTCCAGTGGGTCAGAAGTTTACATACACTAAGTTGACTGTGCCTTTAAACAGCTTGGAAAATTCCAGAAAATTATGTCATGGCTTTAGAAGTTTCTGATAGGCTAATTGACATCATTTGAGTCAATTAGAGGTGTACATGTGTATGTATTTCAAGGCCTACCTTCAAACTCAGTGCCTCTTTGCTTGACATCATGGGAAAATCAAAAGAAATCAGCCAAGACCTCAGGAAAAAATGGTAGACCTCCACAAGTCTGGTTCATCATTGGGAGCAATTTCAAAACGCCTGAAGGTACCATGTTCATCTGTACCAACAATAGTACGCAAGTATAAACACCATGGGACCACGCAGCCGTCATACCGCTCAGGAAGGAGATGCGTTCTGTCTCCTAGAGATGAACGTACTTTGGTGCGAAAAGTGCAACTCAATCCCAGAACAACAGCAAAGGACCTTGTGAAGATGCTGGAAGAAACAGGTACAAAAGTATCTATATCCACAGTAAATTGAGTCCTGTATCGACATAACCTGAAAGGTCGCTCAGCAAGGAAGAAGCCACTGCTCCAAAACCGCCATAAAAAAGCCAGACTACGGTTTGCAACTGCACATGGGGACAAAGATCGTACTTTTTGGAGAAATGTCCTCTGGTCTGATAAAACAAAAATAGAACTGTTTGGCCATTATGACCATAGTTATGTTTGGAGGAAAAAGGGGGAGGCTTGCAAGCCGAAGAACACCATCCCAACTGTGAAGCATGGGGTGGCAGCATCATGTTGTGGGGTGCTTTGGTGCAGGAGGGACTGGTGCACTTCACAAAATAGATGGCATCATGAGGGAGGAAAATGATGTGGATATATTGAAGCAACATCTCAAGACATCAGTCAGGACGTTAAAGCTTGGTCGCAACTGGGTCTTCCATATGGACAATGACCCCAAGCATACTTCCAAAGTTCTGGCAAAATGGCTTGAGGACAACAAAGTCAAGGTATTGGAGTGGCCATCAAAGTCCTGACCTCAATCCTATAGAAAATCTGTGGGCGGAACTGAAAAAGCCTGTGCGAGCAAGGAGGCCTACAAACCTGACTCAGTTACACCAGCTCTGTCAGGAGGAATGGACCAAAATTCACCCAACTTATTGTGGGAAGCTTGTGGAAGGCTACCCAAAACGTTTGACCCAAGTTAAACAATTTAAAGGCAATGCTACCAAATACTAATTGAGTGTATGTAAACTTCTGACCCACTGGAAATGTGATGATATAAATAAAAGCTGAACTAAATCATTTTCTCTACTATTATTCAGACATTTCACATTCTTAAAATAAAGTGGTGATCCTAACTGACCTAAGACAGGGAATTTTTACTAGGATTAAATGTCAGGAATTGTGAAAAAACTGACTGTAAATGTATTTGGCTAAGGTGTATGTGAACTTCCGACTTCAACTGTACATCCTTACTAGTCTCCAGTGGCTCCCAATAATAACCTGCACTCTTACTTCCAAAATGGCTGCCATGGAGTGGTGTGATCCAGAGAAGACCCTGTGACCACATTGCCCAGTCTTCCCCAATCCTGAGATGTTGTGGAGGAATCAGCGTTTCAGTATGGAGAGTATCCATTGCGGGCCGATAGTAGTAAGGAAGGTGTTGTAGTGGAACGCTCCCAAATGGCACCCTATTCATTTTATAGTGCACTACTCTTGACAAGGGCCCTGGGCAGTGGTTCTCAAACTTTTTCCGTTACTGTACCACCAAGTACATTTGGTTCTGCCCAGAGTACCTCTGAAGTACCCCCTTATGTACATTTCATCAGGAAGCCTACAGGCTCATGAGTCTTTACAAGTACCCTCTGTGGATAGGCCAAGTACCTTCTGTGGATAGGACAAGTACCCTTTGTGGATAGGCCAGGTACCCTCTGTGGATAGGCCAGGTACCCTCCGTGGACAGGACAAGTACCCCCTGTGGACAGGCCAAATATCTTTAGTTGAGAATCACTGATGAAGAGAATAGGGTTCTTTTTGAACACTCATGGTTAAAATAGATGTCTCTCATGGTTTAAGTCGATGTCACTACATTTTTTTTTTTAAATGTAACCTTTATTAAAGCAAGGCAGTTGAGAACAAATGATTTACAATGACTGCCTACCCCGGCCAAACCCTAACCCGGACGACGCTGTATGGGACTCTCAATCACAGCCGGTTGTGATACAGCCTGGAATCGAACCAGGGACTGTAGTGTACACCTCTAGCACTGAGATGCGCCACTCGGGAGTAGTGGTAGTTTCTGATTGAAGTGGGGAAAGTTTAGTAGCCTGGAATCCAAACGGATTCTGTGAGGTTTCACCGTTGTTACCATGGTGAGCACAGTGTTTCAGTCTGGTTGGACCAGGCTAGATTAGCTATTTCATTCCAATCAAGATAATGTGAACCAAAGCCTGGAAACAGACAAGATGAGAATGTGCAACTTCATACTGTATCTCAGACTGTTTACTAGGTGTACAAATAAATGTTTTAAACAACCAGTTTAAATATAACTACTGTGCAATTTCTGTTGTTTGTTAATCTCTGAAGTCTATACTGACTGATGTAAATAAATATAACAACAAAAAAAAAGTCCAATATTTGTAATGAGGACAGTATATCAGGACATATAGTGGATTTGAATGGGTATTTTTGACCTTGTTTTTAGAGAAGTGTGTGTATAACTGAACGTGTGGAATATTCCTTACGCCTCGTTCACTTGTGTTCTCTCATTTCTGATGAATTAGAAAATACAACTTTCATTTCCAAATGATGTTTTGAAAAAGGCCAACGTTTGAATTGCAGGAGTGTATTGTATGTAAAAGGACGCATCGATTGACTTGAATGTAATGTATTACTATAAAAAATATATATATTGTTCCTTATTATTAAAATATTTTAATTACTGGAGGTGGCCATGTCTAGATGTTCATTACTGGAAGTAGGTCATTGTAACTCGTTTTAAACATATATGTTACGTCCCAACTGGCACCCCATTCCATCTATACACTGACCGTACAAAACATTAAGAACACCTGCTCTTTCCATGACAGACTGACCAGGTGAATCCAGTTGAAAGCTATGATCCCTTATTGATGTCACATGTTAAATCCGCTTCAGTCAGTGTAGATGAAGGGGACGAAACAGGTTGAAGAAGGATTTCTAAGTCTTGAGACATGGATTGTGTATGTGTGCCATTCAGAGGTTGAACGGGGCAAGACAAAATATTTAAGTGCCTTTGAACGGGGTATGGTAGTAACTTGCCAGGTGCACCGGTTTGAGTGTGTCAAGAACTGCAACGCTGCTGGGTTTTTCATGCTCAACAGTTTCCTGTGAGGATCAAGAAAGGTCCACCACCTAATGGACCTTCAGCCAACTTGACAGGCAACATGGGCCAGCATCCCTGTGGAACGCTTTCGAAGTCCATGCCCCGAGAAACTGAGGCTGTTCTGAGAGCAAAAAGGGGTTCACAACTCAATATTAGGAAGGTGTTCCTAATATTTTGTCCTCTGTGTATAGTGAACTAATTAATGCCAAGGGCCATAACTAATGCTCTATGAAGAACATACGATGAGACGCTGAGTGCTTTCTCATCCCCCTGCTTGAATGAACACGGTTGCACCGATCACGTTATTGATTTTAAGATAGCTATGGCTAAAGTTAGGTGAAGTTTGTAGTGGCTGTTTACAGTAAACTGAAATATGGATTCCATTCTCCCCTGACCCATAGACAACTTTCAGTCTGAGAAACCGTCAAATTTAGATTTTCCTGTTATTTTCTTCCTCCATTGCCGTGGTTTAGGGCCATAATACCATCTCCGTTAACAAAAAAAAAACCAAAACACACGTTACAAAATGCCATCTTTATCACTGTCAATACTTAACTAGGATCTTGTACATCACAGTACCCATGGAATTGCACAATACAAAGGCATGAAAAACAAAATGAAACATTAAAATAGATATAGCATCTTCAAAAAGCTAAATTTCATCTATAAATACTGTACTTTTTTTAGATTTACATTTTAAGTCCACTGTAGTTTCTTACAACAGAATCACAGATTTTTATATAGCCAGGAGAAAACCATAAAAACTACAAATCCAGATGAGCATGGTGTGACAAGAATAGTGTTGCAAAATTCTGTCAACTTTTCCTCAAATTTCCAAGGTTTTCTAGAAATCCTAGTTGTAGGATTACAGATTTCTTGCTGAACTCAGGAATCTTCCAACTGGGATTTCTGGAAAATCTAGGAATCTTTTTGAAATTTACCAGAATTTTGCAGCCCTAGACAAGAAAGAAACATCAACATCAACATTCTCTGGTCACCATTTTGTGACAAACACGTTAGTTTACAGTACAACACCAAAGGCCAAACGAGTTCTTCAAGCCGGGGTGGTCCGGTCCCCACTGACACAGGCCAACGTGTGTGTGTGTGTGTGTGTGTGTGTGTGTGTGTGTGTGTGTGTGTGTGTGTGTGTGTGTGTGTGTGTGTGTGTGTGTGTGTGTGTGTGTGTGTGTGTGTGTGTGTGTGTGTGTGTGTGTGTGTGTGTGTGTGTGTGTGTGTGTGTGTGTGTGTGTGTCCATGGAAGAGCACAGAGGTCCCCAAAAGATGGTGCTGAATTTATTGGATGTCTTCCTCTGTCCATCGGTGCCTTGTCTGGCTCTGAAACACACACAAAACACAGCGTTAGAAGTCTCACACAGACAGACACTGTATTTCACAAATCAATGGAAACTACCGGAAAGATTATGAATGCATCCCACGTGGAACCCTATTCCCTGTGGGGGTGGAGAGCGAGGGAGAGGTGGGGGTGGAGTGAGAGAGAGGGAGGAGTGGGGGTGGAGAGAGAGAGAGGGAGAAGTGGGGGTGGAGAGAGAGAGAGAGAAGTGGGGGTGGAGAGAGGGAGAAGTGGGGGTGGAGAGAGAGAGAGGGAGAAGTGGGGGTGGAGAGAGGGAGAAGTGGGGGTGGAGAGAGAGAGAGGGAGAAGTGGGGGTGGAGGGAGAGGTGGGGGTGGAGAGCGAGGGAGAGGTGGGGGTGGAGAGCGAGGGAGAGGTGGGGGTGGAGAGAGAGAGGGGAGAAATGGGGGTGGAGAGAGAGAGAGGGAGAAATGGGGGTGGAGAGAGAGAGAGGGAGAGGTGGGGGTGGAGAGCGAGAGAGAGAGAGAGGGAGAAGTGGGGGTGGAGAGAGAGAGGGAGAAGTGGGGGTGGAGAGAGAGAGAGGGAGAAGTGGGGGTGGAGAGAGAGAGGGAGAAGTGGGGGTGGAGAGAGAGGTGGGGGAGGAGAGCGAGGGAGAGGTGGGGGTGGAGAGAGAGGTGGGGGTGGAAAGCGAGAGAGAGGTGGGGGTGGAGAGCGGGAGAGGTGGGGGTGGAGAGCGGGAGAGGTGGGGGTGGAGAGCGGGAGAGGTGGGGGTGGAGAGCGAGGGAGAGGTGGGGGTGGAGAGCGAGAGAGAGGTGGGGGTGGAGAGCGGGAGAGGTGGGGGTGGAGAGCGGGAGAGGTGGGGGTGGAGAGCGAGGGAGAGGTGGGGGTGGAGAGCGAGGGAGAGGTGGGGGTGGAGAGCGGGAGAGGTGGGGGTGGAGAGAGAGAGAGGGAGAAGTGGGGGTGGAGAGAGAGAGAGAGAGAAGTGGGGGTGGAGAGAGAGGTGGGGGAGGAGAGCGAGGGAGAGGTGGGGGTGGAGAGAGAGGTGGGGGTGGAAAGTGAGAGAGAGGTGGGGGTAGAGAGCGGGAGAGGTGGGGGTGGAGAGCGGGAGAGGTGGGGGTGGAGAGCGAGGGAGAGTTGGGGGTGGAGAGTGAGGGAGAGGTGGGGGTAGAGAGCGGGAGAGGTGGGGGTGGAGAGCGAGGGAGAGGTGGGGGTGGAGAGCGAGGGAGAGGTGGGGGTGGAGAGCGAGGGAGAGGTGGGGGTGGAGAGCGGGAGAGGTGGGGGTGGAGAGCGTTGGGAGAAGTGGGGGTGGAGAGAGGGAGAGGTGGAGCAGGACATGAAGGGGTTAACATCAGAAGCTTACTGATAACTGCTGTTTTCTAAACCCATACCAGATGTTAATCAGTGCTGGAATTGATCAAGAAGGAAAATGGCTAGGAGGGAGGGGAGGGGGGGGGGGGGGGGGGGAGGGGAGAAGGATTAGTTTATTAAGGGTATCCTCCAAAAAATACCTGTTCCCTATGTAGTACATCACTTTAGATCAGGACCCAGATAGGGAATAGGGTGCCATTTAGGATTTAAGCTATGATTGGGTTATGGTACCCACCTGTGGCAGGTTAGGCTTCTCTGGAGTCTTCTGAAGCTGGAGAGAAGAAGAAGAAGAAGATAGACTTTTGTTAGACTTGTGGGTATTATGGGAATTCTCTGGTCTGGGACTGGAGTAGGAAGGATGGTTCATCTGCTTCTCCTAACTGGGGTTAGGTTTCTCTGGAGACTTCTGAAGCTAGAGAGAGAAGATGGCATTATGGGAATTCTCTGGTCTGGGACTTGAGTAGGAGGGATGGTGCATTATGGGACTGTGTGTTGTAAATCAACGTTTGTGTTAAAAAAGTATGAACGGTTGAAAGAAGTCATTCATCATGGCTCTGTGCAAAAAAATTTACAAAAAAACCTTTACAAAATCAGTGTTCACTAGCTGTTGCTGGCAGCATGTCATGTGTGCTCGCTGCCACACGGTGGCAGTAGTACTCTTCCCGAAAAACAACACATCAGTTCAGTGACAAATACAAACAGGGCCGACAGGAGACAGACAATGTGGTTAGCTCACGAACCTCTAATGTGAGAGGAAGCGTTCCAAAAACACGAACACAAGGTGAGAAATGAGACCGGACAACAACAGTCAGACTACAGTACAGCAGACAGAAAAACCTAGTCATAGACAGCATGTCATCATGACCAACAACAACAAAAACGAGACAAGAGAGAAATTCATAACTAAAAGCAGATGGAAAAATTGTAACCAGATTTCCAATGAACAGCGGCCACCATTTTGCCACTAATATAGATAGCTGCAGAACAGAACTACAGGCAGAATAGTTACTGTACCTGAGATTGTTCTCTTAGAAACTCAGGTAGCTGAAATTCACCTTTAAAGACCTGGAGAAAAAAAGGACTGGGTTTAGAGGCTAGGTAACATTTAAAGTCCTGGGAACACAAAGGACTGGGTTTAGAGGCTAGGTAACATTTAAAGTCCTGGGAACACAAAGGACTGGGTTTAGAGGCTAGGTAACATTTAAAGGCCTGGGAATACAAAAGGACTGGGTTTAGAGGCTATATAACATTTAAAGGCCTGGGAACACAAAAGGACTGGGTTTAGAGGCTAGGTAACATTTAAAGGCCTGGGAACACAAAAGGACTGGGTTTAGAGGCTATATAACATTTAAAGGCCTGGGAACACAAAAGGACTGGGTTTAGAGGCTAGGTAACATTTAAAGGCCTGGGAACACAAAAGGACTGGGTTTAGAGGCTAGGTAACATTTAAAGGCCTGGGAACACAAAAGGACTGGGTTTAGAGGCTAGGTAACATTTAAAGGCCTGGGAACACAAAAGGACTGGGTTTAGAGGCTATATAACATTTAAAGGCCTGGGAACACAAAAGGACTGGGTTTAGAGGCTAGGTAACATTTAAAGGCCTGGGAACACAAAAGGACTGGGTTTAGAGGCTAGGTAACATTTAAAGGCCTGGGAACACAAAGGACTGGGTTTAGAGGCTATATAACATTTAAAGTCCTGGGAACACAAAGGACTGGGTTTAGAGGTAAATTATGTAAAGGAACACATGGGCAGAAGATCCAGATCTCCAGACCTTCCATCTCTATCAAACTACAGATCTAGTGCAAACTAAACTAAAGAGTATGTGACTTAAAACCCAGATGAAACCTAAGGACTGAAACAATTTGGTTTTGACTTTCAACAACAAAGAAGCACTTTCATCAACTTCCACCGTTCTCCAAGAGTTGCCGGATTTTCCTCGTTACCTAAGATTATTCCACGCCACGTGATTCAAATTTACTCCTGATATCAATCAATTCTAACGCAGTCTCAGCTCCAGAGTGAATGTATAAATGATCCACTTCCTCTCACTAAGTCCAGCAGAATGAGCTAAGCTCTAGAGTGAATGTATAAATGATCCACTTCCTCTCACTAAGTCCAGCAGAATGAGCTAAGCTCTAGAGTCAATGTATAAATGATCCACTTCCTCTCACTAAGTCCAGCAGAATGAGCTAAGCTCTAGAGTCAATGTATAAATGATCCACTTCCTCTCACTAAGTCCAGCAGAATGAGCTAAGCTCTAGAGTGAATGTATAAATGATCCACTTCCTCTCACTAAGTCCAGCAGAATGAGCTAAGCTCTAGAGTCAATGTATAAATGATCCACTTCCTCTCACTAAGTCCAGCAGAATGAGCTAAGCTCTAGAGTCAATGTATAAATGATCCACTTCCTCTCACTAAGTCCAGCAGAATGAGCTAAGCTCTAGAGTCAATGTATAAATGATCCACTTCCTCTCACTAAGTCCAGCAGAATGAGCTAAGCTCTAGAGTCAATGTATAAATGATCCACTTCCTCTCACTAAGTCCAGCAGAATGAGCTAAGCTCTAGAGTCAATGTATAAATGATCCACTTCCTCTCACTAAGTCCAGCAGAATGAGCTAAGCTAAGAGCAGTGTAGCTTTAACACTGTTGTTCTGATTGACTGGTATGTGTTTTTCCATGGCTAAGGAAACATTGACAGCTTTCTGCGACAGGTCTGGCTAAGGAAACATTGACAGCCTCCTGCGACAGGTCATGCTAAGGAAACATTGACAGGTCATGCTAAGGAAACATTGACAGGTCATGCTAAGGAAACATTGACAGGTCATGCTAAGGAAACATTGACAGATCTGGCTAAGGAAACATTGACAGGTCTGGCTAAGGAAACATTGACAGGTCTGGCTAAGGAAACATTGACAGGTCTGGCTAAGGAAACATTGACAGGTCTGGCTAAGGAAACATTGACAGGTTTGGCTAAGGAAACATTGACAGGTTTGGCTAAGGAAACATTGACAGGTCTGGCTAAGGAAACATTGACAGGTCATGCTAAGGAAACATTGACAGGTCATGCTAAGGAAACATTGACAGGTCTGGCTAAGGAAACATTGACAGGTCATGCTAAGGAAACATTGACAGGTCTGGCTAAGGAAACATTGACAGGTCATGCTAAGGAAACATTGACAGGTCTGGCTAAGGAAACATTGACAGGTCTGGCTAAGGAAACATTGACAGGTCTACCTAAGGAAACATTGACAACCTCCTGCGATAGGTCTTGGCATGTTAGTGACTTAGAAACTCAGTATTCAGTACACATGTAAGTAAGTCCTTCTCCCTGTCTCAACGATGGGGAGAGTGTTTGACTGGGGACTTGGCACAGTATTCAGAGATGACAATAGAGAGAAGAGAGAGAGAGGAAGAGAAGAGAAAGAGGAAGAGAAGAGAGAGCAAGAGAAGAGAGAGGAATAGAAGCGAGAGAGAGAGAGAAAAGAGGGTGAGAAGTTAGCCAGTGCCGAAGCCCAGAACAGCAAAGACAGGGGGAAGAGAGGGAGGAAGAGAAAGAGGCAGACAGACTAGAGAAAGACAGACAGACAGTATACAGAGAGACAGACTACAGAGCATAAGAGTGAGAGGTAGAGGTAGAGCAGGGCATGAATGGGTTATGGTTAGCCTGGTGACTGTTGACATACAGTAGGAAGCAGCCAACATGTCGACATCTGGCTGACGGAGAATTTCAAAGTACCGTGTCCACAGAGGGACAACATCAGAGAGAGAGGAGGCAGATGAGGAGAGAGAGAGAGGAGGCAGATGAGGAGAGGTAGAGAGAGGAGGCAGATGAGGAGAGAGAGAGAGGAGGCAGATGAGGAGAGAGAGAGAGGAGGCAGATGAGGAGAGAGAGAGAGGAGGCAGATGGGGAGAGAGAGAGGAGGGAGGGAGATAAGGAGAGAGAGGAGGCAGATGAGGAGAGAGAGAGATAAGGAGAGAGAGGAGGCAGATGAGGAGAGAGAGAGAGGAGGGAGGGAGATAAGGAGAGAGAGGAGGCAGATGAGGAGGGAGGGAGATAAGGAGAGAGAGGAGGCAGATGAGGAGAGAGAGAGAGGAGGGAGGGAGATAAGGAGAGAGAGGAGGCAGATGAGGAGAGAGAGAGGAGGCAGATGAGGACAGAGAGAGAGGAGGCAGATGAGGAGAGAGAGAGAGAGAGAGAGGAGGCAGATGAGGAGAGAGAGAGAGAGGAGGCAGATGAGGACAGAGAGAGAGGAGGCAGATGAGGACAGAGAGAGAGGAGGCAGATCAGGACAGAGAGAGAGGAGGCAGATGAGGACAGAGAGAGAGGAGGCAGATGAGGACAGAGAGAGAGGAGGCAGATGATAACAGAGAGAGAGGAGGCAGATGAGGAGAGAGAGAGAGAGGAGGCAGATGAGGCAGATAAGGAGAGAGAGAGAGAGAGAGAGAGAGAGAGAGGAAGGAGGGAGATAAGGAGAGAGAGGAGGCAGATGAGGAGAGAGAGAGAGGAGGGAGGGAGATAAGGAGAGAGAGGAGGGGAGAAGGGAAGAGAGGAGGAGGGAAGGAAAGGAGGGGAAGGGGAAGAGAGGAGGGGGAGAAGGAAGGAAAGGAGGGGGGAGGGGGTTCAGTGTGAACTCATATCCTGGCTTCCACTACTGGCTTTGCAGTGTGTGTGTGTGTGTGTGTGTGTGTGTGTGTGTGTGTGTGTGTGTGTGTGCATTGCTATGTCTCGGCTGGTCGCACGGCCTCATTCTAAGATGAAGACTCTCCTGTCTAGATAAACTCCTGACCCAGGAGATGAAGACTCTCCTGTCTTGGATAAACTCCTGACCCAGGAGATGAAGACTCTCCTGTCTAGATAAACTCCTGGCCCAGGAGATGAAGACTCTCCTGTCTAGATAAACTCCTGGACCAGGAGATGAAGACTCTCCTGTCTTGGATAAACTCCTGGTCCAGGAGATGAAGACTCTCCTGTCTTGGATAAAATCCTGACCCAGGAGATGAAGACTCTCCTGTCTTGGATAAACTCCTGACCCAGGAGATGAAGACTCTCCTGTCTAGATAAACTCCTGGTCCAGGAGATGAAGACTCTCCTGTCTAGATAAACTCCTGACCCAGGAGATGAAGACTCTCCTGTCTTGGATAAACTCCTGACCCAGGAGATGAAGACTCTCCTGTCTAGATAAACTCCTGGCCCAGGAGATGAAGACTCTCCTGTCTAGATAAACTCCTGGACCAGGAGATGAAGGATTCTTAAACACTTTTTCATCCAAAAACAGTGAGTAGCTAGACATGACAGACAGACAGACACAGACAGACAGACAGACAGACAGACAGACAGACAGACAGACAGACAGACAGACAGACAGACAGACAGACAGACAGACAGACAGACAGACAGACAGACAGGAGGAAGTTCTGAGTAGCTAGACATGACAGGCAGGAGGAAGTTCTGAGTAGCTAGAATGACAGACAGACAGGAGGAAGTTCTGAGTAGCTAGACATGACAGACAGGAGGAAGTTCTGAGTAGCTAGAATGACAGACAGACAGGAGGAAGTTCTGAGTAGCTAGACATGACTGGCAGGTGGAAGTTCTGAGTAGCTAGAATGACAGACAGACAGGAGGAAGTTCTGAGTAGCTAGACATGACTGGCAGACAGACAGCGGTAACAACCTCTTCTGAACATGATTCCAAACTAGAACAGAACACTGTCTGCTTTTCCATATGTTCTGGTGTGTTACTGTATTTAACATGACCCTGCGTCAGGCTGTGACCAGGGAGGTGTGTTACTGTATTTAACATGACCCTGCGTCAGGCTGTGACCAGGGAGGTAGGTTACTGTATTTAACATGACCCTGCGTCAGGCTGTGACCAGGGAGGTAGGTTACTGTATTTAACATAACCCTGCGTCAGGCTGTGACCAGGGAGGTGTGTTACTGTATTTAACATGACCCTGCGTCAGGCTGTGACCAGGGAGGTAGGTTACTGTATTTAACATGACCCTGCGTCAGGCTGTGACCAGGGAGGTGTGTTACTGTATTTAACATGACCCTGCGTCAGGCTGTGACCAGGGAGGTGTGTTACTGTATTTAACATGACCCTGCGTCAGGCTGTGACCAGGGAGGTGTGTTACTGTATTTAACATAACCCTGCATCAGGCTGTGACCAG